>NC_054609.1:15991382-16304953 GCF_004785595.1 Juglans microcarpa x Juglans regia
ACAGCATCGACAGCACGTAAAACGCAGCTCCTCCCGTTGAGCACAGCTCCTCTACAAGCTACCAACCCCACGAGCGTTGCACCGTTCATCCCTCAACACCACTGAGCCAACGTTTTTCAACGACCGTGGAAGGACGCATGAAATCCCTGCAAAACACGAAAAGCCCCTTGTTTTACTCCATCAAACAGGGCACTGCCATACATCCTCTCCTCCACGCTGAAGCAGGCTACAAACAGCCTAGTAATGCACTAGCGGTCTCCTCCACACTGTAGCCACGTGACGGCAACTCCCCCAGCCCCAGCCCCAGAAAGGCATCATAGCCACGGGAAACAGCCACCGTGAGTAATAGAGCCACATGCGTGAACCCAAGATATCCGCCCCCATCTCGTTGGAAAACATCCATACGGCCACAGAAACTGTCGTTCATGTCACCTTCCGTCGCCTCAAGCCGCTTTGGTAAGCCCACACCCGATCTCCCTCCTCTTCATCCTTTCTGTCTCTCTCTCTAAACTGCACCGGAACCATTTTTTTTCTTTAGGAGCTCCGCCCCGCCGCCGTTGACCACTATCCAGCCACCATCGCCATGAGTCCCAGACCATATCGCACGGCGTCTTTTCTCCGTTGGTGAGTCTCGAACTCCTCTTCTATTGCACGGCCATTTTCCCTCGAGCTGAATGTTTTGCTTTTTTTTTTTAAAATGAATCTGGTACTCTATGTTTCCGGAGGTATGCTATGTTTCCATGATGAACTGTAACTAGTTGTTTGCATAATTTCATACTTTCAATGCCCAGAAACGGTGTTCCCGAGCCTTTTCTTTGCACGTAGTGCCTTTCTAATGCTAGTTTGCTCTTTACATCAATTTCTCTACTAAAATAATTCATAAATCCAATAACAGTACCTTGCACTATTCGTGGGTAGATGAAGAAGATGAGAAGAAGACCCAAAATCACCGAATCTTCTCTTTAGGGCATGCGACCACGTACTGCTCTTTAGGGCATGAGAAGAAGAAGATAAGAAGAACCTAACTTGTGTTCGTCTTCGTGGGTAGACCAAGAAGACGAACCTTGCTCTGTTCGTGAATGTTGGTGTTACGTCGTTTGGGTTAAACACAAATTGTGCCGTTTCAATCTTTCCACGTGAAGGGACGGGTACACGGGGTTCTCACGCCAGCCGTTGCAAGTAGACTTTTTTATTTTTTTTATGAGGTGAGAGACTGTTTTTCATGTGGAATGACTGATAAATATATATATATATATATTATGATTTGTTAAATAACAAAAATGAAAAATGAAATGCATGTTCATGACCAAAGTTTATGACAAAAATAAATAAATTTAGAATCAGGGTGTGGCCGGATAAACATTCAAGTTGCCACATATATTTCTTTTCATTATGATTAAAATAGAATACTACTGGTTACAAGTTTTAAATAGTCAAATTTCAGTTCTTTGTAAAAAAATAAATTCCACTAAAAAGATAATTTTTTTTTTTACATTTTTTTAAGGTGAGATTTCCTTTTTTACGAAAGTTTGTACAAGATTTATTTATTTGAGATTTGTAAAAATCATTTCTGATTAAAATATACTTATTTAGACACGACTAAAATTTATAAATATCCTGCTTGTTTAAAAAATACTAACAGTAGTTACCGACGATTGGATCACTTCAATGGCTGGACTCCATAGATTTGCCACCAGAGCGTAGCAACCAGTTGTTGGACTTCAGTGATCTATCTAGGTGGCACACTGGCTATTGACGTTAGGAAGTTAATTGCATAAATCAAGCTAATTGCAGAAATCAAGCAACATCCCATTTGTAGCTTTACCTTCCTTTTACTAATAGTGTACATATTATGTAATTGCAAATTAGATCAGATTAATACAAATCATTTTATAGCCAAGAGCATATTTTCTCTCTTCCTTTACGTTTCTTATTATGGCATCGGAACAATTCTTTCTTTGGGATCTCTGAAATGTTTCCACAAACACCATGGTTGCACCATCCACCCAAACTCCATCGCAACTCATTAGTGACCTCACTTCTCCATATTTCCTCAATGTTGCCGACAACCCTAGAGCAACCTTGGTTCCAAAACTCCTCACTAGTGATAATTACCCTTCATGGCGACGTTCCATGCGTACGGCTCTCAATGCCAAAAATAAACTTGTTTTCGTTCATGGCACTTTGACAAAACCTGCAGATGCGTCCATAGCTACACTGTGGGAGAGGTGTTGTGACATGGTCCTTTCTTGGTTACTCAATTCCATCGACAAATCCCTAAGGCAAAGTTTGATCTATTGTCAAAATCCTTCTGAAGTTTGGAAAGACTTAGACCACCGATTCTCTCAAAGTAATCACCTGCAGTTGTATCATCTCAAGTGTGATCTCGTCGTGCTCAAGAAAATGCTTCAGCAAAGGAAAACATCGAACATTTATTCCAATTCCTCGTGGGCCTCAATGATTCCTTCAACACTATCAGGAGCCAAATTTTAGCTATGGATTCCCTACCCTCCATTGCCAAAGCATAAGCAACTGTTCATCAAGAGGAGACACAGCGCAACCTTCATCTATCTCTCCTACCCACACCCAACAACACAGCCATGACTATTTCTCACCCTTTCAATCAAGTCCACAACAGAGCATGAAATGGCAAGAAATGCACCCAATGCAGCAAAGAGGGCCACCTAGTTGAGAGCTGCTGTGAGATTATTGGATACCCATCCCATTGGAACACTTCCAAGCCTAAACAGAAGCCTGCTGCTGCCACTGCCAACGCAGTATCTTGGGCATCTTCTCCTTCCACTGCAAGTGTAATTCTTGGCCTCTCCACTGAGCAATATTAGCAATTGATAGATCTTCTTTAGCCAAGCCATGCGGATGATTTATCTGGTTTTTTTTCTTTCACTATTTCCATTCCTTCTATACCTTGGGTTATTGACACAGGTGCTTCGACACATGTAGCTTCTATGAAATTTATACCACATGCTACCCATGTAACATCTTACTCTCAATTTCTTACTTTACCCACAGGGGCCACGGCTCAAGTAACTCACATAAGCAATCTTCAATTATCACCCTCCTTCCAACTTACTAATGTGTTGTTTTTCCTGGTTTTAAATACAATCTTATTTTTGTTAGTCAACTTACTAAAGCCTCATCTTGTCTTGCTTTTTTTATTCCATCTCATTGTATTTTTCAAGACCAACACACGAGGAAGTTGATTGGAATGGGTGAGGGATGTGGAGGTCTATATCATCTTCGAGCCCCGGGTCCCATTGCTCTTCACATCGACTCTTCTACTAAACCATTGTGGCATTTTCATTTAGGTCATCCATTCTTTCCTTGTACTCTGAAAGATTTTTCTGATTTGAATAATGATGCTCATTGTGATATTTGTATTCGTGCTAAAAATACTCGTTTACCATTTTCATTGGTTGACAATAGAAGTACTAGTTCTTTTGATTGTATTTACTGTGATATATGGGGTGGCTATGCCACACCCTCTCATTCTGGTGTCTTACTATTGTAGATGATTATTCTCGTGTCACTTGAGTTTATCTCATGAAATTTAAATCAAACACTTTTTCTTGCCTCACCAATTTTTTTCTCGTGATAGAAACACAATTCAATTTGACATAAAACGAATTCGCACTGATAATGGCCAGGAATTTTATCTCATTGCATGCAAAAATTCTTTTATGATCATGGTATAATTCATGAGCGTACTTGTGTTGAAACACATCAACAAAATGGTGTTGTTGAACAAAAACATCGTCATCTCTTAAATGTTGCTCGTTGTTTACGTTCTAAAGCTTCTTTACCTATCTCTTTTTGGGGTGAATGTATATTAACTACTACATATTTAATTAACCGCACCCCATCAATCTCTCTTCACCATCAAAGTCCGTATGAACTTCTTTTTCATAAAACCCCCTCCTATTAGCATCTTTGTGTTTTTGGTTGTTTATGTTGTGCACATACTTTGAACGTTCATCGTGACAAAATTTCACCACGTGCCACCTCATGCATCTTCCTTAGTTATTCACTTAGTCACTCCACTTGTTGTGTATATCGCATAGACACCAAGAAAATCTTTTCTTCACGTGATGTTTGGTTTGTTGAGACTGTCTTCCTTATGCTGACCCTACAGCTTATCAACTCACAGACAATCCACCCACCATTCCTACTATCCCTATCGACTTCAATCCTATCTTCTTTGAATTTCCTTCTCAAGATCATTTCCCTAGCCCCAATCTAGACAATCCAACAAACAGTCCCACCGATAGTCCCTCTCTTGAACCCGTTGACACCAACCCCTCAAATGTCTCTTCTCGACCATACAGCCAAATCACTCATCCTTCCTACCTTTAAGACTACATCTGCTTAGATCTTCCAGAGTCTTCATGTTCCAATCCTGCTTCATAGACTTTCTCAGGTACGGTTCATTCTTTACCTAATTTTCTTTCTTATCGTTTTTTTAGTCCTAACCACTTTGCTTTTCTCACTTCTATTTCCAAAAATGTTCATGACTCTCAATCTTATTCTCAAGTTGTTCTTGTTCCTCAATCGAGGGCTGCTATGGCTGATTAAATCAAAGCCCTAGAAGCTAATCACACCTGGACTCTCGAACCTCTTCCTCCAAACATAAAAGCCATTGGTTGTAAGTGAGTTTACAAAACCAAACTCAGGGCTGATGGATCCATCGAACGCCATAAAACTCGGTTGGTTGCTAAGGGTTACACCCAGGTTGAAGGTTTGGATTACCATTATACTTTTGCTCCTGTTACTAAACTTGTTACACTTCGTTGTCTTCTTGCTATAGCTGCAGCTAAAAGTTAGTGTTTACACCAATTGGATCTTCACAATGCTTTTCTTCATGGTGATCTTGATGAAGAAGTCTACATGCATCCTCCTCTCGTTATTGTCTTCAGGGGAAGAAATGTTTCTGTTGCTTGCACAAATCTTTATATGGTTTTAAGCAACCCTTTTGCCAATGGTACTTCAAGTTGTATAATATTCTTACCTTGGCAGGTTTTTGTCAATCTCATGCTGATCATAGTCGTTTAACCAAGACTACGGGCACTGTGTTCACTGCCATTCTAATATATGTTGATGACATTCTTGTTACTGGCAACAATCTATCCACCATCACTGCCCTCAAGAACCACTTGGCTACTGCATTTAAAATCAAAGACCTCAGGAATTTGAAGTATTTCCTTGGCATTCAAATAGCATGGTCACCTGCTGGAATTTTCTTCAACCAACGCAAATAAATTCTGGACATCTTCTTTAATGCTGGTCAACTTGGCTCTCGCCTTGCTTACTTTCCCATGGAGCAACATCTTAAGCTCAATGACACTAATGGTGATATTCTTCCTGATCCAGCATACTGCTGTCGCTTGGTTGGTCATCTCATCTATTTGATCATCTCACATCCAGCTATTACTTACGCAATGAATATTCTGAGCCAGTTTATGCATTGCCCTCGTGAGCCACATCAGCAAGTTGCCCTATGTTTACTTCAGTATTTAAAATCCACTCCTGGTTATGGATTATTTTTTTTCTTCAACCTGCAGTTTCCAGTTATCAGCCTATTGTGACTCTGATTGGGCCGACTGCCCTATGACTCGACGGTCCACCACTGGCTTTGTTATCAAACTTGGAGAGAGCCCTATCTCTTGGCGAACAAAGAAGCAATCCACTATCTCTCGCTCTTCTGTTGAAACTAAATATCGTGCCATAGCTAACACCTCTTGTGAGATTACATGGTTACGATCTATTCTTCGTGATCTCATAATCTATCATCCTTAACCTGCACTACTTCACTGCGACAATCAAGCTGCCATTCATATTGCACGCAATCCAATTTTTCATGAACGCATCAAACACATAGAGATTGATTGTCCATTGGTGCGTGACCATATTCATGCTGGTCTTCTTACTCCCACTTATTCACCCACTTATCAACAACAAGCCTTTGGGTCGAGAATTGTTTGTCTTCTTTAGATCCAAGTTGGATATTACAGATCTCCATACTCCAACTTGAGAGGGAGTATTGATGTTATGAAGTTAATTGTAGAAATATAGCTAATTGCAGAAATCAAGCAACATTCCATTTGTAGCTTTACCTTCCATTTGTAGCATCATTTCCTTTTACAAATAGTGTACATATTCTGTAATTGCAGATTATATCAGATCAATACAAATCATTTTATAGCCAAGTGCATATTTTCTCCCTTCCTTTATGTTTCTTATCACTGGCAGCCACCCCAAGCGACAGCCAGAATAGTTACTAAAAAAGCTTTTAAAACAATTAGCATTAGATTAAAGGGTTTAGGGTGCATATTTTAAGTTTTAGAGTTTTCCTTTTAGAAAATTCTAATTGGGTGTGGTTTAGTTTATCGTAGAAATGATAGAAAAGTCTTATTGAAGTTGCTAGGGAGTTCTTCAAGGGTGGCCCTTTAACCAAGTTCTTTATGTCATCCTTTATTGTTTTGATTCTGAAAGTGCCTGATCCGTCTAGTTTTGATAAATTTTGACCTATTAGTTTGTGTTCAGTGGCCTATAAGGTTTTTTCATAAATTATTGTGGCTCGTTTGACTCGGATTATTCAGAAGTTGGTTTCCTATGAACAAGGTGTTTTTGTTCCGGGACTTAGCATTTTTGAAAATATCACGCTTGCCCAATAGATGGTGCACTCCCTACCTAGGAAAATTTTGGGTGGTCATGTCATGTTAAAGATAGATAGAGCTAAGACTTATGATCGGGTGGATTGGAGCTTTCTCTTGGAGGTCCTTAAGTCCTTCGGCTTCTTGAATACTTTTTATAATTTGATTGATGAATATATAAGGTCTCCTTGGTTTTTTGTGATGATAAATGAGACCGTTAAAATTTTTTTTCAATCTGCTTGGGGGCTTTGACATGGGGATCCTTTATCTCCTTATCTATTTATTATCATGGATGAGGTGTTAACAAGGTTGCTTAGAAAAAATTTTGAGAATGGTCGGATTGGGAGATTTTCTCACCTAGTGAGGTTTCCTTTAGTTTCTCATTTGTTGTATGCTGATGATCTATTGATTTTCTCTAACAGGGGGAAAACATCTATTAAGAGGCTTGTTGAGATTCTTACTACTTACGAAAGATGGTCCGGTAAAAAAAAGGTTGTGAGAAATCGGTGATTTTTCCTCTAAATTTATAAATCCATCTCGAAAGCATGATTTGTTGAGAGTGACAGGATTTAAGGAAGGTCATTTTCCTGTGACCTATTTGAGTGCACCGCTTGTTACAGGTAGACTTACTTCTCAAATCATTGAGCCACTAGTTGGGAAAATAAGGAAAAAAGTGGTGGTCTGGAACTTCCAATTGCTTTCACAAGGTGGTCGCTTAATTTTATTGAGACGTACTATCTAGTTTACCTATACATATCCTCTTGGTGATCAATGTTCAGAATGTGACTTTTGATCAGATAAACTCTATATTAGCCAACGTCTTTTGGGGCGATATGGAGGGAATGAGGAAATTGCATTGGAGATCATGGTCTAAAATTTGCAAACCTACTAATGAAGGCGGTTTGGGGCTGAGGGATTGACATGAGGTTCAGAAATCTCTACACATGAAGTTTGCCGATCGCCTATTGACGTCCAAAGGTTTGTGGGCTGATTTTTTTAATGCTAAAATATTTAAGGGATGGTCATCCTTTGTCTTGTGCTCTCAAAGCTACGGATTTGAGAATGTGGAGATCGATATTGAAGCATGTTTCGAAAGTTATAGACAATTTCCAGATTTTGTTGCGTAATGGAAATTATTTTTTCTGGTTTGATAGATGGTTAGCTTCGGGCCCTTTATTGGATGGATTAGGCATGGAATGTTGAACACTTGAAGGAGCTAGTGGGAGTGGCAATCACGGAAGAAATTGTGCAATCCAAAATTTTTGGGCGCATTGGGTTGGTTATTTGTGTGTGGAAACTAACTCCGATAAAAAGTTCACTACTACTACCACTTGGGATGCAACTCGGGAAAAAGGGAACCAAATGCTATGGCATGAGTGGTTTTGGAATAGATGTTTGCCGAAAAAAGTCTCCATCTGCAATTGGAGAGCTTGGTTTCAAAGTCTGGCAACAGATGAGAGGGTTCAAAATAAGGGCATCTCTCTTGCATCGGCGTGAGATTGTTGTACGCCGCAACCTAGGGAAAGCATCGATCATGTTTTAGCCACAAGTCAAATAGCCTCTCGGGTTTGGGAATTCGCTAGTAGGCTTTTAAAGGTGCCGTGTTTGATTTTCAATACCTGGAAAGCAAGAATATCGGCTTGGATGATTTGTGTTAAAAAGTCCTTTTTTGTGGGTAGTTTTATTGGTATGCTACCTTCTATTATCACCTGGTGTTTATGGACTAGAAGATGTAAAGTACTTATGGAGGGGCTGAAAATTAGTGCGATGCAAGTGTGGACTTCAGTTAAAATGTGGCTCAAAAAGAATGGTAGCTGAATTGAAAGTGCATAGGCAACTCAACAAGCAGGATCTCGATTTGTTAAATGATTGAAATTTGGAGATGCTGAGACTTGTTACCCAAAAATGTCTGCTTGTTAAATGGTCAAAGCCTTCGTTAGGATGGATCAAGTTTAATTGCGATGGGAGTTGTCGTAAGAATCTAGGATCTTTGGGAGGTGAGGGTATCTTGCGGGACATGGATGGAAATTTTAAAGCAGCCTTCTTGGCTCATTTTAGTCTTGGTACTAATAATAAAGCTGAATTGAGAGCTATGTTGGAAGGGATTTGGCTTTGTAAAAGTCTATCTTTTTCCAAGGAAATTATTGAAAGTGATTCCAAGTTGATTGTGGACTGGTTCCGGACAGGGAAATGCCCTCTTTGGTATTTATGGAACTATTGGAATGAGCTTAGTCATGAATTGCAAGGAATGGATACCTGTGTCACCCATGAATTCCGTGAAGGGAATCAAGCGGCTAATTTTTTGGCTAAACAAGGCGAGTTAGGAAGTAATGTAGTTTATGGAGATCTCTAGCACTTGCTGAGGTTCTTAAAGGGTGTTATTCAGATAGACAAGGCAGGCCTGCCTTCTATGCGTACCTAAGGTTCGTTTTATTTGTTTCTTTTTAGGCTTGTTTAGATGGTTTTTCTCTAGGCCTGTTTCGTTTTTCGTCTATTAGGTCTGTTTAGTTTGCTTTTGCTCTTTGGTTTTGGTTTTTTTGTTTGATTTTGGTTGTTTTGTGTTTGAAAGGTTTTTTATTTTCCTATTTGTAAACTCCCAGATGCTTGGTTTGTAACTACGGTATTTTCTGCCATAAGTGAGAGTTACTTAATAACTTGGTACGGGGTTCCTATAAGGGTGGCTACTGGCTCTTTGAAAAAAAAAATGTGGTGTAGTGTGATTAGACGGTGTAAAAGCCACTTTTATAACAAAGATGCAAAAATAAAAAATCTAACACCTCAAAATGCAAATAAAAATATCATTGTGCTACTACAATAAGAATCAATTTTAGCAATCTACAAATTACTAAATTTAAGTAATTAAAATTAAAATGTTTTAATTCGTTAGTAGAAATGAATAGGATAAAATGGACTACAAAGCATTAGTGATATAAACTAGGGACGAAAGCGAGTAATTTTGTATGGACAATAATCTATCTATTAAGGAATTATACAACAATAATTTTAAAATTTCAGTTTAATATATTACATCAAATTATAAAATTAATTTTATTATAAAATAGATATAATAGATAGTATAACACTCTCTTTAAATAGGTGGGAGTGGTTGAATTATGTACAAGTTATTTCACTCAAGAAAGAGTAAGGTCGAACGGTTGACCCAAACAAGAAAAGTGTTGGGCCTCTGAGTCACCGACCTTCATGCTTCTGGGCCTGTCTCCCCTCTCCGATTTATGCTTCTGGGCCTGTCTGCCATGCTTTCAGTCATGAATTTGGCCACATCCTTTGTGCAGTACTAATCACCGCTAGCTAAATTCGCTTGACTGAGAGCAGTAGCAATGGATGAAATGCCGAGCAGTAGAATAGTCAAAGCCAAAGTCAAACTTAAATTTTAGTTAATATGAGATAAATTTACTTTTTTATTTAATTCACATTCAATCCTCATATTAATTTAATATTTATATAATAAAAAAATAATATTAATTTTTTTAATTTTAATTTTTTAATTTTATTATATTTTACCATTTTACTAATTATATGTTAATTAAAAATAATATTATAGCCCTAAAAAATCTTCCAGTATCAAAAAAATCCAAGCCAACATTATAACTACATTCATTTTTTTTTTATCTAAATTAAGAGCTAGAGGGAAATATCAATGTTCTATCATTAAATGGAAAATAACACATAACATACAAAAGCTGCACAAAACACTCCACTGAAAAAGAATACATAACGTACACATGAAAATTAGAAAATATTTTTTATTCCTTTTGGTCATGCTACAGTGACTATCAAATTTGATCCAAAGAACTAATTTATTGTAGGAAAAAGTCATCCATTTTTACATTTGTATAATCCAATGTAGCATATTTTGCAATTCTATTAACCAAATACCCAATTGAATTTGCATTTGCATAATCTAATGGAGGTGCTCTTAGTCATATTTTGGCTAACACATAGTGATTTAGACCTGCACTGGTATGGGCAATAAAATAATCAAATAGATTTTAGCTACATTAGAGCATTAGCATTGGATTGACTATTTTATTCTTCAAAATTTGAAGAATAAGTAACTTTTTCACTTTTAGTTAATCATTCAAAACTTAAAGTTTACATTAGATTAGTCATCATACTCTCAATAATAATAACATATTATTATTTTTTATTTTTTATTTTTATAATTAATTCTATTTTCGTAACCTCCTATAATCTCTAACAATTATATTCATTTTCATTTTCACAATCCAATAAACAAAATTTCATTCAGAAAATTTCTTCACAATTATGTTCTTCATAAATGCATCTGCTTGAGCAACTTTCTCGGTCTCTATACTGCATCTTCCCAATTAGTTTTTTCTTTTGTTCATCTTCTTAGATTTTCATAGTTTTGACTGATATTTTTTCTGATCTTGCTCAAAGTTGACACAAGCACAAACGAGACAAGCAAAGAAACTACAAAGCGAACATGAAGACAAGCAAACATTTAGACTGGCAAGATCGAAGAAACTACCCGAGACCAACAAAATCAAACTCAAATATCAACAAAATCAAATCCAAACAACTTCATCAAGAGTAGAATCAAGGCTAGGGTTTCGAATCAAACCCAAACAACATCAACAAAATCAAACCCAAACAATAAAAATCAAGAGTAAAATTAAAGCTAGGGTTTTGAATCTTACCGTGTGCTTGTCGTGGTGGAGAAAAACTGCCACGGTGCAGTGCTGGAGAGTGCCATAGTTGGAGCAAATGGTTGTGGAAGAAGAGAAAGAGGGAAGAAGAAAGAAAAAACTAGAAGAACAGAAAGAAGGAAGAGACACGGGAGAGGGAAGAAGAGAAGAAGGAAAATAAAATGAAAGAAAAGAACGGAGGAAGAGACGCGAGAGAGAAATAGGGAAGAAGAAAAGGAAGAAGAGAAGAAGAAACGCGGGCGGGAGAGAAGAGGGAAGAAGAAAGAGAGAGTAATCGTGGGAGAGAGTCAAAATTAATAAACAATGTATTTAGAGGTGAAACAGTACTTTTCATTTTTGAAAAAAAATATGAAATTACTGTAGATAATATTTAGGATGAAAACTGTTTGGCTAATTCAATGTGGGCCAACTATTGATAAAATTAGTTAAATTTAGAGATGAAACATTATTTAAAGAAGCCAATTTGGATGCTCTTAGTTCAACATAGTGGTTGAGAACTGTAGCCATAGGCAATGCACATGATACCCTTATTTTCTCACTCTGTTCAAGAAAAAAAAAAAAAAAAAGAACCGAACATACTTTCATTTTCTTTTCTTTAGCTATTTTGTTGTTGCGTTAGAAAAAGTTAAGAATATCATCCTTAGATTTTGAAAAATAAGATTATTGGAAAATTATGTAAAAAATATTTTATTTGATTAAAAAATAAAATATGACTACAAAATATGACGAAAGGAAATTAGGTAAAACATAATAAAAAAATGAAAATAAATAATATTTTAATATTTAGTGATGTTAGGATGCCTTCTAAATATGCTTTTTAATTTTATTTTTTAATGTTAAAACACAAACACACACAAATTTATTAGTGGTAACTTATTAAACATTTAAAAAACTACAAACAAAAAACTTTTTTCGGACCATTTCTTTTAGACGAAATAAAAATCGTCCCCAAATGAGTTTTAGGGAGGAAATTAAATACTGATAAAAATTGTTTACCATTCAAACAATCAATATTATGTTCGAACAGGATATTTAGGGATGAAACATTTCATCCCCAATAAAATTGTCATTCGAATGTTATAGAATCGTTCAATCATAAAATAAATAATCATTTGAACGGATATTAGTTATGGTCGGATGGAAACTGGAGGGATACTTTAATAAATTTAGCAAAAATTTGACTTACCATTCGAAAGATTTATTTTAGTGTTCAAATGAAAATAAATTTTTGTTCGAATGCTTTATATTTCATTCGATTGATTGGTTTTGATATAGAAGTTGTTCTAAATAATATAAACGTTCAAACATGGATAGTAACCATTCCATCAATACTAATACCCATTCGAAGGACCAATATATAGTTTGAATGGAAAATTTGGCAGGATTGATGAACAAATCTTTGGTGGGAGTGGAAAATATGTTCGTAGGCTTCTACGGTACGTCCTCCAATCATTTAAATGCATTTGTTGAAAAGGTGTCTGAACAATCTCTTCCAACGTCTCAAATCTTTTGAAGTGCGACACCTACCCTTGTAATATTGAAATAATGTAGCTATCGAGTCATTCACAATTCGTACATCCTCTTTACGACTAAACTTTAGCTTGAACGTCTTCAACGACCTACTCGAGATCCCTCAAGTATCTGGGTTGTCGGCTACAGATTTTCAATTTGCAATTTACAGATTCTCAACATTCTTTAAATTTATAATTTTCTGTTTAATATTATGTTATTTCTTTTAGTCAGGATATTTAAATTTGCAACTTTAAGTTTAAACTCCAATCACATATGTTCAAACATTACTGCATATCATTCATGCGAGAAGGCATTATGTTCGAACTATATAGCAGTAACATTTGCATGTGTATAGTAACTTTTGAACATAATTCATCCAGACAATATAAATTTAATTTTAAACAAGTACATTCGCACGTAAATCTTGTAACGTTCAATTAAGCAAAAAATTGTCCGTACGAATGTATAACCCTTTAATGTCCGAACGTTGGTCAATTTATCATCCAACTTTAGCGATGTTTTAAAGAAATTGCCACTAAAGATTATATTTAGTGACAATTTATTGACTGTCACAAATTCTAAATCATCACTAAAAGTTAAATTTGTTGTAGTGTTTAAATCCGGTTAAGGTTTTCTTTGGGGTCCTTATTTGAACTCTACCAAATGGGTTGGCATATTTAATGGGTCTAACTATACCGTAGGTTTTCCTTTAATTTTATGGTTAAGTCATGTAACAATCTTATCATGCTGGTCCTAAATTTCAAAATGAGCCTAATTTGTTTAATAAATATTTTTGGGCTTTTAAATAAGAGTTTTGTTATGTACAAATGGTTTGGTGCACCAAACTGCGTATCGAAGCTGATATGACTTTTTTAATTGAAAATGAAAATAAAAGAAGAAAAATTTTGAGAGATAGAAGAAAATCCTCTGTTTCATAAAAATCATTTCCGTCTCAATTCGCACCGTTTCATTAAACGGATGCCTTACATGTTAGCATTGGTGGGCGGTTTGGTACGCAAATTCGCTTGCAAGAAGACTTTTCCTTTATAAATTATTGAGCTCATACTCAATAACTTATATGAGTTTGCTTGCACCATAAATATTAATAGAATTTTAAATCTAATTATTGGCCCTGCTAAAATTATCCAAAACTCATTCCTTATAACATTGAATCGAGTTCTTACAAAATAGGTAACTAATAACAAGAAAAAGTTTCAAAAGTATTGACCTGTGTAATGACACAAAGAAGACCTAAGCCGCATATGTATCATTCTCTTAAAAAAAATTAGTCAATTATTTAGGTCATATTAAAAAATACTAACCAATAATACAATTTGAATGTAATTGTTTTAATGAGTAAGAAGTACTTTCCCCTCCCAACTTAAGTGAAATCACATTAACGTACGACCTATGATCGCTCACTCATTCCCATGCAAGTTATGCGGACCCTAGGTAACAAATGGGGCTAGGTCAACGAAGGGCCAATGAATGGTCGATTGTACACACCTCATGAACATATACCCAGCCCTTCTGGGTGACAAATGTACACACCTCAACACACGCACGCACACAATATATATTCATGCATGTACATGCAGTTTCATGAGAGCGAGATGATTTATAATCTGCATTAACTCAAGAAAAAAAAAGATGGAGTTTTGACATTATATATATTGTTCAAAAAAGTATATAGGTTTCTTTTATATATAGAAGCCCAGACGAAGTATATATGGATTGCATAATATGTGATATCCTGTATTTACGTGTATATTAACCAAGTAAATTATTGCATTTATTAACGTTATGAGTTTTTTTGTTTTAAATTTTAGATGATTTACGTTATATTATTTTAAAAATTTTTTAATTATTAATTCAATGTGTTTTCTTGTTATTAATTATTGTTCATTATTTAAATTACTATTTATTCTAAATTAGTTTATTGTTGGATTTAATTATTTTATTTTCATTTTATCATTACGTTTAAATTATTTTAATCGACTTGCTATTTTAAAATATTTTTTGATGGATCATTTTTGTGACCCAAAATGTGAGGATTAGACCTTATTTCTTTCCCTCACTTATTTCTTTTCCTCTTTTTCTTTTCTTCCTTTTTTCCTTTTCTCCCATTTCTTTTCTCCTATCTCTCTCTCTCTCTCCCCGTGCGTTTTCGTCGTCCTCCAGCCCGCCACCGTGCGCCACTGTCTGACGACACCGCCCCTCCCATTCCCTTCCCCACCCTCCGGCGACCTTCCCCTTCGGTTTTCAGCTCCTCCCTCGTTGCCTTGAGCCCCCACGCACGACATCAAGCCGTGGCGCCCATTGAGCTCGTGCGCCGCCGTCTCGCCACCTCCGGCCACCATTTCTTCAACACTTCAACCTTGACCTCCTAGCAACCTAACCCACCCATCCCCAGCTCCGATCCGCCACCAGTGAAGCTCCACCATTCACATTTCCATTTTGAGTATTTTGGCCTTAACCTTCCTTCTACGCCGCCACCCATGGCCAACCACCACCACCATTGGCTTCACCGACATCCCTAAGCCCTACCCTATCAATTTTGGGTCTTGGTTTGTCCCCATTCAAAAGTGGGTTTTTGAGACCCACGACCACAGTGCAATTTGCACTGTTATGTTGCTGAGCCACCACTTCTTGCACCTCCGTGATCCTTCAGAAATTATATTATAGCACTGTAAGTATTTTTCCAAATAAATTTCGTGATTTAAATGTATTTTTACACTAACTCATTTTACTGTGAACTGGTTGGTTATGTCGGACTGAGTCCGAGGAGTAGTGGGTCCGAAGGATTGGAGAATGGAGTTTTTTATGTGATTGGATTGTGTTGACATTTGTTGGTTGTTGGATATTAGTGTCGTATCTTGTTCATTGCATTTGCACGCATGTTCATGTTTGTAACTGAAAATCGGGTTTTCGCATGATTGCATACATGTTCATGTGTTTATTTGAAAACTAAGTTTTCATGTGAGAAATGATTTTGAGTATGTTTGAAATGATTGGATTGACTGGTTTGAGATAAAGGAAAAGAGACTATAGGGATGGTGGTAAGCAGGGATGGTGGTAGAGTCCCACCTGTGATTCCCGCCTACAGTATCTGATAAATGATTTTGTTATCAGTTTATGATTTAATGGTTACGAGCACCATTTTCTGGGAAAATGGTTGGTTTATTGATTTGGGCCATTTTCTTGGAAAATGGTGAGAAAATGTTTTTAAGGAAATATTTTGGGGAAATATTTTGGGTCAAATGAGATTTTTGGCGTGTGTTGAAAAATCATTATTTTCAGGAAAAATGAGGTTTTGGAATATGTTTGTTGGTTGCATTAATGCGTTTTTTATCCCGATGGTTGTTTGGATTATTACTTACCTGCTGTACTGTTTTATGGTACCGTAATTTTGATGTAGATGAGGATGTAGAGCCTGAGAGATCGGCTCTGTGAAGCGAATGACATGCGGTTGCTTTTGGGATTTATGGAATTTGTTTCCCACTCTTGTATGTATATGATTTGTATTATATTTTAATGGATGACTGTATAACTCCTTTTAATCATTTTACTTATGTATTTACATTTAAATTTCTGATACTTAGTTGACTTATTTATATTATCCACTGCGACTTTTATTGTGCACTTTTGCATGTTGCACACACTTGAGCACGTTTCGTTGGAATGTGTGACTGTATTGTCATCATCCCGACGTCACGATTCCCTTGTTTCCGTGCGTAGGAGTCGGGGCGTCACATAATGTACTAAGAAAGCAAATCCAACATCGATCGGGTCATTAATTAAGCTATCAAAGGCTTAATATAACAGATTTTAGAAATTGCTACTCTATCCAATCATAGGTTTTGCTCATGTGAAGTCTCAAAGCCATAAAACCATCACTTCCTTTTAGTCCAACCTTCATGGTGTGTAAGGATTCAAAGACCACAATTACATTTTCACTTGAGTCTTCTTGGAACGAAAGCAGTCTAGGTAGGGGATATATATGATATCAGGTAAGATTGTTTTCAGCCTATTTGCCAAAGTTCTTGCAATGATTTTGTAGAAAACATTGCATAAAGTACTAATAGGCCTAAAATCAGTGACCTGAGATGGAGTCAACTTCTTAGGAATGAGAGTTATAAATGTTTCATTTAGTTTTTCATCCCACTTACCCCCATTTGGCACCTCTAAGGCTGCCTCACACACACGAGGTCCAACTGTGTCCCAATGTTACTGAAAAAACATTGTCGGGAAGCCATTAGGCCCAGGTGAGCCTAAAGGGTTCATGCTGAAGATGGCCTCATTGATCTCTACAGCTATGAAAGCTCTTGAAAGAGTAGAATTCATATCCTCTGTGACAACCTGATTCATTGATGCTAGACATTCCTCAATACCAACTGGATGAGAGGTTGAAAATAGGTCTTTAGAGAACATTTGAAACACATGGCAGATTACTTGAGGGTCCTTTGTTTCTTTGCCTGAACTTGATTGGATCCTACTATTGTATTGGTCTTCTTTCTTTGGCTTGCACACTTGTGAAAATACTTGGTATTTCGATCTCCATCCGTCAGCCAAGCCTATTTTGCCCTTTGCTGCCATTTTAAGTTTTCAGCATTCATAATGGAATTAATCTCTTGATGCACTCTCTAGATTTCTTCATGTTGGTTGCCTTCATTTGTTTCTTTCAGATAGTTAAGCTGCTCAGTTTTTTCTTGAGTAGCTTTCCTTGATTCCTATGCTTGTTCCTGCTTTAATACTTTAGCTCATCCTAACAAAACTTAAATCCTTCTGCTTGCTGCAAGTAGATTCAAACCTGAAAAATCCTTTCTTTTTCTGCATAGGAACCTGCACCTTAGTCTGAACTAAGATAGGTCTGTGGTTTGATTGAGTAGCTAAGTGTGACACTAAGTGATTCTCAAAATTGTTAATCCAGGAAGTATTAGCACAAGCCCTATCTAGTCTTTCTTTGGTGAATTGACTCATTTCCCTATTATTTGTCCATGTGAACCTGTCACCATTGAAACCCAGATCGTAGAGACCACAAAAAACTAGTGTTTCCCAAAAATTAACCATTTGCCTATAAGGCCTGTGAGAAGCCCCATATTTCTCCCTTTGATGGGTAATCTCATTACAGCCTCCAAAACAAAGCCAAGGGATATTGTCATCAGGTTTTAAAACTTTTAACAAGTTCCAGCTCTCATGTCTTTTTGATGTTATGGAGTGCCCATAAAATCCAGTGATCTGCCATTGTAGAACTTCTGAATGGAGTTTTATCATTGCAGAAATGTGCCAATTAGTGTAACTCAACACTCCAACTTCTGCAGGAGAGTTCCATAATAATACCTGTGACGCCCCGACTATCACGTACAAAAACACGAGAATCGTGACGTCAGGATGATGACAACACGGGTCACGCATCCCAATGAAATGTGCTCGAATGTGTGCAACATGCAAAAGTGCACAATAAAAATCGCAACTGATAATATAAATAAGTCATCTAAGTACCAGAAGTTTAAATACAAATATTCAAAATAAATTACCTTTAAAAGTTATACAGTCATCCCAAAATATATTACAAAGGCATATACATAAACAATTGATTAAACGAGTCTCGACACACGAGAGCAATCCCAGATCACTTCTCCAACGAAGCCAAGCTTAAGCCTCTTCATCCACATCTGCATCAAAATCTGTGATACCATAAAATGGTACCACAGGTAAGTAATAATCCAAATAACTCTCGGGATAACAACGCATTAATGAAACCAACAAACAGATTCCAAAACCTCATTTTCCCCGAAAATGATTATTTTTCGACACAAGCCAAAATCTCAATTTGGCCCAAAAATATAATCCGTCATTTTCCCATAAAATGATTCACACAAAAATCAACCATTTATCGGACACTGTAGGCGGGAATCGCAGGCGGGACTATACCACCATTCCTACCGCGTGCACCGTAAGCGGGAATCACAGGTGGGACACAACCACCATCCCTACCACATGCACCGTAGGCGGGACTCTACCACCATCTCTGCTTACCACCATCCCTACAGTAACTTTCCACACAATGAATACATATTAGAGCACTGTAGGCGGGAATCACAGGCGGGACTATAACACCATCCCTACCGCATGCCCCATAGGCGAGAATCACAGGCGGGACACAACCACCATCCCTACCACGTGCACAGTAGGCGAGAATCGCAGGCGGGACTCTACCACCATCCCTACAGTCTCTTTTCCTTTTTCTCAAACCAGTCAATCTAGTCATTTCAAACACACTCAAAATCATTTCTCATGAAAATCTAATTTTCAAATAAACACATGAAAATTTAGTTTTCAATAAACACATGAACATGAATGTATGTATACGAAAACCCAGTTTCGTTTACAAACATGATCATGCGTGCAATATGCCATGTACATGAACAACGCCATAACAACAACCAACAATGCAAACCAAACGCACAACAACTCCGTCCACAATCCATCCGACCCCCGAACTCCTCAGACTCATTCCGGCATAATCAACCAGTTCACAGATAAAATGAGTTAGTGCAAAAATACATTTAAATCACGAAAGTTCATTGGGAAAATACTTACAGTGCTATATAATAATTTCTGAAGGATCACAGAGTTGCAAGAAATGGCAACACAACTGCAGAACAGTGCAAAATGCACTGTGGCTGTGGGTCTCAAAAACCCACTTTTGAACGGAGACAAACCAAGACCCAAAATTGATAGGGCAGGGCTTAGAGATGTCGGTGAAGCTAGTGGTGGTGGTGGTTTGCCGTAGGTGGCGGCGTAAGGGGTGGTTTAAGGCCAAAATACCCAAAATAGAAATGTGAATGGTGGAGCTTCACCGGTGGCGGATCGGAGCTGGGGATGGGTGGGTTAGGTTGCTAGGAGGTCGATGATGAAGTGGTGAAGAAATGGTGGCCGGAGGTGGCGCAACGGCGGTGCGCGAGCTCAAAGAGTGCTGTGGCTTGGTGATGGGTGTGGGGGCTAATAGCGGCATGGGAGGAGCTGGGAATGGAAGAGGGTGGTCGCCAGAGGGAGGGGGAGCTAATGGGCTGGGCAGTGCCGGTCACGGCGGCGCGACGGCGGGGGGATGGGAGAAGAGAGAAACGGACGGGTAGAGAAGAGAGAGAGTGTGACGCCCCGACTCCCACGTACAAAAACAAGGGAATCGTGATGTCAGGATGATGACAACACGGGTCACGCATCCCAACAAAATGTGCTCAAGTGTGTGCAACATGCAAGAGTGCACAATAAAAATCGCAGCGGATAATATAAATAAGTTTACTAAATACCAGAATTTTAAATACAATTATTCAAAACAAATCATCTTAAAAAGTTATACAGTCATCCCAAAATATATTACAAAACAAATACATAAATAATTGATAAAGCGAATCTCGATAAAAAGGAGTAATCCCAAATCACTCCGCCAACGGAGCCAAGCTTAAGGCTTGTCATCCACATCTGCATCAAAATCTGAGATACCATAAAATGGTACCACAGGTAAGTATAAACCAAACAACTCTCGGGATAAAAACATATTAATGCAACCAACATGCATTCATATGATAAAATACACGTAGCCGCAAAATACCATTTTTTCCAGAAAAATGATTATTTCCAACACTCCAAAATCCTAATTTGGCCCAAAAATATAGTCCGTTATTTTCCCAGAAAATGATTCACATAAAACAAACCATTTATCGGACACTGTAGGCGGGAATCGCATGCGGGACTCTACCACCGTCTCTGCTTACCACCATCCCTACCGCGTGCACCGTAGGCGAGAATCACAGGCGGGACACAACCACCATTCCTGCTTACCACCATCCCTACCGCGTGCATCGTAGGCGAGAATCACAGGCGAGACTCTACCACCATCCCTACTTATCACCATCCCAATAGTCTCTTTTCCTTCTTCTCAAACCAGTCAATCTAGTCGTTTCAAACACACTCAAATCATTTCACATGAAAATTCAGTTTCCAGATAAACACATGAACATGTATGCAATCATGTGAAAACCCAGTTTTCATTTACAAACATGAACATGCGTGCAAATATGCCATATACATGAAACAACACCACAACAACCAACAATGCAAACCAATCACACAATAATTTCGTCCATAATCCATCCGACCCCCAAACTCCTCGGACTCAGTCCGACATAACCAACCAGTTCACAGATAAAATGAGTTAGTGCAAAAATATATTTAAATCATAAAAGTTCTTTGGAAAATACTTACAGCGCTATATTATAATTTTCGAAGGATCACGAAGCTGCAAGAAGTGGTGGCTCAGCAACGTAACAGTGTAAAATACACTGTGGCCGTGGGTCTCAAAAACTCACTTTTCAACGGAGACAAACCAAGATCCAAAATTGATAGGGTAGGGCCTAGAGAGGTCGGTGAAGCCAATGGTGAAGGTGGTTTGCCGTGGGTGGCGGCGTAAATGGTAGTTTTAGGCCAAAGATATCCAAATCGAAAATGGAGATAGATAGGCTTCACCGGTGACGGATCGGAGCTGGGGTTGGGTCCATTGGGTTGCTAGGAGGTCGATGATGAAGTGGTGAAGAGATGGTGGCCGGTGGTGGCGCGACGGTGGCGCTGGAGCTCAAGATGCACCGCGGCTTGGAGGGGCTCGTGGGGGCAAACGGCGGCGTGATAGGAGCTAAGAATGGAGGGATGTGGTCGCTAGCCGGTGGGGAAGCGAACGGCAGGGGCAGTGTCTGGGGGAAAGAGAGAAGCGCACGGGAGAGAAGGAGGGGAGAGGATGTCGCGCGCACACGGGGAGCAGCAGGGAAAGAAAGAAAAAAGAAGAAAGAAAGGAAAATAAAAGAAGAAAGTGGAAAGAGAAAAATGGAGGGAAAGAAATGAGATCCAATCCTCATATCTTGGGTCACAAAAATGATCCAACGGAAAATATTTTAAAACCGCAAGTCAATTAAAATAATTTAAACGTAATGATACAATGCAAATAAAATAATTAAATCCAACAATCAATTAATTTAAAAGAAGAACAATTTAAATGCATAA
Organism: Juglans microcarpa x Juglans regia; assembly: GCF_004785595.1. Classification (NCBI taxonomy): domain Eukaryota; kingdom Viridiplantae; phylum Streptophyta; class Magnoliopsida; order Fagales; family Juglandaceae; genus Juglans; species Juglans microcarpa x Juglans regia. Next base: position 16,013,311 of record NC_054609.1, read on the forward strand.
CAATAATGAATATTAAGAAAACATCTCAAATTAATTTTTTCACAATTTAAAGATCATAAAATAAAACATCTAAAAATAACCGATATATTTAAAACAAAAGAATAAATTTTTGAATTAATAAAAATAATCTTTCAATAAAAATACACTAAAATACGGGGTGTTACAGAGAGGTCGTAACGCGCGCGGGAGAGAGGAGAGAGAGGGAGGAAAAGAAAAGGAAGAAAAAGAAAAAAGAAGAAGAAAAGAAAAGGGGAAAAAATGGAGGAAAAGAAATGAGGTCCAATCCTCACATCTTGGGTCACAAAAATGATCCAACGAAAAAGATTTCACAATAGCATCTCAATTAAAATAATTTAAATATAATGATAAAATGAAAATAAAATATTTAAATCCCACAATAAATTAATTTAAAATAAAGAACAATTTAAATGCATAACAATAATATATTAAGGAAACATATCAAATTTAATTTTCACAAATTAAAAATCATAAAAATAAACCCACTAAAAATCCGACAATTTTAAAACAAGAGAATAAATTTTTGAATCAATAAAAATAATTCTTCAATAAAAAATACACTAAAATACGGGGTGTTATAATACCAATCCCCCACTCCTACCTCTACTTGCCACACAAAAACAGTTGTCAAAACCCAGTTTAACTTTTTGCTATTCCATTCTATAATGGCTACACTTGGTTTCTAGGAGAAAACCCAAGTTGGGATACTTAGATTTCACCAAAAAGTGAAGTTCTTGAACTATTTGGGGGTTCCCAAACCCTCGACAGTTCCGACTAAAGCAATTCATTGGAGTTGGTGGGGCTGCCACCAAACTTGCCTGAGTTTTGCTCGTATAAGGGTTGAGCTTATGTTTAAGTTTCTTGTTTGTATTATTAGCACGTGAACTGACCACCTCCTTAGCAGTCCTCTTAGCATGAGTTACAAGGGAAGAATTAGGCCCGGTTTGTATTCGCAAGTCATCTCAACTCATCTCACTACTATTTATTATTATTCATTAACTTTAACTCACAAATCTCACTACTATTCACAACTCATCTCACTACTATTCACAACCCATCTCAACTCATCTCAACTCATCTTCGAATCCAAGCGATACCTTAGTAATTCTGTTTGTCACATATGAGAGGGCAGTAGATTGCCCTCTAGCCCTTCTTTTCCAAGAGCTACCTCTCACAGGTTTGTTAGGAGTTGCATTCTTATTAAAAGCGATGCAAATGAAAAGAACAAGTCAAAACTCAAGGCAAAATGGGTGATTAAGGAAGTTGCTATGTGTCTTGTTGCTCATACAATACTCAGATCAATGGAAGATTGTCTTTGGTACCTGGACAGCGCTTGTTCTAGACACATGTTTGGAGATAAAACATTATTCAAGAAGGTTGAACAATCTATGGAGGCACCATGACCTTTGGAGATGGTAGTAAGGTTGTTGTAGAAGGGAAATGAAGTATTGAAATACTTGGATTACCTATTCTGCATAATGTTTTATTTGTTAGTGATCTTAATGCTAATCTACTCAGCATTAATCAGTTTTGTGATGATAATCTCTCAATGCAATTTTTGAAAGATGAATGCAATGTTTATAATCAAGCCGGAGAATGGATCTTAAAGGGCACAAGAACCTCAGATAATTGCTATGGAGTCTCTCCAACATCAAGGTTGAGCTGTCATAGAGTCTTACTTGATGAAGCTGAGTTATAGCATCAATGCCTATGGCACATTAATTTTAGAGGTCTATCAACAATCACAGAAAGAGAAGCTGTAAATGGACTGTCCAAGGCCATTAAAAGCAAGAAAATAATTTGTGGAGCATGCCAAGAAGAAAGTTTCTCATATTCTTACTTCTCAACAACTTGAGCTATTGCATATGGACTTGATAGGCCCAACACAAACCGAGAGTCTTGGTGGAAAGTAGTATATCATGACGATTGTGGATGATTTTTCACGATATACATGGACCATCCGTTTGAGAGAAAAATCTGAATTTTTTACCTTGCCAAGAAGCTATTCAAGAAACTACAAATAGAAAAGGAAGTTTCTATCTCTAGAATACGTAGTGATTATGGTAGAGAATTTGAGAATACTAATTTCACTTCTTTTTGTGATGAACATGGCATATATCAGAAATTCTTTGCACCTATCTCTCCACAACAAAATGGAGTGGTAGAAAAGAAAAATAGAGCGATTCAAGAAATGGCTCGAACTATGCTAAGCAACAAGAAGATGGCACTATATTTTTAGGGAGAAGCTGTAAACATAGCAAATCACATCATGAATCGAGTAGTCCTAAGACCCTACACCAGACATACTCCTTATGGTTTGTGAAAAAAAAAATCCACGATAAAGTACTTTAGATTCTTTGGTAGCAAATGTTACAGCTTAAGAGATCGACAAAACACTCATAAATTTGAGAGCAAGAATGATGAATGAGTGTTTCTTGGTTATTTTTCAAATGGTAAGGCCTATAGAGTTTACAACTTACGCACAAAATTTGCTATGAAATTAATTATTGTGGTTGTGGATGACATTTCAGCCGAGACTACTATAAGAGAATTTGAAAATATGAAAGAGTTGGTGCAAGCTTGTGAAGAGGACTCATAAGTGAAAAATGAAGAAGATCACATAGAGAAAACACCACAAAATTCACAAGTCAAAGAACCTTCTTCAAGGGTTATTCAAAATCATCTAAAGGAAAATATTCTTAGTGAGCTAGATGAATGTATGAGACTTAGAAAAAGAGTACTAAATCAGGCTTCTTTTATATGTTATTTGTCACAGGTTGAACTCAAGAAAGTTCAGGAAGCGTTGAATAATGAAAGTTGGGTCAATGCCATGCATAAAGAACTCCATCAATTCATTAGAAATTATGTATGAGAGTTAGTCTCTAGACCAAAAAATTACAACATTATTGGGACTAAGTGGATCTTCAAAAACAAGTCTTACGAGCATGGCACTATTGTAAGAAATAAATCAAGACTGGTTGCATAAGGATACACACAAGTAGAAGGGATCGATTTTGACAAAACATTTGCCCTTGTAGCTCATCTGGAATCTGTTCGCATTCTCCTTGCATTTGCGTATCATCTAGACTTCAAATTATATCAAATGGATGTCAAGAGTGCATTCCTAAATGGTCTACTACAAGAAGAGGTTGTTGAACAACCTTATTAATCACTTCTATCCTGAATATGTGTATATGTTAAAGAAGGTCCTTTACGGACTAAAACAAGCATCTCGTGCTTGGTATGAAAGATTGACAGCCTATTTACTTGATCATGGTTTCATTAGAGGACAAGCCGATAGAACTCTTTTCATAAGAAGATCAGGTAAGCAACTTTTAATTGCTCAAATCTATGTTGATGATATCGTATTTGGAGCACTTGAGTCTTTTGCATATAACTTCGCTGATGAAATGAAATATGAATTTGAAATGAGTATGATTGGTGAGTTAAACTTTTTCTTGGGTATTCAAGTAAAATAATGTAAAGATGGCATTTTTATCTCACAATCTAAGTATGCTCGAGATCTTGTTAAGAAGTTTGGAATAGAAGGAAAAAACAATGCTTGCACTCCCATAAGCACATCAGTAAAATTTAGCAACGATCCTACAGGTAAAAACATTGATTCTACACTTTATAGAAGCATGATAGGGAGTCTATTATATATCACAGGAAGTAGACTTGATATAGCCTTTAGTATTGGTGTGTGTACTAGATTTCAAGCTAATCCTAAAGAATCTCATCTTACAGTAGTAAAAAGAATCATAAAATATCTTAATGCAACTGTTGATTAGGTTATATGGTATTCTAAAGACACTAATCTAACACTTGTTGGTTATTCGGACGCTGATTGGGCTAGGAATGCTGATGATAAGAAGAATACTACTGGTGGATGTTTTTATGTAAGAGGGAATCTTGTTGTTTGGGTAAGTAAAAAGCAAAACTAGATCTCCTTATCTACTGCTGAAACCGAATATTGCTGTAGGGGATTGTTGTACACATCTTTTGTGGATGCAAAATTTGTTTGAAGATTATCGTTTTTCTTAAGATACTATGACGTTTTATTGTGATCATTTTAGTGCAATAAGTATTTCAAAAAATCCTGTTCAACACTCAAGAACTAAACACATTGATATTAGACATCATTTTATTAGAGATTTGATTGACTCTAAAATAATATCTTTGGAACATGTGTCTACTGAAAATCAATTGGTTGACTTGTTTACTAAACCTTTAGATGCTCTAAGGTTTGAGTTCTTAAGAAAAGCAATTGGTGTATGTGATATCAAGCGAGAGGCATTTCATTCTATTAGTCTAGGACATGCATTTTATTTTTCTGTTTTATTTTTTATGTCTCTGTTGTTTTTCAGTTTTAAATAAGAAAAATATAATATAAAAATTTTATTTTGGTTGGCTTAAGTTTTTTTAAGTACTTGTTTGTTGTGTTAAAGTTTTGAGCATGTGTGTTTTCACTTAATAAATTCTTGAATTTATGCACCTCTCTACTTTGTGCAATTCTTTTTGTGCATACTAACCCTATGAGTCATCTTGTCAAAGTTCATTTACAAAGCACTATGAGGAACTTATATGCATGCATCTTTTAATTGAAGTTTATATTGTTAATTGAGATGCTCATTATATAGGGAGTTCATGCCTTAAATTGATTAATACTAGTTAAACCTAGTACAATAATAAAGAGATATTCTCTTGCCAAATACAAATAGTTGATCAATATAGAAAAAGTCGGTGTTATATTATTGTGAAAAAAAGACAAACACCATATACGGATCTATCCCTTAAATCCTTATAGAAAGAATCGCTTCTATAATTATTGTGGAAAAAGATGAGCAACAAACATGGGCATATAAAAGGATTGTGCAAACTAGTATTTGGAGGAGATGTTCATGTATCTAGGCCCTAGTATAAAGTTTGACTTTTGAGGTAAGTGATAAACACTTGAGAGCATCTATAAGAAGAGAACACTTATGAGTAATATTATCAAAAATATATTGAAGAGAAAAAGAAATAAAAAGTTCTGCTCTATATAAGTTTGCCTACTCACACACTCACATGGACTTTAACATTGATGATTTTATGAGATGTGAAAATCTATAGTGATGGTTGCAACTAAGAGGGTATACTCTATTGAAATTGTTTTGTGAGATACATTATGTTTGAACTAAGATGCATATAAGCATGTTGCTTGCTTCATTGATTTATATATATAAAGATTAATGTTTTTATTTTATTTTTATTATTTATTTACTTTATTTTCTTATTATTTTATTTAAATAAATATAAATAAAGTAATAAAAATATAAAATATTTTTTGGTTGGATAAGTATTGGGTACTAGTCTAAATCTCAAACTTGGACTTTGAGTTATTGACATACGTCCCAGTGGGACTCTATGGCTTAAGGCACGCACAAGGCAGCAAGTCACTTAATTGACTTAAGGCATTTTTCCAAACACACAAACACGCCTAGATTTCCCTTTTCCTCCCGAAATCACTCACACCCATGACACTCTCCTTCCTTATCTCGAAGCCTACACGCACGGCGCATCATCTTATCGATTCGTGCCCCTTGTGATTAAGACCCAAAGTAATCCTTTTACTCTACATCTCTTCATCACGATAAGGGTTCTATCTAAATCAAATCCTTCTCCTTTTTAAACTAGGATTCAACATGTATTTATGGAGATTGAGTTGTGAAGTTTGGTTATGTGAAGGTTGGAATTAAGTTTTGGTTGGTTTGATTAGACATTGACTTAGTTGATCATTTGAGAGTGTTATACATGTATTGAGGCCGATTTTTGGTAGGTAATTGACTATAGCTTTCGGGTTTAACCCAGTGCACACCAGGTGTTTGTGGTTATTCCTCAATCAAATCAAATTATCTATTTCTATCTATTTGATGTGGCTGTCTTACATGTATTGCTAGAACATAAGTGTGATTGGTCTGTGTGGAAAGTTGAGTCAAATCTAAGGGGTTGATAATGTCATGGTCCTCACTGTCATCAAAATCTTTCACTTCTAACCTTGGCTATTTTTATTCTAATCTTGTTGACATGATGATTCAGATGAGGTTCAAAGAAAGAGCAAAGAGAAAGAAAATTGAGGGCTCCTCAAGTGAAGATGAATCTGGGCCTGAACCAGTGCAGCTAGGAGAGACTTCAGCCCCTTCTCCTCCTCCACCCGCAACAGGATCATCCGGTGATACTTTTGAACGCTTCACAACTGGTGAAGCCAAGACTGCATACAGAACTGCGTTCTCTAAAAGAATTGTTTTAGGTGAAAGCCGGCACACTGAAATCACACTAGAAAGAGCTTACTTCATGTATGCCTTGGCTATTGGGGTCTCAATTAATTTCCCCCTCATGTTATCAACATTATTCACCGTTCTCATATTGAAAAAGAGTTGAATCTGCCTTTTGGCGACTTAATCACTATATTGGCTATGAAAGCCAAAGTCCCTCTTAGGAACAATGAGCCTACAATGAAGGTGGCAGGTTCTATCTCAGCTATTACAGTAGTCAAACCTGAGGTAGTGCTTACCAAGAACAAACACCCCACTACTAAGTCTGCTTCCTCCCCTCTTGAGCCTTCTATACCTATGGCTCAAGTTCTTAAGCAGATCACTCTTTTGTCCCAAAACCTTGATACATTCACTGCTAAATGGGAGGCAATTCAATCCAAATTAGAGCAACAACTAGTGGCTATCCATTTTGATTGCATTTAAGCCAATGATAGACTAGTTCAGCTTTCTTTGGATATGCAACAAGTAGTGGACCATGTAGCTGGTTCAGATGAAGAGCAATATCACCTCATGGCTGAATTATGACAAAAGGGGGAGAAACAGTTGAGGGGGATCAGCAGTTGAGTGGGAGCAGCAGCAGCAACACTTTCTTTTATCTCTTATTATCTTTTATTCTTAGTTTTTTTTTTTAAATGTAATTCTAACAATTTTTTCTATTCATTTGGTTATGTTTTATTTTGGTGATACTTAGAACTTGTTTAACCCTGACAGCATCTTTGAGTTTCTAAGTCAGTAGTTTTACTAAGTAGTGATTGTTTAGAAATTTTTGTTGTTTGTATTTTTTGGTCTGTTGTTTGGTTACAGGGAAATTACATTCATCATGCTGGTTTCGTCACCAATCCGCCAAAGGAGGAAATTGTAAATACAAGAATTTGGCTAGGACTAGGTGACTAAAATGATAAGGTTTATCCTATCATTATGTTTGTAATTGTAGATGAATGTAAAATATTTATTGACTTTATCTATAACAATATTAAGTTTAACTAAAAGTCTTAGAGTTTGTTTAGATAAGTCAGTTATGTGAAAATCAAGTCCATAAGGATATGCAGTTATTGAGAACAGAAGATTGAACTGAAATCAGAAGCTGCAATGAAGAGTTATCGCGAAATGTCAGCAACCCGTCAGGAGACGTTCTCGCGACAAACTTGATCCATTAGCAGAGTCCTACCTCAACTAGAACTATTTCCAGATTTTATAATTAAAGGGATTCGGTTTAATAACTCTTTAAAGCATTTTAGCTAGGAATTATTGAAAGTATATTCCGAGTGCTAGTGAGAGAAAATTCATTTGAGAATCTTCATCTTAGTTTTCATCTCTCCTTGAGTGTGATCGTGCTCCAAGTTTTATTTTGGTGAATCTTCATCTCTCCTTGAGAATTAACCAAGTTCTTCAAGTGAATTGGTACACAATCTCGTGAATACACAGGGGTAGATTGGGAATTTAAATCTTGTCATACCTAGTCAATGTATATATACACATCATGCATGCAGGGTGTTGGTCTGTGGTTAAAAAGAATACCAACGAAAATTAACGCAATAAAAGGATCAAGGTTTGATATTCCATTGCGCGTCATTGAGTGTAAAGTTCAATTTTAGACTTCAGGAACATTTATAAGGAAGGTTTGATCCACTGAATAAATAATAAGGATTATTATATATGTTAAATCTAACAAATAAGACAATTAAGATCCAACAAGAAAAATAAAAAAGGAAGGCACGTGATAAGAGTTAATAATTATTCCAAAAATAATAAAAAAGAATAAATAAATCAAGAAAGACCTAGAGAATGTCATTCAAGATTAATTAATGCGCGCAAGTTCAGACCAAGAGAATTAAAACGCTTGTTTTGAACATGTATTTAATTAAAATCTCTTACATAAGTACTAATTTTAGTTAAGATGAAATCAATCTTATAATATGATGAGAATACTATTACATATTTATATTTAAGATGTAGAGTTTCAAAAAAATATACCAACGCGGTAGCGTAATAAAAGGACCGACCAATCTGATCCAGTATACATGCTGTCACTGAGTAAAGCATGCATGCTGTCATATTCATGATTCAAGCGAATGTCATTTAAGAATGCAGCCATTCTTCAAGTTAATACATGATAGTACTTGACCTTGACTTTGTGCTTTCACCTACATTTGAGGGTCTAACCATATGGAAGACGGTAAGCTTTCATGTTTAATGAAATGCGATTCTCCTGTGCCAGCTCATGACTAGGACATGCAAACTTCTCAGAGATATATAGATTATATATATATATATATATATCATAAATTAGAATAAAGTCTTCTTGTGTCATTTTTCACATGGCTCTTTTCTCTCGCTCAACGTTCTTTCTATTAAAGATCATGTGATGGAATCTTAATAGAAAGTTACGTTTTGTACGGTTAATAATATAATAAAAATAATAAAAAACTTATAAGTTTTTGGAATTTCACATGTACCTTCAAATTATCAAGATGATTTCACAGCCAGCACCCCTTGAAGCAGCGGAGGTGGGGGTGCAGGTTGGGCATAGGCCCGCTCGCATTATACCCCGCTCCTGGCCCTACCCAATATATAATTATATATATATATATATATATATATATTTATATATATATATATAACAAATTCTTAACTTTAAAACGATGCGGTTTTATAGTTTTCTCTCTAAGGATGATGTTTAATAAGTACGAATAAGTATATAAATCAATTTAAAAAATCCTAAATTATTTTCCTCTTGGCCTCTCTCTCTCTCTCTCCTCCTCCCCCTCTTCCTCCAATTTTTAGTTTTTCTCATCATTTTTTGAAGGTTCCACGTCCATGAATGGGTGTAGTTCTTTGCTCAAACCCTTGCAGTGGTGTCGTAGTGGTCGTGATTTTTTCGCCGTGTGTTTGATTGTTTGTACTTTATAACTTTTTAGATTTGTTGTTAGATGATAGATTCGTGGATTTTAGGGATGGATCTGTAGATTTTTGTTTTTTTTTTTTTTTTGTTTTATTTTGCATTTTTTGTGCTTTTCTTGGTAGTTTTCAACCGTGAGTGGTGGGCTGAATAGACTAGGGGTCCAAATTCACATCTTGACACCTAGATAGGAGGCCCTGTCCACGGGGTGCAGGGCCGGATTCATGGACGCAAACCCCCTCCATTCCCCTACCGGCCATGCCGAGGGGAGGGGTACATGAAGGGGTATAGTGTGTTACCATCAGCAATTGTCAAATCAAAATTGTAATGCATTAAACAACTACTCAACATCATATTCTAAGGCCATTGCTAAACAATATAGCAAAAGGCCTTCTTTGAGAAATGTTGTTCATGCACCCTTATATATAATAGAATTAATGGAACACTTTCAAAACTTCATTCCAATGAGATAACCAGTCAATCAAGGCCATGGAAATACATCAATATTTCCAAAGTGGGAGAGTACAGGAGGGAACCTTACATGCCAGTAATTTTCGTAGCTTACTTTATGCCTAACTACATGTATACATAATATTTTTTATTCTAAACACAAACTCTTTCCATGCAGTTGAATGTTAGCTCTAGTTCGTCTCCCCAAAATCAGCAAACAAAGCCTCTTCATCCACGCGTCTTAGGGGTTCATAAGTACCCAAAAAAACATTTAATAAACTGTATTAGCCAATAGAAAATGTAACTTACCTACTAGGACATTACTACAACAAATCAATCAAATGTTGATCCCCACAGAGAATCTGCCCACATTATTATGTCGAATTAAATCTGCCTCATATCCAATTGGTGATTTTTTTTTTAGTAAAACACTGTAACTTTTCATTTCATATCAACGTGTATCAATACAACTTCTATCAAGTATAACTGTGCTATACACTTCTCTTGGAGTCTTCCATCCAGACTTTTTCTATCTCACTAGATATTCCTAGTTTTGACAAACAATGAGCTACACTATTTCCCTTTCAGTTAATATATTGACCCTGCCTACCCAACAAAACCTTCTTAACATCCTCAATTAACTGACCATACCAACTCCAACACTCATGTTATCGATAGCCCTTACTACTTCTAGCGCATCACCCTAAAAATGACCTTACCCATATTCAACTCAGCACAGACCTGCAATGCTCTCCATGGGGCCAGAGTCTCTGCAACCACTGGGTGAGCCACCCCTTTTTGACTTGAACATAGAGCCAGCTGCACCTCTCCATCTGCATCCCTCGTAATGATCCCAATCTCCATCCTTTTCGACTTTGAATCAAAAGCGGCATCCCAATTTACCTTAACTGTGTTACCCACCAGAGCCTGCCATCTTATAACCCTCTCTTCTGATACACCTGCACTTGTAACCCCCTTTATACTATTCTGGGTTACCTGCACTTCCTCCATATTGGCTTGTGCTTGCATGACCACCTCTTTTGGATTAGAAAAAGTTCCTTCAAACAAAAACTTATTTCACTTGTGCCATAAGCTCCTCATGATTAGAGCCACCAGTTCCAAGTCCTCATGTTTTAGCCTCTGAGACAACAACTCCCATACTTCTTTTAGATCCCCTGCTATACTAGACCATTTCTGCACTGGGCTCCCAGGCTCAGCCCACACATAAGAAGCAGCAGGACAATTCTAGAGCACATGACACAGAGTCTCTTCTTCTCTTTTACAGATGGGGCAAAGAGAGTCTTCAATGACTCTTCTTCTCTTTAAATTCTCTCTTGTGGGGATAAAAATTTTAAGTGCCTTCCACATAAAAGACTTTACCACCCCTGGTAGATTTAGGCTCCATACTGACTTCCAACCATCTTTCCACCCTAACCTGTCAGAGGACTCCCCCAAGCTCTTACCCCTTCTCTCCATCTCCAAGTGATAGGCGCTTTTTACATTGAATATCCCATTCTTTGTATGCCCCCAAATCACCTTATCCCTATGACCTGACAGACTAATAGGGATGTTACAGACCACTTCAGCTTCCTCAGCATTCAACGTGTTTTTAATCACATCAACACTCCAAGACCCTCTCTCATCATCTATAAACTCTGCCACTTTCGAATCCCTATCAAAATTCCTTACTGGAGATTGAAGATAGTAAGTTATGGGTTTTGGAACCCACTTATCGCCCCAGATGTTTATATCCCTCCCATTACCCACCCTCCACCTCAACCCCTCCTTAAGAAGGTCAAGAACCCCCCATAAACTCCTCCAGATTAAAAAGGGCCCCGAGCCAAGTTTGGCCTGCAAAATGTCCCCTTGCTTAAAGTACTTCTCCTTTAGAATCCCTATTGACAAAGAAGTAGGATTAATCATTAGCCTCCAGCACTGCTTTGCTAATAAGGCCTTGTTAAAACTTTCCAGATTCCTGAAACCAAGATCCCCATCTACCTTGGCTTTCCCCATTGTTTTCCAGCTGCACCATTGCTTCTATCATTTGCTTTAAAACTCCACCAAAATCTTGCCATCATCCCCGAGATTTCTCTACACAACCTCACTGACAGTTTAAAGACACTCATATGGTAACTTGGAATGGCTTGAATTACAGCTTTTAAAAGTATCTCTTTACCCGATGGAGACAAAAACTGATTTTTCCAGTTGTGAATCCGCTCCCACACTTTGTCTTTGATACCTCGAAAAGTATTATACTTTGACCTACCAATCATTGCTGGTAGGCCCAGGTACTTCTCATAACACCCACTCACCCTTTGTGGCGCCCCCAATCCCCCTTATATAAATACACAGGGATCGAGACGCCAGGATGGTGACAACACGGTCACACATCCCAACGAAGTGCCAGTGTGTGTACATGCAACAGTGTACAAATATAATAACGCAGCGGATAGTCAACTAAGTACCAGAATTTAAATACAAATATTTAACACAATTTATCTTTAAAAAAAAATTATACAGTCATCCCAAATATAATACAAAGGTAAATACAGTAATTGATAAAAACATAGCTCACTGAACAGGAGCAATCCCGGATCACTCCTCCACCGGAGCCAAACTAAGGCTCGTCATCATCGACTGCATCAAAATCTGCGATACCATGAAATGGTACCACAGGTAAGTATAAACCAAACAACTCTCGGGATAAAAATACATTAATGCAACCAACAATATAGCAAAATACAGTTAGCCATAAAATACCATTTTTTCCCCGAAAAATGATTATTTCCAACACACGCCAAAAATCCCATTTTGGCCCAAAATATCCGTAACACATTTTCCCATAAAATGATTCACACAAACAATCCAATTATCGGACACTGTAGGCGGGAATCGCAGGCGGGACTCTACCACCGTCCCTGCTTACCACCATCCCTACCGCGTGCACCGTAGGCGGGAATCACAGGCGGGACACAACCACCATCCCTGCTTACCACCATCCCTAACGCGTGCACCGTAGGCGGGAATCACAGGCGGGACTCTACCACCATCCCTGCTTACCACCATCCCTACAGTTCCTTTACACACAATAAATACTTAACAGAGCACTGTAGGCGGGAATCACAGGCGGGACACAACCACCATCCCTGCTTACCACCATCCCTACAGTCTCTTTTCCTTTTACTCACATGAAAATCCAAATCCAATAAATACATGAACATGTATGCAATCATGCGAAAACCCAGTTTTCTTTATAAACATGATCATGCATGCAATATGCGATGTACGTGAACAAGTCATAACCAACAACCAACAACCACAATGCAAACAAACACAACTCCGTCCACAATCCATCCGACCCCCGAAACTCCTCGGACTCAGTCCGGCAAAACAACCCAATTCACAGATAATATGCGTTAGTGCAAAAATATATTTAAATCACGAAAGTTCTTTAAGGAAAATACTTACAGTGCAATATAATAATTTCTGGAGGATCTCGAAGTTGCAAGTGGTGATTTCTGAGCAACACCACAGTGTAAAATACACTGTGGCCGCGGGTCACAATTACCAACTTTTCAACGAGGACAAACGAAGACCCAAGATTGATAGGGTAGGGCCTAGGAAGGTCGGTGAAGCCAATGGTGGCGGTGGTTTGCCGTGGGTGGCGGCGGAATGGGCGGTAGAAGACCAAAATGCCCAAATCGGAAATGTAGTTGGTGGAGCTTCACCGGTGACGGATCGGAGGTGGGGTTGGGTCCAATGGGTTGCCAAGAGGTCGGGGATGAAGTGGTAGGAAGATGGTGGCCAATGGTGGTGCGACGGCGGCGCAACGGCGGAAGGAGTGCCGCGGCTTCGAAGAGCTACTGGTGGTTAACGGCGGCACGGATGGAGGTGAGATTGGTGGGGTGAGGTCGCCGGCGGCTGGGGAAGCTAATGGGCTGGGCGGTGAGGGCCACCGCCGGCTCACGGCGGCGCTGGCGTGAAGGTGGGCCGCGGCTTCGTGGGGGGCGTGTGGGCTACCGGCGGCGAGGTAGGGGCTGAGGTTTGGGAGGTGAGGTCGCCGGAGGGAGGGGGAGCTGGTCGGCTGGGCGGTGTCGCACACGGCGGCGCGACGGCGGCGCTGGGAGGAGACGAAGGAAACGGGCGGAGGAGAGGAGAGAGAGAGCTCGCGCGGGAAGGAGAGGAAAATAAGGAAGAAAAGAAAAGAAAGAAAAGAAAAAGGAAGGAAAGAAAAAATGGAGGAAAAGAAATGAGGTCCAATCCTCATAACTTGGGTCACAAAAAAGATCCAACGGAGACGATTTTAAAACCACAAGTTAAATAAAATAATTTAAACGTAATGGTAAAGTCAAATTGAAATAATTAAATCCCACGGTAATTAATTTAAATATTAAAAGCAATTTAAATGCATCACAATAAATAAATATTTAGAAAGCACATAAAATTAATTTTCACCAAATAAAATCATAGAAATAAACTTACTAAAAATCCAACCAATTTTAAAATAAGAGGATAAATTTTTGAACAATCAAAAATAATCCTTCAGTAAAAATACACTGAAATACGGGGTGTTACATCCTCCCCCCCTTAAAATAAAATTTCGTCCTCGAAATTTGTAGAGCCAATCATCACTCTAAAGCAGGATACCAAATACAACCAGAACACTCTTAAGAAAATCACACAACCTCCAACACCCAACGGGCATGGATACAACTTGCATAACTTTCCAAAACCCAAGAATAAACCACACATGGCATCCATTACGAAAGGTAAGATTAGACCCATACCTGCCGTAACTCCAGCGTCCTGAGTCCCTGGAATCTCGTCGCCAGCACTACCAGGAGTCACTGCATACACCCGAGCCTGAACTAGTTGCCTCTGATTAGTCCTACCACCGCGATGACCACCCTGATTCCCTTGGGTCCAATTAGGGCACTCACGAGCAAAGTGTCCTGTCTGACCACACTCAAAGCACTGGTTCCAACCCTGACGACACTCGCCCTCGTGGGCTCTATTACATCTACCACAAACTGGAGCTCGGCCCCCAATACGTATACCGGAAGCTGCCTGCGCTCTGGCCCCGATCCTTTGCACAAACTTCTGTGGCGACCCGGAGCTGCTCCCTTCACCATCAACGTTCAGTCGCTTCTTACCCGGAGGGGAATCTACCACAGCACCTCGCTCTCGCTCAGCAATTGAGGCCACATTGACCAACCTCTGAAAGTTCTGGATTTCCAAGCATGCGACCTGCCTGCGGATTTGAGGGCGCAACCCTTCTTGGAAACGTTCAGCCTGCATCTCTTCCGTAGCAATGAGGTGAGGAGCAAACCGCCCAAGCTCCATAAATTTCCTTGCATACTGCTCGACAGTCATGTCTCCTTGAACCAAATTATTGAAATCCCGAGCCAATTGCCGTCTCACCGAAACAGGAAAGAATCGATCATCAAATTCTTTCTTAAAACGCTGCCAAGACACAGCAGCCAAGGATCCCAACTCCATCTCTAAAAGTGACCGCTTGGTCTCCCACCAATTTGCCGCTTCACCTTGCAGCATATAGCTCCCATATAATACCCTCTGGGCCTCAGTGCATCCACAGACTTCAAACGTTCTTTCCAGATCTTGAATCCACCTTCTAGCCCGTAATGGATCCTCTTCACCAGAAAAAGCAGGGGTCCTATGCGCTAAGAAGCGCTCATAGGTGCACCCGGCCTGCATCACCCTGTACTGCTCTCCTTGCTGCGGACGAAAATTCTGTTGAAGAAACTCCGTCATCCTATTCAACGCCCTCGCCATGGCATAATTTCCATCACCCCTCGGTAATTCATCCTCGGGCTCATTAGCTTGCCTTCTTGGTCGTACCATTTTCCTGCCATAGCGTAACCCTTAACCCCACTATCAGCTTAAAACAAACTAAAAAAATATAACTATAGTAAAATAAATTAAAATACAACCATATCACATAAAATAAAATAAAATAAAATAAAACCAACAAAATAAAATATCATAAGATAAAAGGAATAAAACAGATGAAATAGTACACAAGAAAATAATTGAAACAAGTAAAATTGCCTGCCATATAATAAAATAACTAAATAAACTAAAATAACAAAAATAAGATAAATAACAAACAATTAACGTACAATTAAAATAAATAAATTAAAATAATGTACTCCCAACAAAATAATTTCAAATCAAAATTTTAAAATTTTCTGGTACTACACCTATGGGACATGTGGTTTTACCCAGAGCCGAACTGCTCTGATACCACCTGTGGCGCCCCCAATCCCCCTTATATAAATACACAGGGATCGAGACGCCAGGATGGTGACAACACGGTCACACATCCCAACGAAGTGCCAGTGTGTGTACATGCAACAGTGTACAAATATAATAACGCAGCGGATAGTCAACTAAGTACCAGAATTTAAATACAAATATTTAACACAATTTATCTTTAAAAAAAAATTATACAGTCATCCCAAATATAATACAAAGGTAAATACAGTAATTGATAAAAACATAGCTCACTGAACAGGAGCAATCCCGGATCACTCCTCCACCGGAGCCAAACTAAGGCTCGTCATCATCGACTGCATCAAAATCTGCGATACCATGAAATGGTACCACAGGTAAGTATAAACCAAACAACTCTCGGGATAAAAATACATTAATGCAACCAACAATATAGCAAAATACAGTTAGCCATAAAATACCATTTTTTCCCCGAAAAATGATTATTTCCAACACACGCCAAAAATCCCATTTTGGCCCAAAATATCCGTAACACATTTTCCCATAAAATGATTCACACAAACAATCCAATTATCGGACACTGTAGGCGGGAATCGCAGGCGGGACTCTACCACCGTCCCTGCTTACCACCATCCCTACCGCGTGCACCGTAGGCGGGAATCACAGGCGGGACACAACCACCATCCCTGCTTACCACCATCCCTAACGCGTGCACCGTAGGCGGGAATCACAGGCGGGACTCTACCACCATCCCTGCTTACCACCATCCCTACAGTTCCTTTACACACAATAAATACTTAACAGAGCACTGTAGGCGGGAATCACAGGCGGGACACAACCACCATCCCTGCTTACCACCATCCCTACAGTCTCTTTTCCTTTTACTCACATGAAAATCCAAATCCAATAAATACATGAACATGTATGCAATCATGCGAAAACCCAGTTTTCTTTATAAACATGATCATGCATGCAATATGCGATGTACGTGAACAAGTCATAACCAACAACCAACAACCACAATGCAAACAAACACAACTCCGTCCACAATCCATCCGACCCCCGAAACTCCTCGGACTCAGTCCGGCAAAACAACCCAATTCACAGATAATATGCGTTAGTGCAAAAATATATTTAAATCACGAAAGTTCTTTAAGGAAAATACTTACAGTGCAATATAATAATTTCCGGAGGATCTCGAAGTTGCAAGTGGTGATTTCTGAGCAACACCACAGTGTAAAATACACTGTGGCCGCGGGTCACAATTACCAACTTTTCAACGAGGACAAACGAAGACCCAAGATTGATAGGGTAGGGCCTAGGAAGGTCGGTGAAGCCAATGGTGGCGGTGGTTTGCCGTGGGTGGCGGCGGAATGGGCGGTAGAAGACCAAAATGCCCAAATCGGAAATGTAGTTGGTGGAGCTTCACCGGTGACGGATCGGAGGTGGGGTTGGGTCCAATGGGTTGCCAAGAGGTCGGGGATGAAGTGGTAGGAAGATGGTGGCCAATGGTGGTGCGACGGCGGCGCAACGGCGGAAGGAGTGCCGCGGCTTCGAAGAGCTACTGGTGGTTAACGGCGGCACGGATGGAGGTGAGATTGGTGGGGTGAGGTCGCCGGCGGCTGGGGAAGCTAATGGGCTGGGCGGTGAGGGCCACCGCCGGCTCACGGCGGCGCTGGCGTGAAGGTGGGCCGCGGCTTCGTGGGGGGCGTGTGGGCTACCGGCGGCGAGGTAGGGGCTGAGGTTTGGGAGGTGAGGTCGCCGGAGGGAGGGGGAGCTGGTCGGCTGGGCGGTGTCGCACACGGCGGCGCGACGGCGGCGCTGGGAGGAGACGAAGGAAACGGGCGGAGGAGAGGAGAGAGAGAGCTCGCGCGGGAAGGAGAGGAAAATAAGGAAGAAAAGAAAAGAAAGAAAAGAAAAAGGAAGGAAAGAAAAAATGGAGGAAAAGAAATGAGGTCCAATCCTCATAACTTGGGTCACAAAAAAGATCCAACGGAGACGATTTTAAAACCACAAGTTAAATAAAATAATTTAAACGTAATGGTAAAGTCAAATTGAAATAATTAAATCCCACGGTAATTAATTTAAATATTAAAAGCAATTTAAATGCATCACAATAAATAAATATTTAGAAAGCACATAAAATTAATTTTCACCAAATAAAATCATAGAAATAAACTTACTAAAAATCCAACCAATTTTAAAATAAGAGGATAAATTTTTGAACAATCAAAAATAATCCTTCAGTAAAAATACACTGAAATACGGGGTGTTACACCCTTGCTCCCACCTCTTCTTTGATTAATCTTCTCTCCTGAGCTTTAGTATTTGAACTGAAAAAAATTTCAGTTTTCTATCTATTAAGGCATTGGCCTAATGCCTCTTCATATATCTCCAACAAGCCCTTGACAGGGCTCCAATCCTCCATCGTGTCCCTACAAAACATGACACAATCATCTGTAAAAAGAAGATGAGTGAGTCTAGTCCCCCCTCTTACAACAGACACCCCCCTTATACCCCCTTCCTGCTCCAAACTATGGAATAAACAGCTCAATCCTTCTGCACATAGCAGAAAGAGATAAGGGGACAAGGGGTCACCCTGCCTCAACCCCCTCGATGGTTTGATAACTCCTCCTGGTTGGCCATTCAACAATACTTCAAAGGATACAGATGAGACACACCTCATTATCAATATAGTCCATCTCTCATCAAAACCCAATCTTCTCATCACACCCTCCAAAAACTTCCACTCCACCCTGTCATATGCCTTGGACATGTCCACTTTGATAGCCATGCTGCCCACCCTACCATGCCTCTTCTTCTTCATGGAGTGAAGTGCTTCATAAGCTACCAAAATGTTGTCCGAAATCAGTCTCCCAAAAATAAAAGCACTTTGAGTACTGGAAATGATCTCATCAAGAACCAATTTTAGTCTATTTGCCAAAGTCTTTGCAATGATCTTGTAGAGTACATTGCAAAGGCATATTGGCCTATAGTCAGTAGCAAAAATAGGTTCATTTACCTTAGGAATCAACACTATATAGGTGTGATTCATAAACTGGTGCATCTCCCCTCCATTCAGAAAATTCAGAACTGCCTTACACACCTCTTCTCCCACAATACTCCAGAAATTCTGATAGAAACAAGCCCCAAACCCGTCTAGCCCAGGTGACTTCAAAGGCCCCATTTGGAACACTACTACCTCAACCTCCTTTGTGAAACTCCTCAACAGTTTCTCATTCATCAATGGAGTAACTTTTCCATTTATTTTTGACAAACATTTGGAAATCACCTCATCAGAGGGCATATTCGATTGATAGACTCCTTGAAAATACTGTCTAAAAACAGCAACCACTTCCTCCTGCCCCACCCTTGCTCTAGCCTCGGAATCAACCACAGACTTTATCTTATTTTTCCTCCTCCTTTGTGAGGCACAAGCGTGGAAAAACTTGGGTGTTTTTATCTCCAAAGAGGAGCCAGTCCCTTTTTGCCCTTTGTTTCCATTTCAAATTTTCTTGTTCTAGCAACAAACCCACTTCCCTCTTCAGTAGCTTCACCCTTTCAACATCTTGAGGCCCCTCTCTCCGACTCAATTCCTCTAGCTGGTCTGTTAATTCCTTCAGATCTTTTCCTTCTTCTCTTTCTTTTCTATTACTCCATCTGACTAGAGCCCCACTACATGTTGTAAGAGCCCTTTGAATTCTCTGCAAAGACAAGTCAAGCTTATCCCTTTTTTTTTCCATTCTCCCTGAATAACCTGTTCACAGCCCTCCATTGTTGCCCACTTTGCCTCTTATTTAAACAGCCTCACTCTCCGTTTAACCCCCATTGACCCCTCTACCATATGCAACGACAATGGACTATGGTATGAGGTTCTTGCAACCAAAACCCCCACTTCAAGCGTTTTAAACTTTGCGATCCACATGCCATTTGCCACCCCCGATCTAGCCTCCCCTTTGTGAAGGAAGGACCGACATGTTGATTACACCAAGTGAATTTACTCCCCTTATGGCCCAAATCAAACAAACCATTGGCCTCCAAAGCTTCACAAAAAGACCCCATTTGTGCCTCGCTTCTTTGACTACCCCCCTGCTTCTCTAATTGGAAAGTGATCTCATTAAAATCACCCACAACACACCATGCAGTCTGATTACTTGGTCGTAATCTTGCCAACAGGTTCCATGACTCCCTCCTTCTACCTGTTTCGGGTTGGCCATAAAAGCCAATCAACAACCATCTTTCATTTTCACCTCGAACCGCAACCCACGTACTAATGTGCCACTGAGAGAAGTTGTAAATCTCAACCTTATTTTCCACCTTCCACAATTGAGCCAAGCCTCCCTTCCTTCCCACAGCCTCCACCACAAAACAGCCCTCAAACCCAACCTCCTCCTCACACAGTCCAACCTACTTGCATTTGCTTTTGTTTCAATAAGGAATACTAGCTTGGGCAACTTATCCCCCACCATACAGTAGAGGTCTTGAACTGTCCAAGGGTTCCCAAGCCCTCGGCAGTTCCAACTCAAGAGATTCATAATGGATGGCGGGGCTGACCAGCAGCCACCGCCAAGCTTTGTTCATTGTTTACCTCATGAAAAACATCCCTTCTCCGTAACTTCCCTACCCTTCTCCTCCCCTCCCTTACCCTTTCCTCCCCTGGGCCTCTTTTGTGACCCACTAAATTGCAATCCAGTTCACTTAAAGAAACCTTTGCTCTAGCCCTCCTCTTCCAATGTCCCCCTCGGCCAATCTCTCCTCCTTTCTCCCCCATCCTGCTTTCCTTTAGTATAAATGGCTCCTCAAATCCTTCCTCATCCCTAGCACTAATTTGTCCGCAGAACCACCTTGCTACCTTCTGTTACCTGTACCATCACTCCCTTCTCCCTTTCCTCCCCTTTCCCTGTGGCGCCCATGACCTCCATGTAAGGAGACACGGGAATCGAGACGTCGGGATGATGACAACAGGGTCACACATCCCAACGCTAGTGCCAAGTGTGTGTACATGCAACAGTGTACAAAAACAACGCAACGGATAATTAATACAACTAAGTACCAGAAATGTTAATACAATTTAAACAATCAGTAAAAAGGTTTAAAAATTATACAGTCATCTGAAATAAATATTTTACAAGTCTCAAACCAAAACGACTTATCCCAGATCACTCCTCGGGCGAAGCCGAATCCTTAGGCTCACCCTCAGCCTCATCTGCATCGAAATCTGCGTTACCATAGAACGGTACCGCAGGTAAGTATAAACCAAACAACTACGAGATAAAAATATATTAATGCGACCAACATGCATGCATATGATGAAATATGCGTTAAATCCAAAAATAATATTTTTCTCGAAAATAGATATTTTCAACACATGCCAAAATCTCATTTGGCCCAAAAAGAATACTCCGTCATTTTCCCAGAAAATGATCCAAATCAATAAATCCTCATTTTCCCCAAAAAATGAATCACATAAAATCCTTTTATTCAACACACACTATTTTTCCATAAAACAGCCTATTATTCCATTAACCAATGCACCATGATCTCCCCTAGGGATCATCCGCACGTCCTGGATTCGTAGCGATGCTTAGTTCCGCGCCCAGCGTGTAGTGGCCAAGCACCCACTACGCAACGAGCGATGCCCAGTTCCGCGCCCAGTGCGTTCGTGGCCAAGCATCCTCTAGCCCCCGCCAGCAGAGGGGCCACAGAGTCGGCACGAGACCATCTCGTTGAATCCCGTTGTCGCCCAACGACAACCCAGGGGACGTCACTCAGTATATTCCGCTCCTGAGTGACCAGAGGAGCTCCACCGAGATAATACCCCATCTCGGCTTGGGGTCGTGATACACACGCACCCAAAAATCCTTTAACACATGAAAACCCAGTTTTCATGAAACACATGAACATGAATGCATGTACACGAAAATCCAGTTTCATTTACAAACATGATCATGCGTGCAATATACCATGTACAAGAAAAACACCAAAACCAACAACCAACAATTCACAATACCAACCAAACACACAACTCCATTCACAATTAATCCGACCCCCGAACTCCTCGGACTCAGTGCGGCATGTCCAACCAGTTCACAATAATATGGGTTAGTGCAAAAATATATTTAAATCACGATAGTTATTTGGAAAAATACTTACAGCGCTATAATATGATTTTCGAAGGATCACAGAGCTGCAAAAGGTGGCGACACAACAACGTAACAGTGTAAAATACACTGTGGCTGTGGGTCTCGAAAACTCACTTTTCAACGGAGACAAATTAAGACCTGAAATTGATAGAGTAGGTCCTAGAGAGGTCGGTGAAGCCAATGGTGGTGGTGGTTTGCCGTGGGTGGTGACGCAAATGGTAGTTTTAGGCCAAAAATACCCAAATCGGAAATGGGGTTGGATGTGCTTCACCGGTGACAGATCGGAGCTGGGGTTGGGTCCATTGGGTTGCTAGGAGGTCGAGGATGAAGTGGTGAAGAAATGGTGGCCGGTGGTGGCGCGATGGCGGCGCGCGAGCACAAGAGGTGCCGCTGCTTGGTGTTGCACCTGGGGGCTAACGGCGGCGACGGAGGAGTTGAAATTACAATGGGGTGATTGCAGGTCGAAAGGGAGGTGAGAGGGAGGTGCGGTGCGGTTCACGAGCTGCGCATGGCGGCAATAGTTGGAGAAGAAAAAACGGACGGGAGAAGAGAGGGAGGGCTGGTCGTGCGCGGGAGAGGGCTGAGGGAAAAAGAAAAAGAAGAAAAAAGAAAGAGGAAAGAAAAAGAAAAGAGGAAAAAGAAAAAATGAAGGGAAAGAAATGAGGTCCAATCCTCACATCTTGGGTCACAGAAAATGATCCAACGAAAATGATTTTAAAACAGCAAATCCATTAAAATAAATTAAACGTAATGATACAATGAAAATAAAATAATTAAATCTCACAATCAATTAATTTAAAAGAAGAACAATTTAAATGTACAACAATAAATAAATATTAAGAAAGCATAACAATTTAATTTTCATAATTTAAAGATCATAAAATAAACCATTTAAAATATTCGATAATTATAAAATAAGAGAATAAATTTTGAATTATTAAAAATAATCCTTCAGTGAAAATACACTAAAATACGGGGTGTTACATTCCCCCTCCTCACCTCCTCTCTCCCTGGTAGGACCTCCCCCTCATTTTCCCTCTGTTTTGACACATTTTTTTCTTTAATTTTTTCCCCTCCTAGGTTCTCATCACCCACACCCTCATTAAAACCCTTTACATCATCCCCTCTCCTTCCCCATAGAGCTTCCTCGGATTGTTTTTGATGCCCTCAGCCAAGGCCCAAACTGCCCCTCTCCACTCTCAGCACAATCTTGTTCTATATGCATAATCCTTCCACACTTGAAGCACAACGTTGAGAGCTTCTCATATGTTAGAGGAATCCACATGCACACCCACCCCCCCCCCCCCCCCCCCCCAAACACACTGTCCTCCCCTTGCAATCCTCTTCCTCAAATCACACCGATCCTTGCCCTCAAGCAAGATCCCCACCCTACATCATCTTCAAGGACGTCCACTTTTGCTACCCTCCCAATAGATCTACCCACTTCCTCCCCGTTTTTCAATTCATACTAGCCAAAGGGAGATTATGAAGTCTTACCCAAAAAAACTCCGTGTCGAAGTTGATTAGGTGTGGTTGAGTTCCTCCATCAAACGGCTTAAGGACAAAAATATGGCTGTCGAACTACCACGGTCGTCCCTCCAGTATTCTGTCTTTATCCCTCAGATTTGCAAAAGTAAGAATAAAGCAGTTCGGGCGAAAGCACTGGAACTCCACCTGGCTGCTCACCTTCCATACTTTCTCCATCCTTTTCCTCACAATCTCCACTCCAATCACCCGATCGATGAAAATCTTCCCCACCAGACTTCTATCTCCCAAACCACTCTACCATTCATTTGCAACCCATTTAGTTCAATCGGTTCATTCTCCTCCTCGTTTAACTGTAGCAGCTCCCAAATCTCTCCCAGTTCATCCATCTCCCCTTGGATTCACCACGGAAACCAAGGAAAGTACCCTTTCTTCCCGCTCAAACGCAGGCAAAGACTCTGCAAAACTCCACCTCTAAATCGTTTCGCAGAAACCACCTAGAGAGGATACTATTTTTTTAAATGTGAATTAATAGTGTATTAATTGCTCATATCCAATTGGTGATTTTATACACCTTACTGAAATTATAATAACATTCCACCAGTTTAAGACTCCCCCAAGACACATAACCATATAAGAACACACATATTTGTGGGATGAGCATTGCCATGTGGTTTACAACCTCAACTTACGAGCCACCCTTGAAGAAGATTAATGTAAACTATGAAATCATGACTAGTGGAATTTTTCACTTCAAACATACTACCAAACAATAAGCAGCCATTTAAAATCTACCATGTTTCTAATTCATAAAAACCCTTACGAAACACTACATATTTTCATAAGAAGGAATACATTTTTTTTTTTTTTTTTTATCTATCGAAAGTGTACCATCAAAAGATTCAAATTTTATAATCTATCTTTTAAATCAAATTATGTTATATAAGCGCTAGCTTGAGAATAAGCTTTTTCTAAATATAAAAAATTATTATAATGAAAAAATCTTTTTTTTTTTGTCTTATTGTACACGTGCAGGCCAAAACCTTCTTTCTTAATGCAGCCTTCTTTATTTAACTTATATAAATCGCTACAATAAAAATGATTTTTTGCAATGAATATTATTTACTTCGCTACTAATAGTCTATTTGCATCTTAATTTATATTGCATTAAGACTAAAAGCTAGTTATAATTATACAATTAATTATTACAGAATATGTGATAATACATTTTTCCCGTTATGAAAGATTATTTGCAACGACATATCTTCATCGTAAATAATTTTTTTTTTTTTTTTGGTTGAAAAAAAGTATTTGCAATGAAAGATACATCAGTGGCAATAAAAATTATTCGCGATCGACATATATTCAACAAAGGGTTTTCAGTCACCTGGTCATGAAGATGATTACCCTCATCGTAGTTATCATTTGCCCTTTTTGTAATGCTTATTCTATTTTTTTTTAATTTTTTTAATAAAAATAATAATATTCTAATTTTATTAATAACACTCATTTAGAACGGATCAATATCTTATACAAAAAGAAACTTGAGGTTACGTACATATGACACGATCTGCATTAGTTGAACTAATCTTAAAAATCAATGAGTGAATGACACGATCTACCAAGCAGCATGCATTCATATGACACGATCTCCCATGCACCTGCATTCATATACTTTTTTTTTTTTATAAGAATTCTTAAATATACTTAATTAGTCTGATAACACGTACAGTGATTAATTTAAGATCCTTAGTTCAAGTTCATGCATGGATGCATGCTAGTGGCAGATCATGTGATATGAATGTTCGCTGGCAGATGTCGTATTCAAATTAACTAAATCATGAATGTGGGATCAATATTGGATCAGTGACCCGGGTGGCCCAATGCGCCATGTCTTACGTACGTTAGGAGTAATTTAATGTGACCGTGACCGTTATATATATAAGAAAATGAAACTGATTATATGAACTTGACTTGATTTTAATTTCCAGATCGAATAAGGAATTAATTAGTTTGGGATAAAGTAATAATAATTATCTAAGCTAATTAATGTACGTCCGCCCTAATTGGCCAAGACATTTATCGATCATGTGCATTAATCATGGTTTAGCTGTAGACTGTGGCTCTTAAACATTCCTGATCATTTTCTATGAACCATGCACATGGATAAATATCTTCGCTATATATGGGCGTCGTCGACGTACAT
Source organism: Juglans microcarpa x Juglans regia (assembly GCF_004785595.1). Classification (NCBI taxonomy): domain Eukaryota; kingdom Viridiplantae; phylum Streptophyta; class Magnoliopsida; order Fagales; family Juglandaceae; genus Juglans; species Juglans microcarpa x Juglans regia. The sequence goes on from NC_054609.1 coordinate 16,039,078, forward strand.
ATATTAATATTGCCACGAGTTTTTTTATAAAGTCAATGAGTGAATTACGTAAAATGCATGCTTATGCAAATTATTATACTTTATCCTAAGTTTATTATATATTAATTATTCCTTATTCTGGAATTTAAAGTCAAAGTCGTCATTTTGATCTTAATTATTGTCATATTAAAACTCCCAGTCATTCATGAGAATAAAGTTCAATTTTTAGACGTGAGGAACTTATCCGTTGAATAAATTATAAGGATTTTTAATACCTTAACGCTAACAAATAAGACAAAGACCTAACAAGAAAAATAAAAATGAAAGCAAGTACGTGATAAGAGTACTTAATAATTCTTCCAAAAAAAAAATAGACAAGAATTGTAACATTCCGTATTTTAATATATTTTTATTGAAAGATTATTTTTATTAATTCAAAAATAATTCTCTTGTTTTAAAATTATCGGATATTTTTAAATGGTTTATTTTATGATATTTAAATTGTAAAAAATTAATTTGAGATGTTTCCTTAATATCTATTATTGTTATGCATTTAAATTATTCTTCTTTTAAATTAATTGATTGTTTGATTTAATTATTTTATCTTCATTTTATTATTACGTTTAAATTATTTTATTTAACTTATTGTTTTGAAATTATTTTTGCGTTGGATCATTTTTGTGATCCAAGATGTGAGGATTGGACCTCATTTCTTTCCCTCACTTTTCTTTTTTCTCTTTTTCTTTTCCCTTTCTTTTCTTTCTTCTCCTTTTCTTTTTTCTTTCCCCTGCTTTTCCCCCCAACGCTCGACAGCCTCTCTTCCCTCTTCCCCGTGTGATTTCTCCTTCTCCACCCAGCCATCGCCGCGCGCCGCATCTGCCGTTCGCTTCCCCTCCCTCCGACGACCACCTACCTTCAATTGCAGCCTCCCTCTCGCCGCCGTTTGCCCCCACAAGCCCCTCCAAGCCGCGGCGCATCTTGAGCTCCAGCACCACCGTCGCACCACCTCCGGCCACCACCTCTTCACCACTTCATCCTCGACCTCCTAGCAACATAACACACCCATCCCCAGCTCCGATCTGCTACCGGTGAAGCACATCCATCCACATTTCCGTTTTAGGCATTTTTGGACTAAAACCACCCTCTACGCCGCCACCCACGGCAAACCACCACCACCACCTCCAGCACTAGCTTCACCGATATCCCTAAGCCCTACCCTATCAATTTCGGGTCTTAATTTGTCTCCGTTCAAAAGTGAGTTTTCGAGACCCATGGCCATAGTGTGTTTTGCACTGTTCTGCAGCTGTGTTGCCACTTCTTGCAGCTCCATGATCATTCGAAAATTATATTATAGCACTGTAAGTATTTTCTCAAAGAAATTTCGTGATTTAAATGTATTTTTGCACTAACTCATTTTATCTGTGAACTGGTTGGTTATGCCGGACTAAATCCGAGGAGTTCGGGGGTCGGATGGATTGTGGACAGAGTTGTTGTGTGTTTGGTTTGCATTGTTGGTTGTTGTTATGGCGTTATTCATGTACATGGCATATTGCACGCATGATCATGTTTGTAAATGAAATTGGGTTTTCGTGTACATACATTCATGTTCATGTGTTTATTGAAAATTGAGTTTTCATGTGTTTATTTGAAAATTGAATTTTCATATGAAATGATTCTGAGTGTGTTTGGAACGACTGGATTGACTGGTTTGAGAAAAAGGAAAAGAGACTGTAGGGATGGTGGTAAGCAGGGATGGTGGTAGAGTCCCGCCTGCGATTCCCGCCTACGATGCACACGGTAGGGATGGTGGTTGTGTCCCGCCTGTGATTCCCGCCTACGGTGCACGCGGTAGGAATGGTGGTAAGCAAGGATGGTGGTATAGTCCCGCCTGTGATTCCCACCTACAGTGCTCTGATAAGTATTCATAGTGTGAAAAGGAACTGTAGGGATGGTAGTAAGCAGGGATGGTGGTAGAGTCACGCCTGTGATTCCCGTCTACGGTGCACGCGGTAGGGATAGTGGTAAGTAGGAATGGAGGCACTGCAAGAAAACTGCTTATTTGTGGTCAATTAATTATAGCGAAATGACTATTTACAGCCAAAATGAGTCTGTTTTGATCACAAATGATCTTTTCGCCGCAATTAAATGGCCATAAAAGCCCGTTTTTCTTGTAGTGTGGTTGTATCCCGCCTGTGATTCCCGCCTACGGTGCACGCTGTAGGGATGGTGGTAAACAGAGACGGTGGTAGAGTCCTGCCTGTGATTCTCGCCTACAGTGTCCGATAAATGGTTTGTTTTATATGAATCATTTTCTAGAAAAATGACAAACTATGTTTTTGGACCAAAATGAGATTTTGGCGAGTGTTGGAAATAATCCATTTTTGGAAAAAATGGTATTTTATGGCTAAGTGTATTTTGTCATATGAATGCATGTTGGTTGCATTAATATGTTTTTATCCCGAGAGTTGTTTGGTTTATACTTACCTGTAGTACCATTTTATGGTATCGCAGATTTTGATGTAGATGTGGATGACGAGCCTTAAGCTTGGCTCCGTTGGCGGAGTGATCTGGGATTACTCCTGTTTATCGAGATTCACTTTATCAATTATTTATGTATTTGTCTTGTAATATATTTTGAGATGACTGTATAACTTTTTAAGGATAATTTGTTTTGAATATTTGTATTTAAAATTCTAGTACTTAGTTGACTTATTTATAATATCCGCTGCGACTTTTATTGTGCACTTTTGCATGTTGCACACACTTGAGCACATTTCGTTGGGATGCATGACCGTACTGTCGTCATCCTGACATCACGATTCCCGTATTTTTTGTATGTGAGAGTCGGGGCGTCACAAGAATACATAAAGAAAGACCTAGAGAATGTCATTCAAGATTAATTAATGCAAGTTCATACAAAGAGAATTATAAGGGAGACAGAACATTACTCCGAAAGACATATTCAAAAGATACGATTATAACTTGTATAAGTGCTGCACACTCATTTTGAAAAAGTGTGGAGTTCACCATCAAAAAAATAATTTTTTCATTTGAGTTTTATATTTATTCATTTTTTTAAAAGAAATATTATGTGATGTTTGTATACTCTATAATTGCAAATATTATTTATTTTATTTACAATATTTACCAGCCTAGGAAGTATCTTGTGCTACTCATGCCTCAGCTGAGGTGTCGGAGAATTGTAGATCCGTCTTTTTAGCCTAACTTGAAGGAAATAAAATAAATTAAGAGAAAGGAGGGAAGGAGAGGGAGAAGATGAGGAGGGAATGAGGGATAGAGTAGGGGGAAAGAGAGGATTTCCAAAGTTAATACATAGTAAATTTAGTGCATTTAAAAAAGCATTTGGTATATTGGACTTGGCCTTGACTTTGACTTTTCCACAATAAAGTATTAACTTTGACAAGCTGGCCGTAATGAATATTCGTCGATCGAAAATAGATAAAACTTGATTCAATATTGAATATTCTAAGTTTAATTTTTAATGAAGCGAGCATTAGGTATAATTAATCCCACTAAGTTATAAATTTATTTTTATAAAAACTAGTATTTTTATTTTTTATTATTTATGAAATCTTTAGCTCCTGTTTAGATAGTGAGATGATATGAGATGATTTTAGATAAAAGTAAAAATTTCAATAAAATATTATTAAAATATTATTTTTTAATATTATTATTATTTTAGGATTTGAAAATGTTGAATTGAGATTTAAAAATGTTGAATTGCTTATTATATATTTTTGTGTAAAAATTTAAAAAAATTGTAATAATGAGATAAGATAAATTGATATGGTTTCTTAATCTACTATGGTAATATGTGGGATCCGTAAAAAATAAGTTTATAAATCGATTGATTTTTTTCAACAATGCCACCCACATGAATTAGAGAGACATGTCTCCCATTGCAGACTTTCAGCCAATAGAAAGTAGTCTCTGAAGATGCTCCACTACAACATAAATGGTCTTTTGGGACGAAAATTTTCGTCCCAAAAGACCCCAATTTCATTTCAAAAAAATTTTTGGGACCAAAAAAATTCGTCTCAAAGTCGTTCCAATATCACTGTGCCAAAAGGTATTTTGGGACGAAAATCATCATTTCGTCCCAAAAAATTTCTTTTAGGATGAAATTGAAGGAAACCGTTCGAACACGTTCGAACGAAAATTTTTTTTGTCACGGTTTAAATTCGTCCTAGAAAATAGTTCGAACGGAAAAAATTTTAAGTTCGAACAGTAGTGACGTGTTTGAACGATTTCGAAATATGTTCGAACACACATGAATTCGTTCGAACGTTATGAATTTTCTTTATGTTTGAACGTTAAATGGTCAGGTCGAACGGTATATAAGTTCGAACGGTATAGGCTATGTTCGAACATGACTGAAATTATTTACGTTCGAACGTTGTGTGATCGTTCGAACTCTACGAACATAAATTTCGTTCGAACATTACGTTTACATTCGAACGCTATTGTCATTACATAGAGTTCGAACGTTTTACGTTCGTTCGAACGATATCTCTTTAATTTAAATCAATAATAGAAAACCAAATAGACATTCATACTATTTGAAAAAATACATTAGAAACTGTTTAACACTCACAAAAGTGTTAAAATAAGCGCAAACTAAATAAATAACAGTCGAGACGGGCATTGTTCGTACATAAATAGATAATCCCAAAATCCATCAGTTGCTTGGAGGCCTCTACTGTTGCATAAGCTGCTGTATTTGGAGTTGCATCTGTCTTCTGAACTCTTCTTGTTGTTCTTCATGTTGTTTGAGGCGCATCTCCATATCTGCTTGTTTTGCCAATTAAGTCTCTAACTCATGTTGTCTTGCAGTCAATTCTTCGATTCTGGAATTCGCATTCTCTAGCGCTATAGAAGTCATATATGCATTCCCAGAAGAAGAGGAAGAGGGACCAGACTTTACACAACGACCCAAACCCCTCAAATATCCTGAACGTTGACCCAGGACTTGTGTAAAAATCTCAATATCACTTGTTGAGGAATTTTGATCTGACGCAGATTCAGCACGTAGGGCAATCATTTTATCCTAGCCATATATAAGATAAAGAATTAATATCGTCATAAATATTCTAATATATTTAATTAAAACAGGTTATAAAACTTACATAATTTTTACGGGCATCAGGATGAGTCCACTCTCCATTACGATCAGTGTGCGATGCAACATATAATTTTATCAGATCATAATTAGTATCTGAATCTTGCTACAATAAATGTGTTAAGATATAAAGTCATTATGATTCATCCAAATAATTAACTATATCCAATAAAAAAAATAGCAATACCAATTTCTTAGAAAGGCGATGGAAAGATCTTGAGCCTGCATGATGATTAATCTTCAATTTTGATCTATTTGTTTTGTTTATAGAACTTCGCTCCTGCAAAGAAATTGAAAATATTATGAAGCGAAATGACAGATAGGACAAGTAAAATAATTAAATTTCATTATACCTGATATGATGGATCCTCAAACATGTCACAAAGTTTTTCCCACTCAGAAGGTCGGACATCTTGGAAAGGATGTTGGCGTGCATCTTCCTTCTTCTCAAACTTCTTATAATACTCATGACACATCGCCTTATATTTGCGGAATGCATTACCCATAAGCTCTTCCACAGTCTTACGCTCCTCTCTCCGACCAAAATTTAATTCGAAATCATCCTTAAAAAAATAGTCACAAACACATTATCATTTATAATATTCTAAATTTAAGTAAAATATAGAAATTTATTCTACTAAATCAATGTTTTAAACATTACCAAACAACGCTTCTTGATAAGCTCTTTAATATCTTGGGGGACTTTCTTCCATGAAGTCGTTGCCAAAGGTGCGTAAGTTCGTGTAAGAGCACGCACATGTGATGCAAGCCAAGCTGCTGGTTGTCCTTCGCCCCCAGTATGTTCGTCAGGAATGTTAACATTGATCTTACCCACCTTCCGATATTTTTCCAACGTCACCCCTCTAGTGGTGCCTCGACCTTGACGAGATTGTATTGTAGACTCTATAAAATATAACATTGTAATCAATTTCATTTATATCTCTATTATAGGACCTTAATTAATAACTTTTATGAGTATTAGATTTTTACCTTGTTTTGTAAAATCAATCTCTAATGGTGACAATGAAGGAGAGTTAGGAACAGGTGGAGATGGATTGCGAACTTCCTTTCTCTTTGGCGGCATAATTTCAAACTACTGATACATTCAATAAGTAAAATATTTGTCATCAAGTGTAATGTTAACACATAATTGGTCAATCAGAATCTGTATCAGTTTCATTTGACAATTCGCTCTCATCATCTATAGATACTTCAGATGATTCAACATTTTCCTCAACTGTCGCATCAACAATTTCAGCCTCATTATCTTCTCTATTTAATGGAATCATCTCATACTGGCTCAAATCCACAAACAAATTTAAGGCGGGTTGACTCTCTTGGTATGCTTCTTGAGTAGAAGAGTGATCTTCTTCTTCATCTTGTCCTTCCGCCTGAGGGATAACATCATATATATTTCTTGGAGAATATTTTTGAACTACTCGCCATTAATTTCCTAACTTCGGGTCATCTAAGTAGAATACTTGAGATGCTTGAGAAGCCAAAATAAAAGGATCATCTTCATACCATTTTTTTGATGTATTAACACTCAAAAAATATTCATCATCACGGACTCCAGTACGAGGATTGCTTAAATCCCACCAATCACACTTAAATAGATACACCGCAAGCTCTCCCAAATATTTCATTCCAATTATATCGACAATAACCCCATAGAAATCAATATTTTCTCCATCATGACTTCATCGACTAGGACATCACTATTTTGGGTTTTCCTATAACAATCTCGATCCAGTGTGTGATACCTACTTCCCCGAGAAATACATGCAGAAAATCGAGCAGCGCGTCTCGATGGGCCACGCGCCAATGCATACAGTTCATCAGATATATCATTTGGATTATTCGCATGCAATTGTACAGCCTACATATTGAGTAAAGCATATACTATATCAAAGTTGAAATTAATAATTTTTCATTTGTTATTGAGTAACGCATATGTAATTTCATTACCCGTTCTTCAAACCATCTCGGGAACTCCTCTTCATGTTTTTGGTTTATATCATTTACTCATAGTTCCTTGAGCACGTTAATATGATCACTGAAATTGACATCACCACAAATATTTGATATTTTGTATTTTTTTAAAATTAATGAGGCAATTTAAATTAAGAAAAAGTTATAACTTACTTTAAGTAGTTCTCTATCTCAGGGCAATTGTTCAGCACGTACCACTGAGCTTTCTCAAACTCTCTTCCACACAAGTCATAACCACGCACTGCACCAATTGGACGAACTTGTTGGGAAAACACAGAAAATATATTTCGTTGTCTTACTCGGTCAACGTCAAAGTTTCTTTCTGGCCGATCAAACCGAGTGTCAACTCCATGGAAATATTTGGAACAGAAGGTATGCCACTCATCGTCAATATATGCTTCTGCAATTGATCCTTCTGGACGGGCCTTGTTACCCACTGTACGTTTCAACTTTCCAAGAAATCGTTCAATGGGATACATCCATCTATATTAAACTGGTCCTGCAAGTCGAGCCTCACGTGGCAAATGAACGGCTAGGTGAACCATGACATCGAAGAATGACGGTGGATAAATACTTCCTAGCTTACACAATATTATGACAATTTCTCGTTCCATTCGATCCAAAGCTTCTACATTCAACGTCCTAGCACATAAGTCTTTAAAAAATGCACCCAACTCAGTCAAAGCCACGCGCACATCTCTGGTCAAGTACCCACGGATACCAATAGGCAAGATACGCTGTAAGAAAACATGACAATCATGACTTTTTAATCTAGTTATTTTCCAATCATTTGTTCTCACACAGCTTGTTAGATTCGAGGCATAACCGTCCGGTAATTTGATCTTCATTGCCACTCACAAAATGTAAACCTTTCATTCCTTGACAATGTATACCACCCAATCGGCATGTAGACAGACGAACCATTTTCTTGCAACTGCATTTCCCGTCTTATTCCCAACCGCTTCAAATCCTTCCTTGAGTTTATTGTATCTTTTGTTTTTCCTTCAATTGACATCAATGTTCCCAATACGGATTCGTAAATATTTTTTTCAATATGCATAACATCAAGGCTATGTCGCAATTTTAACTTCGACCAGTACGAGAGTACGAAAAATATATTCTTCTTTGTCCAATTCAACTCATTCGTAGCTCGTTTTCTCTTTCGTTGTTTTTTACCAAATTCATTACAACCAACATTTATAAATTGTGCAAGTACATCTTCGCCAGACAAATATGGTGGAAGTTGGCCCCATTCAACAGTTCCATCAAACATTCTAGAATTTCCACGCCATCTATGGTCACCAGGAAAAAATCGACGATGACCCATGAAACATAATTTCCTCCCGTACGTAAGCCATTCAGATTTGGTATATTTGTTACAAGTTGGACATGCCAGGGGGAATGATATCGTGGTCAACGAAAGTAGTGGGGTAAGCACTGCCCATGAGCTCGCAGTATCAATTTCAAAATTCTCCGGCCTGTTGATGTTGTCCGGTAAAGGCCCTGGAGAAGCAACTATGTTTCCTATTCCCAGGATCATGACTATTAAATTTGACAAATACTACGTGGCTTATTAAATTTGAAGATAGATGTGAGCATATTATCTATTCTTAAGCCCATGATATGAATGTCTTTGTGACATGTTTGATGTCCCTCATAGCATGATGTCTTTGTGGCATTCAATCTTAGTGGTATATTGATGTCCCTATGGCATGATGTCTTTGAGGCATGATGTCTTAGTGGTATTTTGGTGATTTTACTATTATCATGTGGCATTGAATATGATATTTGGCTGAACATGTTGGTTCACATAAAATTGTATTTCTCAAATTATTTTATTGTAAATTTAGTTACTCTCTTATAATCAAGAAAATTGCCAACTCCCACACCCCCATTAAGCTACTACTTACTGAGCACGTGGCAGCTTACCGCTTCATTTCACTTCTTTTTCATAAATGTAGAAAGTTCCTTCTTTTGAAGTGATCTTAGAGCCAAAGATTCTAGAGTGACTTGGTTAGTCACTTGAGGTTGGAAATTTTGGGTTTGGTGGTTTTGCTACTTGAATATGGTTTTGGTTGTATAACTAAGACTTGGTTAGTCTTAGTTATTTTTTCAATTTTTGTCGGACTATCTGTATTGTAATTATTTAGAAAATAATGGTTCTAGCCGAACTTGTGAGTGGATTTTTTATAATAATTGTATTATGGTTATGAATAGTTTGGAGGTTGTGTATTTGATATATATATTTGTAAATAGGGTAAAATTTTTAAAAATTTATGAAAAGCCATAATTTTATACGAAGAGTTTTGCACCAAAACATTTATGAGATACATCAAAATATTCATTTTCCTATTATATACATACGTAACTACAAGTATTCATGTTTTTCAATCACCTTTATATTTTTTTATGTTTATTGTATGATGTATTGGTTATTAAATATTCGACTTATTTTTATATTTTTTTTCACTTCTCCATGTGAAGATCTTTATGAGGATGGAACTGGAGAACAAGACTTGGCCTAGGGAGAAGAGGCATAGGCCTAGACTGTTTTCGACTTGGTCAATTTTATAATTTACACTTTCCTAAGTTATTGATCTTGATAAGTGCATGGCCGGACTTTATTGATTTTAATAAGGGCTTCCGTATACTTTCTTTTAGATTTTAATTATTTCAATAACTCAATGCCATGCTTTTATTTTATGAAATCTTTTATACCTAGTACTTCTTTAAGAAGAAAATTCTAAAATCAAAATTAGCAGCGCACCCGTAAGATGACTTTATTCTTAATCCTGGCGAACATGGTGTTGCAAAAAATTATTTATAATATTGGTTAGTTCTGAATATATTCTCACATACGTGGTTCTATATATGCAACTTTTACTGGAAAAAAAAAAAAAAAAAAACGAAGTTATCGGCGTACTCCTATAGAAATCATGGTAGCCTGTGATCAGTTACATATACTTATTCATAGGCCTGCAACCCGACTACTTTTCTTCGGGTCTGGGCCGAACCGACCCGATCCACTCAATTCACGCGAACCCGATCCGATCCGACCTGAATAGTGCCTTTTTTTTTTACACGTACATCCGAGCTAAATACAAGTTAGGAACAAGAAGCAAAAGAATAGGAGCAATGGGCATCCAGTGCTGCTGCAATAAAACCAGTTAAATGCCTATTTCCTCTGTTTCCTAATGGACCAATGGTGACATTCAATGTTAGACAAACTCCTGCAGCGTGCATATCTGGACTCCAGATTCTGGAGTGAGACTTTGAATCTCTATGTCATTTTTTTCACTGGCAGTCCTAAACAATATACCTTTAAAAAGTATAATTTGCCACTTATCAATAGAAAAAATCTATATTTTGCCTGCCTCTGGACCCTGTGACTAATGGATCCTTCTTCAGGTTTCTCAACCCAGAGGAAACAACATATATCAGCATGAAAAATAAATGAAAGAAAATGGGTGTGCGATATAGGGGAATAAAGAAAAGAAATTATCAAATAATAATAAAATCTAATAAAAAATTGTACAAAAGCTATCTATTACAAAAGCTATCTAAATTACAAAATATAAACATAAACTGATAAGGATTAAGGAGCATTCAACAATCAAATTATAGCAGCTTCCCATCTCTTCCTCCATATCTGCCATTATTAAAAAGTCAACACCAAATCAATAATAACACATCAAATAATTCAAGTATGTTAGAATATACACCAAGACCTTCATGTATTATGCATTAGATGTAATAGTGCATATTAATTTAATGCAGGTGATGATTGCATTTCCATTGGACCCGGGTGTTCAAATGTTCGTAAAAGCATAACACTGAAAAAAGTAACAGGGGAGGATGGCACTTGCATTGAATTCATCTAACAAAATAATTAAAAGAAAAATATACCCATAACAATGTTGCATTTAGACTTCAAACTCAAACATATATATGGGTCAGAAATTAAGATGGGGATGCCGTATTAAAAGTAGAAGGATGGTATCCAAGGTTTAGCTTCATATTCCCCTGACTGTCTCTCCCCCACAAATAGAAAAACATCAATTATCTCAAGGTTAATGTTGTTCTGAACTATCGTTTTTACATTTAATAAGATTGCATTGCATTTAGCGATCAATGGCCTTTAAGAGATCAATGGATGCAATTCTGGAGCCTAGCCACTTGAAATTGAACCAGAAAAATAGGGATGTGGTAAATACAAGGTGGAATGTTTCACGTTCTCAATTTTCGACTTCTTCAAATAATCCTATTATTATGCATCAGGTTCCCAAGTCATGTCAAAAATTGACAGCCTAGTTTCAATAAAATAAAGTTTTGCTCTAACAAAGTTATAAAATACACATCAAAATGATACATCATACCTTTCCCAGCTTCACTGCATCTTTTATTCGAGTTTTGTCCTCATGATACTGTAAATAAATAAATAAAAATCTTAGTGATGAGTAACAATCTATTGAAAATAAGAACAATAAATTGTACCCATAACCACTTCTACCCCTTCTCAAATATTGCTCATAATTCTCCAAATTCTGGACAAGCCCCACACAAAGAACCAGCTCCGTGATTCCTCACAGCCAAAGTAGAAAACAAAAGGTACCCGGAAAGCAGAATAACCCAGAAAGCTCATAAACGTACAAAAAAAAAAGGTAACTACTAAGCCAAAATACAATCTGGGTCTCTCTTTACAGATATCGAAGACATTGAAGAAGCTTAGATCATCCCCAGACAAAAGAATATACAGGAATTCAGATCTTAGACAAAAGAAACATGGAGACAAAGTTAGATCTTAGAAAGAGAGAGAGAGAGAGAGAGAGAGAGATTACCAGAAATAATGAAAGCAAGCTTTTCTGTTCCACTTGAGTGACTGAAAAAAGAAGAAGAGAGAATCGAAACAAAGAGATAACCTTGAAACGAGGCTGTGGAATGGAGGCCTGGAAGCTCAAAGTAGAAGAACGATGATGCGACGGCGACAGCGACGGAGAACGGCGACGGTGACTAGGGTTTGCAGTGGGGAGAAGACCTTTTGCCTTTCGGTTTCAATGGGTTTTAGAAGAGAGGACTTTCGGTTTCGATGGGTTCGACGGGTTGATAGTTTAAAACCCGCTATTAAATTTTGACCTGATGAACCCGTTTTTATTCGGGTGGACCAAGTCGGTTTTGACCGACAGATCGGGCCTAAGGCCTTTTTTGCATAGCCCTACTTATTTAGATGACGAACTCAAACCATTGACTTACTATACCAAATGAATTCTAGAATATGAAATGACCAATATTCCAAGTACTTTTTAATCATATTAATAATCCTACAGTGGCTGACTAACCCAGCCTTTGGTAGAGAGCCAATGACCACCCAGAAGTGGATATATATAAATATATATATATATATATATATCCACCAATATATATGGAAGGGTTAACCCCATATATATTGGTTTTTGCTGTCGAGGAGAGTTGATCCATTGTATAATATGCATCTGTTGTTGCTGTCAGCCAGTAAAAAGTCTAATTCTATCCGATAAACGAGCCATATGAATTATTTTAACTCTAAGAAATTCAGAAATTCTTCAAATAAATAAATAAATAAACACCAAGACAATGCCATTTAAGTTTAGTGCAAGTTCATATATACCTGCCGTCATATTCAAAATAACTGAAGGGTGGCTCTATAGCCACCGCTCACGAGCTAGGAGCTCTCGCTATTATATTTTATTTTTTATATGTATTTTTTAAATACTTTTTAATATTTAAAAAATATAAAAAAATTCACAATATTATTAGAAAATACCTCCTTAAATACTAAATAAAAAAATAAAATAAAAAATCTCAATAGTGTCAACCAGCGGGACACTACAACAGAATGTGTCTTTTGTGACAGAGATATTTGGTGACGGTTTGAAACCGTCACCACGACCGTCACCTAAAGTGCGTCACAGAAAATAATTGGTGACGGTTTACTGTTCAACCGTCACAAAAAAAAATTTAGTGACGGCTGGAGGTGTTCCGTTTGGTAGGACGTTCGAACGTTCCATTTTTTGTGACGATTGAGAACTGTCACAGAAAGTCATGTTCGGACGTCAAATTAAACGTTCGAACGGTAACCCGACCGATTGGCGTTCAAATGAGAGAAGTTGACGTTCGTTGAATATAGTCCGAACGTATCATATTTACGTTCGAATGTTTATGCGTCCGAACGTTAATTAGAATAACGTTCAAAATTCCATTCAGACGTAAACGGACTAGTCTTCAAACGTAAGCGTTTTACGTTCAGACGTTATTTCAAATGTAAACGAAGGAGTGTTCGAATGCAAGTAGTACGTTCGGAGGTTTGTTGGAACGTTAATCGTTTACTCATTCGAACGTTTTGTTAGTTTATGGGTCAGGACGTTCGAACATAGAGGCCTACGTTCGAATGTTACGATACACAATATGTATTCACATTCGAATGTTGGTTCAAATGTGAACAAACATTCGAATGTTTTTACTTTACATTCGAACGAACAGATGAGAAATACTCATTTCATAAAATTTAAAAACATATTACTTGTTTCATCATATTACATACCATCAATTAAAAACTAACAATGTCTTTTAAAATTTTAAAATTAGATATTAAAACTAGCCACCACTACAAAAGACAAATTTATTTCTTCTTTTTTTCTCGCCCACCGCGATTCTGTTGCAAAGACATAACATGCTCCATTTGCACCATCATCTTGCATTGCACTTGTTCTTGCACTTCACTGCGTATTATTTCCTCCTGGTCTCTCTGTTGGTCCTGCAAAAGCATCTCTAAATGAGACTGTCGTTCTAAGAGAGACTCTAACTCTTGTTGTCTCGACTTCATATACTCATTCCCATGCCATGCAGCTTCTAAATATGCCGCAAGATTATTAATTTGTGAAGTCGATGAGGTTGAGGAGGATGAACATCTATGCTTGATAGATCGTCCCAAACCTCTTGCCATACTAGACTGCGGCCCGAGCACTTGCTTGAATATGTCTATGTCACTAGGAGAGGATTCCCCAGAAGTCGACTACATCTCCATCATTCTTTTCTGTAATTTGAAAGGTAATGATCGTAAATAATTAGTAACGTATTAAAAGAAATAGAAATAAAAAATAAATTATTCAAATGTTACATAAATAATTTATTTAACAAAATTAACACTGCTTACATAATTATCTGCAGCGACTGGATCCATCCAGTCACTATGCTCATTAGTGTGAGCAGCAGTATAGACATGAATGAGGGAAAGTTTTTCGGATCATCACTTTTCTAACAAAACGACATTAGCAATTTTAAAAATATAATGTTAATACTTAAATAAAAGAATATCAGGAAAATAAATGAAATCTAAAATTTTTTAATTACTATTTTTTCAACAAGACGGTGGAATGACCTTGAACCGGTATGATGGTGGACAGTCAAAGCTGATCTATTCTATACATTTGTAGAACTCAAATGCTATAAAATATATTAAGAATGTTAATTTTAATATGTATACATATAATATATAGAACGAATATGAATGTAAATAATTAAAATATATAAATGTAAAATACTTGATAATTTGGAGATACGAAAAGATTACAACACTTTCTCCAATCATCTAACTTCATCTGCTGAAAAGGAGACTATGCAGCCTCTTCTAACGTCTCAAACTTCTTGAAGTGGTCATGACATCGTCCTTTGTGACGTCAGAATAGTGTAGCCATCAACTCATTCACGATTCTCAAATCCTCGCTACGGCCAAAGTCGAGGTCGAATTCATCCTAACAAGGGAATCAGGTCAAAAATATGATATACTAATCTAGGTGAAAAAAATGTACTCTCAAAGTAAACTCACCAGCACACGACTTCGAATGTGCTCTTTAATCTCATTCGGAACATCTCGCCATGAAAGCACATAAAATGGAGCATAAGCTCGAACTACTGTGCCAATATAGGAGGAAAGCACTGCTGCACTATCATCCACTCCTCTAGTGGAATTATCAGGAATTGTGATCTTCAGTTTTTCGTGCCTTCTATTTTTTTCAAGAGAAATGCCACGTGTATAGCTACGACCACGACGTGCAGATGCGTCAACTACATGATAATAGATAGTATAATTATAAATTACATAGTTATTGAGACAAAAGTATTAACTATATGATTAATTATCAACGACAATATCTCCTTACTAGTAAGTGTCGACTGGCTGTTGTTCTCTTCTATGTTAACTTGATTTTCAGGAATGGCTTCCTCAAGTGGGAAGTCCTCAATAGGTTCAGGACTTAGACTTGGTAGAGGCACATTTCTTCGTTGTCGTTTTGGCGGCATTCTTGAAAATAATTAATTATATCAAATAAAATTAATTAGAAGAAATTATGAAAATTCAAGATATTTTATAGTCACCTATATGAATGAAATATTTAGTACTTTTATTCTTCATCTTTGGATGAATTTTCCATGCTTGTTTCAGAATCTCCATCAATAACATCTTCATCATCATCATGCACCTCTTCTTCATTGTCCTTATCCACCTTCTGTCCGGATTCTGATTCGTCTTCATCTTCTTACTCTTCCTCTTCTTCTTCCTCCTCACTTACTTGAATTGAATGATCATTTAATACAGACGGGTCGAGATGGACGGGTGGGACATCATCTCTACACACAGGGAGCAACTCGAGTGCACCGAGATCAACAAACAAGTTAATATCCTCTCCATCTTCCTGGTATGCCTCTACAATCGGAGTGTCATGATCTTCATCTCCACTATTCTCGTAATCTGCACTCGTTCCTGCTTCATAAATATTTCGAGGGACAAATTTTTGTACGACTCGCCAAGTTATCTCTCCATTATCTTCATCAGCACTTTTCATTAGATCAATCAAGTAATAGACTTGGGTAGCTTGACAAGCCAATACAAATGGATCATCTTCGTACCATTTTGATGCAATATTGACACTCGTAAAGTGATTATCCCTATGTATCGAAACCCGACCACCGCCTAGATCCCACTAATCACATTTAAAGACATATGTTACAAACCCACCCACATATTTCAATCCGATAATATCACGTATGACACCATAATAGTCAATATCATCTGTTCCATGACTCCCCTCGACCAACACACCCCAGTTTTGAGTCTTTCTATTACATTCACGGTCCAGAGTATAGAATCTATAACCTTGAACCGTGCATGCAGTGTATCGAAGTGCTCTATTTAAGGGACCACAGGCCAATGCATACAATTCAGAAGAAATTGATCCGAGATCACGAGCACGTTGTTCCAAAATCTAAAGATTGAAATAATATATATTTATTATTTCATTATCCAAAGTTAAAAATTTCAAAATATAACATATATTTAATTTTAGTTCATACACGTTCTTCAAACCATCCGAAAAATTCTTCCTCGTATCTTGCCTCTATATTTTCTACGCCTTCTGTCCTAAGTTTGTCCATGTGCTTACAGTTATAACATGTTGCAAAAGAAGTATATTTTGAGCACAACAATTATAGTTAATTTTAAGAAAACTATAATTATTCGATGCATGGAATGACATACTGAGATAATCATCAATCTCCCGGTAATTATTTAGCACATACCACTTTACTTTACCCAACTCTCTATCAATTTAATCATAACCCGTTTGTGCACCCAAGGGTCGTACATTCTAAGAAAATATTGATAGCTCACGAGGAGGCGGAGCAGCAAGATCAGCATTTCGCTATTGACGATTAAATCTTGTCTCAATACCACAAAGATATAGAAAGCAAAATGTTAACCATTCATCGTGTATATATGCCTCTACTATTGAACCCTCAGCTTTGGCTTTATTCCCAACAGTGCGCTTCAGTCGACCTAAATATCTTTCAACTAGATACATCCAACGAAACTGCACTGGTCCACCCAAAAGTACCTCTCACGGTAAATATATTGCTAAATGGACCATGACATCAAAAAATGATGGTGGAAAGATCTGCTCGAATTTACATAGTATAGTAGCAATGTCTTCTTCCAATTTCGATAACACATCTTGATTTACTACCCAAGCGCACAAATCCTTAAAAAATATACAGAGTTCAGATATGGCGACACGTACATTAGATGTCATCTTCTCACGAATTCCCACAGGTAATAACTTCTGCAAAAATACGTGACAATCATGACTTTTCAATCCACTAATTTTCCAGTCATCAGGACTCACTCATCTACCAATATTTGAAGCATAACCATCTGGAAACTTCACACCTTGCAACCATTTACAGACATCCATCCTCTCCTCCCTAGTCATCGTAAAACATGCATGTGGCATGACCACCCTATTGCCTTCCACCCGCAAATGTAGATTATGTTTAATTCTCATTCTCTCAAGATCTTTTCTCGTCTTGATCGTGTCTTTCGTCTTTTTGTTAATACTCATCAATGTACCCAGTATATTATCACAAATATTCTTCTCTATGTGCATTACATCCAAACTATGTCGTAACATGCAGGACGACCAATATGGCAAGTCAAAAAAACTACTACGCTTTGTCTAATTCAATTCTGCTGCACCTCGTTTTCTCTTGTTCTTTCTCCGACCTTTGCCAAAATTGTTCACTTTAACATGTTGCAGTTGTTCCATTATCTCTTCCCCAGACAACTCTTTTGGTGCAATTCTATCCTCTACTCTCCCATCAAACTTAGCACATTCTCTTCTCCATGCATGATTTGCCGGTAGATAACGTCGATGACCCATGAAACACAACTTCTGAGAATATTTTAGCCACTCACTAGCAGTTTCTTTATTACACGTCGGACAAGCTAACTTCTATTTTGTACTCCAGCCAGAAAGATTCCCATATGCTGGGAAATCATTTATGGTCCACATTACCGTAGCATGCATCTGAAAAGATGTCGACGTGGATGCATCATAAGTTCTAACACCTGTTTCCCATGACTCTTTTAGCTCTTCAATCAACGGCTGCATGAATACGTCAATGTCATTCCCAGGTGATCTCGGGCCAGGGATGAGTAAAGTTAACAAAAAATTTGGCGCCTTCATGCACCTCCATGGTGGAAGATTGTACGGAATCAATACTACGGGCCAAGTATTATAACTTGTACTCATATTCCCAAAAGGGTTGAATCCATCTGTTGTGAGTCCCAGGCGCACGTTCCAAGCTTCTATCCCAAACTCTGGATATTGATTATCGAAAGACTGCCACGCAAGTGAATCAGCTGGGTGCCTCATATATGCGTCATTCTTAACTCTTTTCTCCTCGTGCCACCTCATATCATTAGTTGTTTTCTTACACATATATAGTCTTTGCAACCTAGGTTTCAAGGAAAAATACCGCAACACCTTAATCGGCACATTTTTCTTACCCTTCCACCTCGACTCTCCGCATACAGGACATGCTTGTTTCTCCTCGTTCTCCTTCCAGAACAGAACACAATCATTCTTGCATGCATATATGGACTTATACTCAAATCATAATCCCTTTCTCAACTGTTTCGCTTCATAAAAGTTCTTGGGCAATGCAAACCATTTGCGAAGCACCTCGTTAAATAAGTCCAATATCATGTTTATTGCTTTCGTCGACATCCTACACAATGACTTAATGTGAAGCAACCGCACAATAAACGACATTTTGGAATGTTTTGTATAACCTGGATAAAGCTCGCGCTTTGCATCTTCCCACATTGAAGCAAAACTTTCACAATCAGTCCCTCCACTACTTGAGGCATTGTCGTTAAACTCATCCATAAACATCCCCGCTCCAATGTCACCCAACATCTCCTCCATCTCATCCTGCTCATATTCATCATCCGTGTGCCGCAAATAATTGTGATGATCGACCAATACATCTGCTGACTGTTCATACAGCTCACCATGCAGTACCCATTGGGTATACCCTAGATCCATACCGTTCACAAATATATGACTTTCTACTTCATCCAATCCTATCGCACACAAATTTTTACACCCTCGACATGGACACTTAATGTAACCACGACTATCAGCAGAGGCCCGTGCAAAATCAATGAAGGTTCTTACTCCACGTGCATAGGGTACGTAATCCTTTTTAAGTCTATCGTCCAGACGCATCCAATTTTTGTCCATTTCTAAAAACATCTATCTATTAATAATACGTACATTGAAAAATCACATGCATCTCATGCTCCAATTCTCATTACTTTTTTGATAAGGTAGTTGGTCTTATCCCATTTGAGATTATATTCTCCATATCGCACAAATCTCGTCACTCAACTACTTTCCACGTTAGTAGAAATTTTGGCAGCACCTCCCCATAGTTCTCCAAATATACATGTTCAAATAAAGGGATTGTGACCCTACGAACAGTAGAGGAAGACACCGAAACTTCATATTAAACGTGGAAAGTAGGAAGTAACAAAAATGTACAATATAGATAATATAATCCCAAACTGTCTACACTGGACACTTCAGGAATTAGTGGACAAATAAATGTACACTAATTCCCAAACAGGTCTAAGGTTATTTATGCAATGACCCACCATATCTATCAAAAAACACTACAAACAATATTCTCATGTTCTGTGTCTAGATTGTCAAACAAATAGTATTGCATGTTATATTGTTAAACAAGAGAGAGATAGAAGAATATCTTCACAAATTTCCTATTATGAATAGATAACGAGAGAGAATGATCTTGAAGAAATATCTAAATTTTAGTCTAATTGTTTAACTGTCATAGACTCTCCAGTCCTAAAACTCTCAATTAGTAATTGTCAAGACCGAAAGAGAGTAGTCAAGGCCTGAGAGACAATGACAGTCAAGCAAATTGATAGACATTTCTTCAAGATCATTCTGCCTCGTTGTTATTATATAATTGTTATTATAATTGTTATATATAATTTTAAAGGTTATTATATAATTTTAATTATTATCATTCCACAATTATAATCTTAATTGTTATACTTAATTGAGTGAGTTATTTATGTATATAGACAATAAGTATATAATTTTTATATAAGCATTTATTTTATCCTTATTTACTTACTCTTTAGTTTATAATAAATAAGTATATTTATTCCAACTCTACTTATTTAGTAGGTACAAGACTTTTTTATTGAAGAGTATTTTAAAGGTTATAATATAATTTTAATTATTATCATTCTTAAAGTATAATTTTAATTGTTATACTTAATTTCAAAGGTTATAATATAATATTAATTATTATAATTCTTAAAGAGTTATTTTAATTGTTATACTTAATTCCAAATGTCATTATAACATTTTAATTATTATCATTCTTAAAGTATCATTTTAATTGTTATACTTAATTTCAAATGTTATTATATAATTTTAATTGAGTGAGTTATTTATATTTAATAAGTAATTATTAATTATAGTTATTGTATGTATATATATATATTATATATAGTTAAGTTATATACTTTTTTTTTCTTTTTTTTAAAAGCAAGTTTTATACTATAGTTATAATTAGAATAATAATCATATTCTAACTAAATTAGTATGAATATATTATATATACTTATTAAATGTTAGATATTAAATGTATATTAAATGTTTTTAATCTTTACTTAAATTAAAATCCTAAATTTATAATTTTCTTGTCAAATAACAAATTCAAATAACACAAAAAAAAATTATTATATAAAAAATTCACATAAATACGAAAAACTAAACACAATATATTTCTAACCATATAAACATATATTCACACAAAATTCACAAATAATAATCACAATTATTTCAAGAGTAAGCTTAAAATGATAACAATATGTATTAACATATTCCTAAACTTGAGTAAGCAATAACCATGTATTAACAAAACCTAAAGACAATATATTTCTAAACATGTTAACATATTCAAACACAATTCACAAACAATAATCACAATATTTCAAATCCATATCACAACATATTCACAATAGCTCACAAACTATTCACAAACTATACAAACAATAATCACAATATTTCAAATCTATATCACAACATATTCACAATAACTCACAAACTATTCACAAACTATACAAACAATAATCACAATATTTCAAGAGTAATCATAAAATGTATAAACATATTTCTAAAGTTTATAAATATACCTAGCACTCACAATATTCTCTTACAAATCCAAAGCTTCCAACTTGCCAAAACAACCAATCCTTCAAAAAAATACAACACTAATTTATTATTTTGTATTATATAACAAAAACACAATATAAATATCATAAAATTAAAAAAAAAAAAAACAAAAACTCAATATTTTTTTCTTACCAAAACTCAACGGGACTCTCACTCTAACTCTCGCTCTCCCTAACTCACGTCCCTCTCTCACTCAACTCTCTCTCTCTCCTGCAGGAGACTCTATCTCCTACAGGAGACTCTCTCTCAACTCTCTCTGTTGCACATACGGGAGAAGCAGAAATGAGCCACTTCCTCCCGTGAGTGTATTCATTAAGTTCTAAAATTATTAGACCAAACGTTTGAATGTTTAAGTTGTACGTTCAAACATTATATTATCCCGCCCAATTTTAAGATGACGTTCGAACGTAAGAAAATAGGAAAATTTTTCTACGATTCACGTTCTGACGTTTTATATAAACGTTTGAACGTACCCTTCGTATGATAATGCATGAAATCTAGCGGAAAATTTTCCGCACTTTTATTTTCATGTTCGAACGTTAAAGAATTTGTCGTTCGAACATTCATAGATTTTCACCGACTAACGTTCGAACGTACAACTTGCACGCCGAATGTTCATATCATCAAAGAGTTACCATAATCGAGCGGGAAATTTCCCGCACTAATTTCCTAACGTTTGGAAGTTCAGAAATTTGGCGTTCGAACGTTATAATTTTTTAGTGATTTTCAGTCACTAACATTCGAACGTACAGTATAAACGTTCGAATGTTTAGATCATCACAGAGATACCTTAATCGAGCGGGAAATTTCCCGCATTTTTAGTTTAATGTTCGAACGTTATAATTGAAAAGTTCGAACGTACACTTCCTAACAGATATAAAAAATATAGCGGGAATACATTATTAAAGTTCGAACATTAAAAAATCATTGTTGGCATAAATTTTTATTTAATAGTTAGTATTCCTTAATATAATAGTTATATATACGTATTTTTTTCTAGACACTCACAATATTTCTCTTCATTATAATTTTTTTTTTTTAAAGTTGAAAAAAATACCAACTTCTTCTCACTATTTTCTTATTTCATACAACCTGGTTGTTCGAGATGTTCTTTGTTACTCCATAAATTCTGCATTATATACTATATTATAGTGTAGTATATATACTATATTTTATATATATATATATAGTATGATAACATAATACTTTAGATGAAAACATAATAATATAATATATATATTATACCATATATATAAATCAATAATATATAATTCTTTGTTACTTATTAAATTCTGCATTATATACTATATTATAGTGTTGTATATATACTATATTTTATATATATATATATGATAGCATAATACTTTAGATGAAAACATAATTAATATCGTATATATACTATACCATATATATAAATCAATAATATATAATTAATAAAATGAACAACAAAACTTATATATGTATAATGCACTATATAAATACTATATAGTAATGATTTTCTTGAATCACATTATCGGAGGGTCATAATTTGTATGACTTTCAACTGCATCCAAATATATGACTTTCAAATTCATCCAACCAAGTTCCATACCGTTCATAAATATTCCCGACTTTCAACGACTATCAGCTGTTGCAGTACGATTGGGGCTACCACTTAATGGACACCTATCTCAATGTCTGAAGATACGTACGACCCACTTCATAGCCACAAACGCAACAAATGAAGGTACGCAACTACAACGTGATCACCAAGCTAGCTAGCTAGCTAGTCGGTCCTCTATATATTTATTACTTGTAACATGCACAATCATGGATGATGTTTGAACGTTACTTTGAAAACAAAATAGATCAATCCTCCCAAAAAAAATGCACCTTGTGATTTAATGATCCAATGGCCAGCCCCGTCTTTGATCTCCTTCTATATGAAAAAAGTATTATACTTTATATATAGTTAAGTTATATACTTTTTATTTTTATTTTTTTAAGACATAATTTACACTATACTTATAATTTGAATAATAATCATATTCTAACTAAATTAGTATGAATATATTATATATACTTACTCCATGTTAAATATTAAACTTCATACTATCTGTATATTAAATGTTTTTAATCTTTACTTAAATTAAGATCATAAACTTATAATTTTTTTGTTAAACATATTCAATAAAAACTCAAAAACAATAATCACAATATTTTAAATTCATATCACAACATATTCACAATATTCTCACAACAATATCTGTACACATATTAATTCATCAATGAACACAATAAACTCACAAACTATTCACAAAATTCACAAACAATAATCACAATTATTTCAAGAGTAAGCATAAAATCACAATAACATATATAAACATATTGCTAAACTTTAGATATATAACTAGCACTCACAAATTCAGAAAAACCAATTAATCTAATTGTCATTCATTAGGAATAGTAATTTGATTCCAATCAATCTATTTAGGAATTTGTACACTAGAATTTTGGGTACTAGATTGTAATAATAAAGTATATTGTTTTAGACAAGTAATAAGAGCATGTGGTTCTAATGTTGATTTCATTAGTTTATAACAGATTATATATATATAATATATTATATATTATATTATATAATATTAGATATATACTGTACTATATATATAATACAGTATATATAATATACTATATAATACTTTATATATATAATACACAATATATATACACTATAATGCTATATATAACATTATAATATATAATATATATTAATAATATAATATATTAGAGTTAATATTTTGGAAAACAAATAAAAAAATGTTCGAATGTACTAAGCATTACGTTCGAACGTTTTGTGTATATAAGGTGGAAACAGAACAACGAAACGTCATTTTCACAGTTATCATCGTCATTCTGTTGCACGTCGCTTCTCATCCGTCGCCGCCGCCGTCAAACTTCGCCACAACCGTCACTAAAAGGTAGGCATTCATCTTTTAATCAAATAACATGTATTTTATTTGAGATTTGGATTGAGTTTTGTTTAAAAATGATAAGTGGTGGCCGGATTTTTAACTCCATTTTCCGGCCATCACGGCTTGCCATTGGCCAAATAGTTACCGTAGAAATGTTTCTTAAAGTGTATACTTCATTTCTACGGTGGCATTTCGTCATTTAGAACGTTGTAGATTAATTTTCGAGATTTCAATAATGGCTGAGTCGACTCAACCATTCTGTCTCGTAACGTTTGAACGTTTCACCAAGACGTTCGAACATATGACGTTTCAATTACATAGCCGTTAAGGCTTATACGTTTGAACGTTCATTTTTTACATTCAAACGTTATTTTTCATAAATTTTACGTCCAAAGGTTTAATGAATACGTCCGAACGTACTACTTTTTTAACTTTATTTAAGCTTCAACGTTTGAACGTAAATCCTTTACGTTCGCATGTAAAACAATACCATGAACGTATAAGATACACGTTCGAACGTATGTCGTTTAAATTTATTTGCTGTTGACGTTCAAACGTTTCACCAAGACGTTCGAACATATGACGTTACAATTATATAGCCGTTAAGGCTTATACGTTAGAACGTGAATTGTTTTATATTCGGACTTTATTTTCGTAAAAGTTACGTCAAAACGTTTAATTATAATGTCCGAACGTACTATTTTTCTACTTTATTTATACTTCAACGTTCGGACGTTCATATTTACGTTCACACGTAAAACACATACGTTCGAACGTATAACATAAACATCCGAGCGTATGTCAGCCAATATTTATTTATTGCTTATGTTTGAATTTGTATGTTATATGTTCGCATGTATGTGTTTTGCTTGCGAACGTAAAGGAAACACGTCCGAACGTTTTATCTTAACGTTCGAACATATCTTTTACTATGTTCGAACATTAATGTAGAGCAGCTTAAAATTAACACAAAAAATGCATCAATGTAAATATTTTTTTTTCTTTCTCTATTTTCAAGATATGGCTCATCCTCTGCATATTAGGAAACGAGAAAGGGAAGGAGCCACTCAAGACACTGCTCGTATCGGGGCTCGTACTGTTATGGTAGAGCGAGAGGTCCTGATTAATGAGTTCGATGAACTCATTTGGGCGCAGACTAACCTGAGAGATGTTTTCCTCAATAAAGGCTGGGGAAATATTTGCACATTGAGGGGAAGGTATACCCCTCAATGGTTCAAGAATTCTATATGGGGATGTGTGTCATGCCTCAGGACACATCCTCTCACACCGTGACTGTACGCGGTGTTTGCATTGAGATTTCACTAGATGTCATCGCCGAGCACCTCGAGATTCGTCGAGGAGTTGAGACATCTGCACACACTACATCCCGTGAGGATGTAGCCATTTCTGCATCATCTACTGGCCGCCCATTTGAGCCAGCATCAGCCAGAGATGCAGACCGATCAGAGGCCGAGGATACTGGCCTCAAGGCTCGAGATGATGACCGAGACGATGATTTCTACATCCTCACCGGGAGGGACCGCATGTAGATCGAGAGGAAGAACGCATTCAACCAGAACCATCTGCTACCTTTCTTCCGCATGTTGCACCTTATTATTGCAACAAACGTGGATCCTGTGGCACATAAAACCACATTTAGTCTGCTTCGGGCACAGTTTTTGATACAAGTGGCACGTGGAGATCCGTTATAAGGCGAGCATCGTCTCCACAGATAATCTCACATACGGTGTCCTGATTAGCCGGCTATTACTTGCACGAGAAGTGCCAACTCAGCCAGAGGAGCGAGTGAAAGATCAGATGAGCCCCCTCGACATGACCATGCATTGACGTAGCATTGGACAGGGCAGGGGACGCCAGCCACCCCTGTAGAGGATCTAGTTCCTCTGACGCAGCTTGAGTCAGGTCATGTGGGGAGTAGTAGTCAGCAGCAGCCGAGTACATCTGCAGGAGATGCACGACCTGCTTGGATTGATGTGGTGATCTCATAGCTGACTACGCATATCGATCATAAGATTGATCGATCACTCGCGGCTATAGAGGCGTCTGTATCTGAGATCGCCCATCGTGTAGGTATCCTCAACGACAAGGTTGATACCTTGACTGAGGAGGTACGGAGTTTGAATTTCGTGAACAACACTATCATCTGAGTGTTGTTTAAGAAATTCGATCATATTTTGTATTTTACTTTTATTATTTATAAAGAAAAATATTATTTAATATTTCTATGGTTTTTCACCATTCAATTCTCAATCTTCTTTAATGTTATATTTTCCAACTTTAATACTAAATCGCTGCACTTTAAATATATATAAACATAAATATATATTTATATATTACAAATTGGGTATATATAAATAAATACAAGTCAATTTTTTAGACTTGTTCACAAATTATGCACTATAAAAATTACATTATTTTTAAATTAGAGTCATTTAATTTAAATTTACAATCAACATTCGAACGTTATTAATTAAAGGTCGAACGTTGGCGCAAAACATTTCACGTTCGCACGTAAGTTGCCAGAATGTTCGAATGTATATTTGATGTTCGAACGTAAATTTCCAAAACGTTCGAACGTTAAAAAAACCTCATCTATCTTTAGTGACGGTTTTCAAAAACTGTCACAGAAAAGGCATTTTAGTAACGGTTTGGAGACTGTCACAATTTTCTAACCGTCACTAAAGACCAATTGTATTGTAGTGGGAACCACCGACGGAAAGAATAGCATTTTTCCTAACTAAATGAAGGGCACACAGTACGATGAATGATGCGTGAAGGCCATTAATGCAATTACAATCTGCCATGCAAGCAATTTTAAACGAACCCTTCCAACTAGAGTCTTTTCTGGAGCGTTTTACTATTTATCAAATCTACAATTTGATTCAAATTTATTATGCTATTTATTTCCGTCTAGGAGCGTTCTTTTTCCAATATTAATTATTGGAATTGTCACTTTTATTTTAGGAATAATTCATTACAAACAGAAAAAAAGGTATGGATCATCATATAATATATTTTTTATTTCATTTCTAGTCCTGTGAAAACAAATATATAATATAATCTCTTCAAATCTTCACGAAGAGTACTACAAAATTCAGATATTCATTTTTGGTTATTTGTTTCTTCTCTGGTTTTATTACTTGCTTATTTGACCATCGACTATATACCTTGTAATTATTTCCTTAACTTCCTTTTATATACTAGCCGGCCTAGATAAATTGGGTGCATGCATGGATAGTTTCCACGACTATGCAGATCTGATATTCAATATCTACACTTTCAGTTTCTATTTTTGGATAAATAAAAAAAACACCCCAAACCTATCATCTCATGAGTCGACTCAAATGCAAAACAAGCTATCACTAAAATGACCACATTGCTAATATCTGTCAACAATATATATATATATATATATAACTACTCTTCATTTAAAAAAGAAAGAAGGAAATTATTAGCTAGGAGATCTGACCTGTTTCTGATGATGTTTCAGTTATGCATGTGCCTATGGTTTTATATATATACATTATGTAATTGGCTCATGTTTAAATACTAGTATAGGCTCACTACATACTGAGTTGTTGATAACTCACCAAATTATCTTCATTATTTTTCAAATCAAGAATAGAAATATTGGGAGTGATTAGTTGAGCCTAGTGGAAAAAGTGAAAAAGGTTACAAGAGTCTATAAGGGGATTTTATTCAAGAAAATAGTCATCTTTTTAGTGTTACTTTGTAATATTGATGTTGTTATTGAGACTTTATGTTGTTCTTAGTTAATTATATTTGAGTAGTTCATTAATGTTCTTGTAGAGGAACGCATATTTGGGATTGAATCAATAATTTTTATGTGTTTTTTAGACTTTGGAGTTTATACATGTATTATAGAATGTGATTTTAAGTGACAGGAAGTAACTTTCCAACTCTCTGGGTACAGGGCGTTACATCACAAGAATTTGAAGTCTCTTCTCACTAATTTGACCAAGCTTCTTATACCATAGCTCATTGGAGAATTCATTCTTAGCAGCAGTAACATCTATGTCGATCAACCTTGCATCTGTCTAGTGGAGACTGTTTCCACTTTCCATCTCCAAGGTGATTATGATAGCCTTCATCATACAAATTTTCAACTGAAATCAAATTAAATTGCATATCATGAAAATGCATGCTTGACATCTTTGAGAACCAATTTACACCCAATTACACCCAATGTTGGTTTCCAATTGCACATCTCCTATGCCCACAATTTGGCACTTTGTTTCATTTCTCATCCTAACTTAGCCGAAGTTACCACTAGTATAGGAAGAGAAGAAATCTCTACGCGGGGATATGAAAAGAAGTTGATGCATAAATTACCAAGTAGAATCCTAGCAAGCGACATTAACCTGAGCATCATCGTAAACTATGAAAACATCAGTATCAGATGTAACACCCCATACCCGGATGGGTCGGAGAGTTCCTTCTTGACATTTAAAAATCATATCCCAGTGGTACGAATATTAACTCTGAAGTCTCCATGCCACTTAAAACTAGTTGTTTCAAGCCAACTTCCTCAATGTAATTAATGTATGATACCCCAAAGTCTGAAAATAAAAGTCAACTTTCCAAAACATCTAATCAGCTATGCTCACATAGCCTTGCCCATGCTTCCTATTCTTGATCACAACTAAAAAATCCAAGGCAACTTAAAATATTGTGGAGGTAAGGGGTCAGTTATAAACAAATCAGTAAGTAGTGAGTTTATGCTAGTGTGTAAACATGAGCCAATTCAGAATGTAGAAATAAACAATTCACAAAATAGCAATGATAATCTCATAAACATTTCTTTATTCATAATCGAATATGTACCAAAAAGATCTTAAGCACAAGCAGAACTGAACAACGTTAGAAACAGAAACAGAGGCTATGTTTACCCCCGTTGTAGGGTCATGCAATCTATGGATAGCCAAGCAGAGCATCATCACTTTGTCATCAAAACTGAATGCACTCAAACAGAGGCCACAATTATAATCAGCAAGTCCAGAGGCCACGACTAGTACTCGTGGCTGGGCCGTAACCTAAGCCAAGCAAAATCTTATGCCTTAGGATTTTTCAGATGCAATATCATATCATAATGGAGTTGATAAAATCTTAAACATCATATTCATAATTTTATGCAGCAGAAAAATAGAGTAAAAAATTGCTCAAGTCTACACAATCATGATAACATTTCAAATTTGCAATGTCCAGAACAAAACTAGTGCAGAAAAATAACCAATGTTGGTTTCATAACAGAATATGCAAGTTATTCATAAAATTAACCTTAGTCAGTTTTTGACAAAGTCTAGCACAGAAATACTGCCTACCTGGCTTTTGCAGTATACTATCTAAGCTTCGAGCTTGAACAGAATCTGTGTCCTGACCTAATCCAAAATACTAATATATACATATCTCAATTTAACAAGGAGCCATACTACTAATAAAATCCTAAAATACTAAAATAATCTATATTTTCCTAAAGCCTAAAATCCTTGAAACTCTAAAATATCGTCACTTGATAAATAATGGATTCTCACATAATTTCTCCAATCAACTATTGGATTAAACCTATTTTCTCAACAATCAAAATCTATTTTCTCTTATATTTTTGATATAGAAAAAAGTCATAAAAAATAAACCCTATTATTAACACTAAAAAGTCAGTTTTTTTTTTTTTTTTGAGAGTTTGTTGTCGGCACCTTTCAGGCTTGGAGAGGGTGAATTTAGGTCAGGGAAGAGAGAGGGAGGGTGAGTGAGCTTACGTACAATAGCATGTGGGCTGCGACGGTGGCACATGGTAGGCATCTACAAGGCAGCATCAGACGTTGGAGGCTTATTTTTTAGCGAGGGCAGTGGCTCGAGGCAATGGTCAAGGGCTGAACGGTGCAGCTTGTTTTTTACTTTACGCTGTTGGTTTCAGGATCCAATGATGCAGCCACAGCGGCCTGTTGAGTGGTGATTGGCACTTTCTGCGCAGGAGGGTTCCACGTGGAGGGGGCTAGCTACGTGTGGTGCTTTCTGAGGTGCACGTGGGTGGTTGTAGTTTGGGTGTTGCAGACTAGCCGTTGTGGTGGGCTCGTGCTTGACGTGAGCAGCTGCATTTTACGATGGACTGATGGTTGGGGGGTTGATATGTTTTCATGTAGTGAAACAAAGGCTCACGATGGTTATAAAGGGCGGGTAGTGGCTGGGTGGTGCTAGGTGGTTTCACGGCAGCTGGGCATTGTTTTGGGTGGTTCATGCTTGTTCCAACTTGGGCTTCAAGGCCGGGCTGCAATGCACGTTGGGTGGTTCTTCTGTCACATGTTGAGAATTAGGGTTATGTTGTCTGAAGATAGCTAGGGCAACACTTATGAGTAGAGTGGGCTTAATGTGCTTAATAAGGAGTGGCTTGAATTGTGGGAGTCGTGGGCATAAATGCAAGAATGTCTTAGTGTGATTTGAGCCCATCTATAATTTATGGCCCATTAATATGGATTGGTCTAATGAATAATCATTAAAAGACTTACAGCCAAACTCAAATTCTCTCTCTATATATTCTATCTCTATCTTCTATTTTTTTCTTTCTTTCTTTATTTTCTTGAGTAGATTCTTGACGTTCTTAGAGAAGGCCTGTGACAACATGGTATCAAAGATTGAAGATCTTCTTTCTCATCATGGTGGAAGGCACTAGGATTAATCAATTGTAGGATTATTTCTCCACTTTTAAGAAGTCAGTCGAGTCACACCAGAAGTCCTTATAGTTAGAGTTTGGTTCTTTGAAGAAGTCCTTTGATTCTTAGCAGAAGGCAATGGAGTCACTAGTCTTAGAGTTGAAAGGCTTAACTACTGAAATGCAGAAAATGAATCAGTTGAGAAGTGGCAAAAATTCACATAGTGGAAATAATAGTAATGGAGAGCATCAGATGGAAATTAAATTTGTAAAGCCAAAAGAGTGAATTACATAAATTAAAATTTAGCACTACACAATTATCTTAGATAATTTATTACTTTATCCCAAACTACTGATTAATTCCTTATTCTGGAAATTAAAATCAAAGTCATTGTTCGATCCCACCTCCATTTACATAATTTGAATATGATAGCCATGCACCATGCATTCATATATATGGCATCTGTCAGCATGCATCAACTTGATTTGTAAATAAAATATGTAACACTCCGTATTTTAGTGTATTTTTATTGAAGGATTATTTTTATTAATTCAAAAATTTATTCTCTTATTTTAAAATTGTCAGATTTTTAAATGGTTTATTTTATGATATTTTATTGTGAAAATTAAATTTGATATGTTTCCTTAATATATTATTGTTATGCATTTAAATTGTTCTTTATTTTTAAATTAATTTATTGTGGGATTTTAATATTTTATTTTAAATTTTATAATTACGTTTAAATTATTTTAATTAAGACACTGTTTTGAAATCCTTTTCGTTGGATCATTTTTGTGACCCAAGATGTGAGGATTGGACCTCATTTCTTTCCATCCATTTTTCTTTCTCTTTTTTCTTTCCTCTTCTCTTTCTTTTTCTCTCCTCTCTCTCTCTCCCGCGCGAAGCCTCTCCTCTCTCCCTCCCCATCCGTTTCTCTCTTCTCCCAGCCCCCCGCCGCCGCGCCGCAGTGACCAGCACCGCCCAGCCCATTAGTTCCCCCTCCCTCCGGCGACCACCCCCCTCCATTCTCAGCCCCTTTCGCGCCGCCATTTGCCCCCACGAACCCCTCATAGTCGCGGCACATCTGGAGCTCCCGCGCAGCCGTCACGCCACCTCTGGCCACCATCTCTTCACCACTTCATCCTTGACCTCCTAGCAACCTAACCCAGCCATCCTCAGCTCTGATCCGCCACCGGTGAAACTCCACCATCCACATTTCCGTTTTAGACTTTTTGGCCTTAAACCGCCCTCTACGCTGCCACCCACCACCACCACTAGCTTCACCGACATCCCTAAGCCCTACCCTATCAATTTCGGGTCTTGGTTTGTCCCCATTCAAAAGTGGGTTTCTGAGACCCATGGCCACAGTGTATTTTGCACTGTTACGTTGCTGAGCCGCCACTTCTTGCACCTCCGTGATCCTTCAAAAATTATTTTATAGCACTGTAAGTATTTTTCCAAATAATTATCGTGATTTAAATATATTTTTGCACTAACTCATTTTATTGTGATCTGGTTGATTATGTCGGATTGAGTCCAAGGAGTACGGGGGTCGGATGGATTGGAGGACGGAGTTGTTTGTATGTTTGGTTTGTGTTGAGAGTTGTTAGTTGTTGGTTAAGGTGTCGTTTCATGTACATGGCATATTGGCACGCATGATCATGTTTGTAAAGGAAACTGAGTTTTCGTGTAATTGCATTCATGTTCATGTGTTTATTGAAAACTGGATTTTCATGTGTTAAAGGATTTTTGGGTGCGTGTGTATCACGACCCCAAGCCGAGATGGGGCATTATCTCGGTGGAGCTCCTCTGGTCACTCAGGAGCAGAATATACTGAGTGACGTCCCCTGGGTTGTCGCCGGGTGACAACAGGATCGAACGAGATGGTCTCGTGCCGACTCTGTGGCCCCTCTGCTGGCAGGGGCTAGAGGATGCTTGGTCATGAACGCGCTGGGCGCGGAACTGGGCATCACTCGTTGCGTAGGGGATGCTTGGCCATGAACGCGCTGGGCGCGAAACTGGGCATCGTTACGTAGCCAGGACGTGTGGATGGTCCCTAGGGGAGATCATAGTGCATTGGTAAAATGGATTAATGGGTTGTTTTTTAGAAAAATAGCGTGTGTTGAATAAAATGATTTTTATGTGATTCATGTTCTGGGAAAATGATGTTTTATTGATTTTGGTCATTTTCTAGGAAAATGACGGATTATTATTTTTGGGCCAAAATGGGATTTTGGCGTGTGTTGAAAAATATCCATTTTCGGGAAAAATAATATTTTTGGATTTGACGCATATTTCATCATATGCATGCATGTTGGTTGCATCAATATGTTTTTATCTCGTGGTTATTGGGTTTATACTTACCTGAGGTACCATGCTATGGAACGCAGATTTTGATGCAGAGGAGGATGAGGGTGAGCCTGAGGATTCGGCTTCGCCCGAAGAGTGATTGAGATCACTCGTTTATGGTTTGAGACTTTTATTATTTTATTTAAGATGACTGTATAACTCTTTTAATCATTTTACTTATGTTAGTTTGTATTAAAAATTCTGATACTTAGTTGACTTATTTATATTATCCGTTGCGTTGTTTGTTATACATTGTTGTATGTACATACACTCTTGGCACTATCGTTGGGATGCGTGACATTGTTGTCACCATCTTGGCGTCTCGATTCCTGTATTCCCTTGTATGGGGGTCGGGGGCGCCACAAAATATTCTCATGTTAGCAATTTCAGATATTTTTTAATTCTCCTATTTGCTAAATGAAATTTTGGGCCTAACCTTCAAAGCATTTTACCTCAGTCTCCAATTATGTGTATACTTGTAAATTAACCATCATCAGCAGTACTTACCTTTCTAATTAAGAGGCTTTTTATTTAACTTCCTACATAAAATTCAACTGAAGGACGTGATTGAAATCACAAATTCCCTGCGAAGATGATCAATAACACTACCATATAATATTATAATTATGATCCATTAAAAGGAAAATAGTTTAGTGGCTGGGAGCTGCATGCTGTCATTAGCTAGCAATGAGAAACTAAATTAAAGATAGAAAAGTAGGTCAAATATTCTAGATTAAATTCTGGATCAAAATACGCCCTAATTTCAACCAATTAGGAAAAGGTCAAATCTAAGTTAAACATGTTTATAGGGATGGAAATAGGGTAGCACATAGTGTGGCTCGATTTGCTTGGAATGTTGATGATATTGTTATGTGGTGGCCCGGTGGGAACATGTTCCCACTTTTGTGGATCATGCACTTTGGTTTGACCAAGTTGCTATGTACTGATTTTCTCTATTAATGAAAGTTTGTCTATCAAAAGAAAAAAAAGAAGAAGGAAGAGGACAAATATGGAGGATTCTAGCTCAAAATGCAACCCTAAGTTTAATGTCATGAGCTTAAAACAAGGGACACAAAGAGCGAATGACAGATATCACGTGTTGGCCCTTTTGTAATGCCTATTCTATTTTTTAAAAAAAAATTTTATAAAGAAGATGACGGTACCCTAATTATATTGATAATACTCACTTGTGGAGGATGAATACCTTATACAAGAAGGAGCTTGGGGTTACATATATATAGATTCTAAACTTTCTTTATATATAGATTCTAAACTTTCTTTCTTTTAAAAAAAAATTACATTACTCGGCCTCTTAAGCTGTGTTTGGATGTTGAGCTGAGTTGTGTTCTTTATGAATAATAGTGAGTTGAGATGGTGTAGTAAGTTTTGTGGGACCCACTTAATATGTGTTTGGATAAGAAATACTGTTTGAGACCCACGTGCGTACAGCCTAAAGCTAAAACATGCACATGCATATATAAATGTCTTAGCTAGAGGTAACTACTGGGCAATATTGTCTCTGTTTTAAATTAGATCAGTCAGTATAAATCACTCCGGCCATAAGCATATATATAGAAAATTTATTAATTCACCAACGTTAAATCAATCCTCATGATAAATGTGGAAAAAGCAAAGTCTAAGTTCACATAATTGGTTTATTTTCTTTATGGCCACGACGTTAAAACTGATCTCCACGGTAAAGATGGTTGATCACTAATCCAATATTGATCCTACGTCCTCCATTTAGTTAATTTTATATATAATTATTACAGCCAGCTGCATGCATTCATATGACATCTGCCACCTGCATGCATCAACTTGAACTAATCTTAAAATCACTGTTATATTGTATAAGATTTAACATGAAGTACTGCCAGTCAAATTTTGTCATGCAAATCGATCATGTGGATGTCGATCCAATAATCAAATAATTAAACAAAGTTGTAATTCTTAAATCTACTTAGTCTTATAATACGTATAGTACTGATAATCAATTTAAGATCCTTAGTTCAAGTTCATGCATGCTGGCAGATGTCATATGAATGCAGTTTGCTGGCAGATCATGTCGTATTCAAATTAATTAACTAAATCATGATGAAGGTGGGATCAATATTAATGGATCAGTGACCCGGCCCAGCCAATGCGCCATGTCTTACGTTAGGAGTAATTTAATGTGATCGTTATTAATATAAGAAAATCTAACTGATTATATGAACTTGACTTTGAGAAAATTTGAGAAAAATGACTTTGATTTTAATTTCCAGATCGAATAAGGAATTAATTAGTTTGGGATAAAGTAATAAATTATCTAAACTAATTAATTAGGATGTAGTACTATTTTAACAACTTTAAGAATTTGAGATCACATTAATTAATGTACGTCCACCCTAATTGGCCAAGACATTTATAACTTATAACTTAGCCGGTGCAGAACTCACTGCGGGAAAAGAAAATCCCGCTAAAATCATAAGGCTGCGTTTGGATATTGAACTGAACTTAATTCTTTATGAATAATAGTGAGTTGAGTAGTGGAGAGAGTTATGTAGGGCCCATCTAAATTGAGTTTAAAGTGTGTTTGGATGTTAAGATGAGTTTAATATTTTTTATGAAAAAATTGAAAAAAGTTATGGGTCTCACATATAAAGATGTTTTAAGTTGAAAAAGCTTTTGGGTCCCGCAAGCACCGTAGGCGGAAATCACATGCGAGACTATACCATCATCCCTACCGTGTGCACCGTAGGCGGGAATCACAGGCGGGACTGTACCACCATCCCTACAGTTCCTTTTCACACTAGATACTTATCAGAGCACTGTAGGCTAGAATCACAGACGAGACTCTATTACCATCCCTGCTTACCACCATCCCTACCGCATGCACTATAGGCGTGAATCACAGGTGAGACTACACCACCATCCCTGCTTATCACCATCCCTACCACGTGCACTGTAGGCGGGAATCGCAGGCAGGACTATACCACCATTTCTGCTTACTACCATCCCAACAGTCTCATTTCCTTTCTCTCAAACCAATCAATCCAATCATTTCAAATAAACTCAAAATCATTTCTCATATGAAAACCCAATATTTCAAGTATACACATGAACATGTATGCAATTATGCAAAAATCCAGTTTTTATTTACAGACATGAACATGCATTCAAATATGCAATGTACATGATACAACAGAATATCCAACAACTAATAAATCACAACATAGTTCAATAACACAAACAACTCCATCCTCGAATCCATCCGACCTCTTACTCCTCAGACTTAGTCTGACACAACCAACCAATTCGCAATAAATATGAATTAGTGCAAAAATACATTTAAATCTTAAAAGTTCTTTGAAAAATACTTACAGTACTATAATATAATTTTTGAATGATCACAGAGGTGCTAGAAGTGGGGGCACAACAACATAACAATGCAAAATGCACTATGGCCGTAGGTCTCAAAATGCTAGATTTTGAACAGGGACAAACGAAGACTTGAGATTACAATGGAATGGCTTAGGGATGTTGGTGAATCTAATGGTGGTGGTGGTTGGCCGTGGGTGGCGGTTGGAGTGCAAAAAGCTCAAAACGGAAATAGGGATGGATGGGCTTCACCGGTGGTGGAACGGGACTGAGGATGGGTGAGTTAGGTAGCTGAGAGGTCGATGGTGGTGTGGTGAAAAGATGGTGGCCAATGGTGGTGCGATGGCGACGCTGGAACGAAAGGTGGCCGTTGCCTGAAGCCGTGCGTGGAGGAGATTGGCGACGTGAGAGGGGCTGGAAATGGAGGGGTGAGGTTGCCAGCCAATGGGAAGAAGAATGGGAGGGGCGGTGCACGGCGGCGCTGGGTGGAGGATGATGTAACGAATGCGGGGGGGGGGGGGGGGGAGAGAGAGAGAGAAGGACTTCGCGTACGGGAGAAGAGAGAGAGAGGAGAAAAAGAAATGCGGAGAAAAAGAAAAGAAAAAGAGGAAAAGAAAAAAAGAAAAAAGAAAAAGTGAGAGAAAGAAATGAGGTACAATCCTCACATCTTGGATTACAAAAATGATCCAATGAAAAAGAGTTCAAAACAGCAAATTAAATGAAATAATTTAAACATAGTGATTAAATGAAAATAAAATAATTAAATCCACCAATAAACTAATTTAAAATAAAGAGCAATTTAAATAATGAACAATATTTAATAACAGGAAAACACATTGAATTAACAATTAAAGTCTTAAAATAATATCACGTAAATCATCTAATATTTAAAACAAGAAAACCCATAATCTTAGTAAATGCAATAATTTACCTAGTCAAAATACACGGAAATACGGAGTATCACACAATTGTTGCGTTATGCAAATTTATTTATTTACTTCAAGTACTTCGATTGTTTAAATAATCACAAAATCGAGAATTAACCAAGTTCTTCAAGTGAATTGGTACACAATCTCGTGAATACACAGGGGTAGATTGGGAATTTAAATCTTGTCATACCTAGTCAATGTATATATACACATCATGCATGCAGGGTGTTGGTCTGTGGTTAAAAAGAATACCAACGAAAATTAACGCAATAAAAGGATCAAGGTTTGATATTCCATTGCGCGTCATTGAGTGTAAAGTTCAATTTTAGACTTCAGGAACATTTATAAGGAAGGTTTGATCCACTGAATAAATAATAAGGATTATTATATATGTTAAATCTAACAAATAAGACAATTAAGATCCAACAAGAAAAATAAAAAAGGAAGGCACGTGATAAGAGTTAATAATTATTCCAAAAATAATAAAAAAGAATAAATAAATCAAGAAAGACCTAGAGAATGTCATTCAAGATTAATTAATGCGCGCAAGTTCAGACCAAGAGAATTAAAACGCTTGTTTTGAACATGTATTTAATTAAAATCTCTTACATAAGTACTAATTTTAGTTAAGATGAAATCAATCTTATAATATGATGAGAATACTATTACATATTTATATTTAAGATGTAGAGTTTCAAAAAAATATACCAACGCGGTAGCGTAATAAAAGGACCGACCAATCTGATCCAGTATACGTGCTGTCACTGAGTAAAGCATGCATGCTGTCATATTCATGATTCAAGCGAATGTCATTTAAGAATGCAGCCATTCTTCAAGTTAATACATGATAGTACTTGACCTTGACTTTGTGCTTTCACCTACATTTGAGGGTCTAACCATATGGAAGACGGTAAGCTTTCATGTTTAATGAAATGCGATTCTCCTGTGCCAGCTCATGACTAGGACATGCAAACTTCTCAGAGATATATAGATTATATATATATATATATATATATATATATATATATCATAAATTAGAATAAAGTCTTCTTGTGTCATTTTTCACATGGCTCTTTTCACTCGCTCAACGTTCTTTCTATTAAAGATCATGTGATGGAATCTTAATAGAAAGTTACGTTTTGTACGGTTAATAATATAATAAAAATAATAAAAAAACTTATTAGTTTTTGGAATTTCACATGTACCTTCAAATTATCAAGATGATTTCACAGCCCGCACCCCTTAAAGCAGCGGAGGTGGGGGTGCAGGCTGGGCTAGACCCGCTCGCATTATACCCCGCTCTAGGCCCAACGCAATATAATATATATATATATATATATAAAACAAAACAAAGTCGTAACTTTAAAACGACGCAGTTTTATAGTTTTCCCTAAAGGGATGTCGTTTTATAAGTACGAATGAGTATATAAATCAATTTCAAAAATCTTAAATTATTTTTATCTCAGCCTCTCTTCTCTCTCTCTCTCTCTCTCTCTCCTCTCCTCTCCTCTCCTCTCCTCTCCTCTCATCCTCTTTCTCTTCCTCCACTTTTTAGTTTTCCTCCACTTTTTAGTTTTTCTCATCATTCTTGAAGGTTCCATGACCATGAATGTGTGTAGTTCTTTGCTCAGTATAACACATCGTATTTTAGTGTATTTTTATTAAAGTATTATTTTTATTTTATTCAAAAATTATTCTCTTGTTTTAAAATTATTGGATTTTAATTGGATTATTTTTAGGATTTTTTAATTGGTGAAAATTAATTTTTATGTGCTTAATATTTATTTATTGTTGTGTATTTAAATTGTTTTTCATATTTAATTAATTACTGTGGGATTTAATTATTTCAATTTGACTTTACCATTACGTTTAAATTATTTTATTTAACTTGAGGTTTTGAAATCGTTTCCGTTGGATCATTTTTGTTACCCAAGTTA
Organism: Juglans microcarpa x Juglans regia; assembly: GCF_004785595.1. NCBI lineage: Eukaryota > Viridiplantae > Streptophyta > Magnoliopsida > Fagales > Juglandaceae > Juglans > Juglans microcarpa x Juglans regia. Next base: position 16,078,548 of record NC_054609.1, read on the forward strand.
TGAGGATTGGACCTCATTTCTTTTCCCTCCATTTTTCTTTCATCTCCTTTTCTTTTCTCTTTCTTTTCTCTTTCTTTTCTTTTTCCCCTTATTTCTCCTTCGGCCTTCTCTCCCGCGCGACCCAGCCCGCTCTCTCTCTCTCTCCCGTGCGTCCGTCACCCATACCCAACCCGCCGCCGTCGCGCCGCCGTGACCGTCACCGCCCACCCCATTTGGTTCCCCAGCCGCCGACAACCTTACCCCACCAACCTCACCTCCATTCGCGCAGCCGTTAACCACCAGTAGCTCTTCAAAGCCGCGGCGTCACTTTCGCTCCAGCGCCGCCGTCGCACCACCATTAGCCACCATCTTCACACCACTTCATCATCGACCTCTTAGCAACCCATTGGACCCAACCCCACCTCCGATCCGTCACCGATGAAGCACATCCAACTCCATTTTCATTTTGGGTATATTTGGCCTAAAAACACCCCTTGCGCTGCCACCCACGGCCAACCACCACCACCACTAGCTTCACCGACCTCCCTAGGCCCTACTCAATCAATCTTGAGTATTCGTTTGCACCCGTTGAAAAGTTGGATATTGTGACCCACGGCCACAGTGTATTTTATACTGTGGTGTTGCTCAGACGTCGCCTTTTTCAACTTTGTGATCCTTCAGAAATTGCTATATAGCGCTGTAAGTATTTCTCCAAGGAACTTTCGTAATTTAAATGTATTTTTGCACTAACCTATTTCACTGTATTTATTTGGCATGCCGGACTGAGTCCGAGGAGTTCGGGGGTCGGATGGATTTGTGATTGGAGTTGTTTGGTTGGTTTGGTTTAATTGGTTTGGTTGTTGATGAGTTGTTTTGATTGGATTTGTTGGGATTGGTTCTGGATGGATGTTGGATTAGTGTTGGTGCATGTTCATATCATTATTTCATGCATGATCATGTTTGTAAAGAAAACTGGGTTTTCGTGCATTGCATTCATGCTCATGTGTGATTTGAAAAGCTATGATTTTATGTGATAATATTTTTGGGTGCGTGTGTATCACGACCCCGAGCCGAGATGGGGCATTAACTCGGTGGAGCTCCTCTGGTTACTCGGGAGCGGAATATACTGAGTAACGTCTCCTGGGTTATCGCCGGGCGACAATGAGATCGGACGAGATGGTCTCGTGCCGACTCCGTGGTCCTTCTGCTGGTGGGGACTAGTGGATGTCTGGTCAAGTACGCGCTGGGCGCGGAACTGAGCACCGCTACGAAGCCAGGACGTGCGGATGGTCCATAGGGAAGGCCATGGTGCATATGGAAATTAATGCATGGTGCATATGGAATTAATGCACTATTTTCTGGGAAAATAGTGCGAGTTGGATTTCTGGGTAAATCATTTTCTGGGAAAATGTTTTACGGATATTTTGGGCCAAAATGAGATTTTGGCTTGTGTTGAAATAATTATTTTCGAGGAAAATAATGTGTTGAGTAAAATGCATATTTTTCATGTGCATGCATGTTAGTTGCATTTAATGCATTTTATATTACGTTGTTATTTGGGGTCATACTTACCTGCGATACCATTTTGTGGCAACACAGATTTTGATGCAGATGAGGAGGAGGAGGGCGAGCCTGAGGAGACGGCTCCGCCCGAGGAGTGATCTGGGATCACTCGTTTGTTTATTTGAAAACTATTGTAATATATTTTTATGGATGACTGTATAACTGCTATTCAAATTTTTACTGATGTTTGATTGTAAATAAATTCTGGTACTTAGTTGACTATCCGCTGCGTTATTTTATTTGTACACTGTTGCATGTACACACACTGGCACTTCGTTGGGATGTGTGACCGTGTTGTCACTATCCTGGCATCTCGATCCCTGTGTATTTATATAAGGGGGATTGGGGGTGCCACACTCAGACCCTCGCAGTGGTGTCGTAATGGTTGTGATTTTTTTACGGTGTGTTTGACTATTTGTACTTTATAATTTTCTAGATTTGTTGTTGGATAATAGATTGTAGATTTTAGGGATGGATTTGTAGATTTTTTGTTTTTTTTTTTTATTTTTTGGATTTTTTGTACTTTTCCTGGTAGTTTTCAAACGTGTGTGGTGGGTTGAATAGACTTGGAGTCCAAATTCGCACCCTGGCACCTAGACGGGAGGCCCTGTCCACGGGGTGCAAGGTTGGATTCCTGGATGCAAACCCCCTCCCTCCCCTTGCTGGCCATGCTACAGGGCGGGGTACAGGAAGGGGTATAATGTGTTACCATCAGCAATTGTCAAATCAAAATTGTATGCATTAAACAACTACTCAACATCATATTTTAAGGCCATTGTTGAACAGTATAGCAAAATGCCTTTTATGAGAAATGTTGTTCACACACCCTTATATATAACAGAATTAATGGAACACTTTGAAAACTTCATTCCAATGAGATAACCAGCCAATCAAGGCCATGGAAATACATCAATATTTCCAAAGTGGGAGAGTACAGGAGGGAAGCCTAAATGCCAGTAATCTTCGTAGCTTACTTTATGCCTAACTACATGTATACATAATATTTTTTATTCTAGACACACAAACTCTTTCCATGCTGTTGAATGTCAGCTCCAGTTCGTCTCCCCAAAATCAACAAACATTTAATAAACTGTATTAGCCAATAGAAAATGTAACTTACCTACTAGGACATTACTACAGCAAATCAATCAAATGTTGATCCCCACAGAGAATCTGCCCACATTATTATGTCTAATTGAATCTGCCCCATATCCAATTGGTGATTTCATATACCTTACTGAAATTATAATAACATCCCACCAATTTAAGACTCCCCCAAGATACATAACCATATAAGAACATACATATTTGTGGGATGAGCATTGCCATGTGGTTTACAACCTCAACTTAGGAGCCACCCTTGAAGAAGATTAATGTAAACTATGAATTAATCATGACCAGTGGGATTTTTCACATCAAACATACTACCAAACAATAAGTAGCCATATAAAATCCACCATGTTTCTAATTCATAAAAACCCTTATGAAATACTGTGACGCCCCGACTCCCACATACAAAAAAAATACGGGAATCGTGATGTCAGGATGATGACAACACGGTCACACATCCCAACGAAAGTGTCAAGTATGTGTATATGCAACAGTGTACAATAAACAACACATCGGGTAATATAAATAAGTCTACTAACTACCAAAATTTTTAAATACAAATATTCAAAACAAATCATCTTTAAAAAGTTATACAGTCATCCCAAAATATATTACAAAACAAATACATAAATAATTGATAAAGCGAATCTCGATAAACGGGAGCAATCCCAAATCACTTCTCCAACGAAGCCAAACTTAAGGCTCGCCATCCCCATCTGTATCAAAATTTGCGATACCATAAAATGGTACCACATGTAAGTATAAACCAAACAACTCTCGGGATACAAACATATTGATGCAACCAACATGCATGCATATGACAAAATATGCGTCAGATCCAAAAATATTATTTTCTCTGAAAATAGATATTTTTAACCACACGCCAAAATCCCATTTTGGCCTAAAGATAATAACCCGTCATTTTTCCAGAAAATGACCCAAATCAATAAAACATCATTTTCCCAGAAAATGAATCATATAAAATCCTTTTATTCAACACACGCTATTTTCTCAAAAAACAGCCCATTAATCCATTAACCAATGCACCATGATCTCCCATAGGGATCATCTGCACGTCCTGGCTTCCTAGCGATGCTCAGTTCCGCGCCCAGCACGTTCGTGGCCAAGCATCCACTACGTAACAAGCGATGCCCACTTCCGCGCCCAGCGCGTTCGTGGCCAAGCATCCTTTAGCCCCTGCCAGCAGAGGGGTCACGGAGTCGGCACGAGACCATCTCGTCCGATTCCGTTGTCACCCGGCAATAACTCAGGAGACGTCACTCAATATATTCCGCTCCCGAGTGACCAAAAGAGATCCACCGAGATAATGCCCCATCTCGGCTTGGGGTCGTGATACACACGCACCCAACAATCCTTAAAACATGAAAACCCTGTTTTTATTAAACACATGAACATGAATGAATTTACATGAAAACTCAATTTCCTTTACAAACATGATCATGCGTACAAATATGCCATGTACATAAACAACACCATAACCAACCACCAACAACTCACAATGCAACCAAACACACAAACAACTCCGTCCACAAATCATCCGACCCCCGAACTCCTAGGACTCAGTCCGACATGTCTAACCAGATCACAATAATATGTGTTAGTGCAAAAATATATTTAAATCACGATAGTTCTTTGAAAAAGTACTTACAATGCTATAAAATAATTTTCGAATGATCACGGAGCTACAAGAACTGGCGGCACAGCAACGTAACAGTGCAAAATGTACTGTGACCGTGGGTCTCAAATACCTATTTTTGAATGGGGACAAACCAAGACCCGAAATTGATAGGGTAGGACTTAGAGATGTCGGTGAAGCTAGTAGTGGTGGTGGTGGTTTTCCGTGGGTGGCGGCGTAGAGGGTGGTTGAAGTGCATTAATACCCAAAACGAAAATGGAGTTGGATGTACTTCACCGGTGGCGGATAGGAGCTGGGATTGGGTGCATTGGGTTGCTATGAGGTTGAGGATGAAGTGGTGAAGGAATGGTGGCCCAAGGTGGTGCGACGGCGGCGCGCGGGCTCAAGGAACGCCGCTGCTTCAAGCCGTGCGTGGAGGAGAACGCCGGCGAGATAGGGGCCGAGCTTGGTGGGGGATGATGACCAGCGGGAGAGGAAGCTGTGGTGGTGGGCGGTGACGCTGAACGGCGGCACACGGCGGCAGGCTGGTGAACGACGCATGGGAAGAGGGAGAGAGGGACGTGCGCACGGGGGAAGCAGGGGGAGAAATGGGAGAAAAGAAAAGGAGAAGAAAGAAAAAGAGGAAAAGAAAAAATGGAGAGAAAGAAATGAGGTTCAATCCTCACATCTTGGGTCACAGAAAATGATATAACGAAAATGATTTTAAAACAGCAAGTCAATTAAAATAATTTAAACGTAATGATATAATGAAAATAAAATAATTAAATCCAACAATCAATTAATTTAAAAGAATAACAATTTAAATGCATAGCAATAATAAATATTAAGGAAACATCTCAATTTAATTTTTCACAATTTAAACATCATAAAATAAACTATTTAAAAATATCTGACAATTTTAAAACAAGAGAATAAATTTTTGAATTAATAAAAATAGTCATTCAATAAAAATATACTAAAATACGGGGTGTTACAAACACTACATATTTTCATAAGAAGGAATACATTTTTTTTTGTTTTTTATCTATCGAAGGTGCACCATCAAAAGATTTAAATTTTAAAATCTATCTTTCAAATTAAATTATGGTATATAAACACTTTGTTAAGTATGCTTTAGACACTGGCTTGAAAATAAATTTTTTCTAAATATAAAAAAATATTATAATATTTAAGCTGCGATCGACCAACGATATGGCATGCGTTTTTAATTCAAGTCAATATATAGTACTAGTTTTATATTGGAGTGGGCCTTGGCTTTGAGTTTTCCACAATAAAGTACATAGTACGTTATTAAGTTTGACAAGGAAATGACAAGAAAAAAAGAGAATCTAAACGCTGAAGGGTTGTCTAATCTGCCGTTTTAACGAGCGTTGTCAAAGGGATGAGGAGAGATAGAGATCTCCGGCAAACACTGCCATTACCTAGGACATATCTGTCCATTCATGGCATTATTCTTTCGATTAAAAAGGAAAAAAAAGAAAAAAAAAAAAAAAGAACGGCGAGTTCTTGACATAATCGTGAAAAACCGGCGATCCGAGTTGTCTGGCGGAAAGTCGCCTGGCCACGGGGTCTGTTGCGGTTGCGTCCTCCTCTCTCGTTACTCGTGCATTGTCTGTAATCTTTCCTCCCGGACACAGACTTTCGGGCTCTGGAAGCCACCTTCCGACCCTCGACCCGTAAGTTTTCCAGAAGAGAAGCTGCAGAAAAAAATACGGGTCTAATTTAGAAGATCATTATTAGTTTTTTGATTATTTTTCTTCGTTTATGACCACAATTCATCATGATAATTAATCAACGAACGTGCGGACTGATCGAGTGGGGCCGGGAAGGGGGGGTGGGGGGGTTATGTACATCTTCAACATTGAAGAAATGCGCAGGTGACACCAAGAGATCGAGTAATGGCAATGATGCAAGGAAACATGCATGCGAATCCACTGCCTCCGCCGCTCTCCGACTCCAACAGACGTATAACGGAAGATCCCAATGTTCCCTCCCTGCGTGTTTATCAAGTTTGGAAAGGAAACAATGTGAGCCCTTCATTTATCTATCGGTCTTATTTGTTAGGAATTTGAACCTACCAAATTCACCTCCAGATCCACTTTTTGGTGAAATATGAAGAAAACCAGAGAAATAATAACAACACAAGAATTTACGTGGAAACTCCAAAAAACAAGAGAAAAACCACCAGACCCAGAGAAGAAAATACACTATATGAAAAATTATTACAATCACACAATTTTTCTCCTCACCCCAAATGACACTCACAAAGCTTTCCCACTAGTAAAACTTTAACTCTCACCTCTTTCCTTTTTACAAGAAAAAGCTAATATATGACTTTTCTTAGAGTCACAAGTTACTAATTAAGCTTATGACTTGGTGTAATTAACTAAGAGGCCAAGCACCCTATTTATAGGCCTTGAGGCCTGCTCCTCAATTCTCTCCCACCGATGTGGGACTCCGAAGGAGCAAACCCAACAATCTCCACCTTGCGACTTTGGCTGGTCCCACAACCACGCTCTACTGCAATGAAGATCTTCATAGCTTTTGCTATCATGCTCCACCATAAAAGCATACCCACTCAGAATAAACCAATTCCAAGCAATTCAATTTCGGCCCATGTCAAAAATAACCTTGCTGAAAAATTATGGTGCAACTTCCACGTTTGGCTTTCCTGGAAGTTCATCAGCCATCGACATAAATTTCCACCACACACCCTGCATTAATGCCAAACCAATGCATGTGTGCAAACTTGTGGACCCACTAACATTAACACATCCTCTATCATGGCAACTTTGGGAATTAGCAGCATGCCATGAGGATGTACATGTCCCTTTAACAGACATCGTCTTCCATGGAGAGAGACACAACGTTAGTTTCATTACCAGTATCTCCATTTACTGACTTGGAGCCACTTGCTGAACCTGCTCCTGCTCTTGGACAATTTTTCTTGACGTGCCCAGATTGTCCACACCCCCAGCAGACTACTTTCATCTTCATGGAGTTCTTCTTCTTCCCATTACCAGTTACTACCAATGCTAAGTTCCCAGGTGGACCATTTCTTCCACCACCTAGTCTTCTCTCTTCAGAAAAGAGTTTACTGGTAACCTCTGAAAAAATTATTTTCTCCTTCCCATGTATCAAAATAGGCTTCATATGCTCATAGGAAGGTGGAAGAGACCAAATGAGTCTCAAGGCTTGATCCTCATCATCAATTTTAACTCCAATAGATTCTAGCTCAGAGACAATGCCATTGAGTACACTTAAATGATCTGAAATAGTTGTACCTTCACTCATATGCAGTGTATGAAACTGCTCCTTCAGGTACACCCGATTTGAGACGCCATTCGTCTGATACAACTCTTCGAGCTTTTCCCAGAGTTCATTTGCCGTAGATATTTCATGCACATTTGCAAGAACATTCTTGGCCAGGCACAGACATATCGCACTTGCTGCTCTCAAATCCAGATCCTCCCAATCTTCATCGCTCATTACAGATCTGCCCTTTGTTTCATCAGTCACGCTAGTATCACTGCTGACTTCAGGGATTGGTCTGCCCTTCAACGCCTTGTGTAATCCTGATTGAATCAAAATATCCTTGACTTGAACTTGTCACAAGCCAAAATTGATTCTCCCATCAAATTTCTCCACCTCATATCTGATAGAATTTGAAGCCTTACTTCCTGACATTGCCTCGATGAATTTTACTGTAGAAATGAATGGTACTCACTAAATAAGTTCCCAGGAAAGATTATTCTTTCCTAGACAGAACTTCAAGGTTCCCAGGAAAGATTGGAGGGTCACACTGGACCACTTAAATACCAATCTCCTAGACAGAACCTCCTTAGACTGTACGTATCCACACTACCACACCAAAGCTCCACCCACCAAAAAGAACCTAGTGGCTCTTATACCACTTGTTAGGAATTTGAACCTACCAAATTCACCCCCAGGATCCACTTTTTGGTGAAATATGAAGAAAACCAGAGAAATAATAACAACACAAGAATTTACATGGAAACTCCCAAAAACAGGAGAAAAACCACCAGACCCAGAGAAGAAAATACACTATATGAAAAATTATTACAATCACACAATTTTTCTCCTCACCCCAAATGACACCCACAAAGCTTTCCTACTAGTAAAACTTTAACTCTCACCTCTTTCCTTTTTACAAGAAAAAGCTAATAGAGGACTTTTCTTAGAGTCACAAGTTACTAATTAAGCTTATGACTTGGTGTAATTAACTAAGAGGCCAAACACCCTATTTATAGGCCTTGAGGCCTGCTCCTCAATTCTCTCCCACCGATGTGGGACTTCAAAGGAGCAAACCCAACATTATTCACATTATCACGATCAAATTTTTTTCTTTATAAAACCAAAGCAACTGGCTATAATTCTTCGAAAATTGTATTTTCTCGCAGAGATTCTGCCTGGGAGGCAGACTTATATTTGGTCCAGACGTGAGGTCTATATTCCTGACGCTGTTTCTGATTGTGACCCCAGTAATCATGTTTTGTGCTTTTGTATCTCAGAGCCTCATTAATGAATTCCAGCACACTTTCGGCAATCTTATAGTAATTATATGCGCTGTCTTCACTGTATATAGATTTTATAATTTATATTATATCTTAATTTATATTATATGCTAAAAGTTAGCCCTTGCTTTAAAACTATAAGGTCATGACCAATTGTCCAATTTCCCAACCAGTTTCTAAAGAGAAACTCAATAATGAAGCTGTCAAAGATCGATCACTTTCATGATAAAATATTTAGGATCGATTGCAATAACCTCGGACAAAAACTTTCTTTCGACTCATTTACAACGAATGCTTACAAACTTCTCCGAGTTTATGATCTTGGTTTGTTCAATTTGCAAAGGGCATCAAGCAAAGAAGGCAAGCTTGGATCTCATCCTAAAAGTCCTCAAGATATCAAATATTACAACTACCCCTAGTAACCCAGTTGACTAGAAGTTGAGAGTCTGTCTCAAAATGAACCCGATAAAAGCCAAGCCAACAGCACCCCCTAACTCCTTCCAACAAACTTTTCATTTTGGCAAAATTATTAGAGCCCTGACCTAAGAACACAGAGTAAGCCACACGCAACTTCCTACTAGCGTCTCGAATAACACCCCTGGCACCAGCTGGATCTGGATTACCCAAACTACTGCCATTAGTATTAAGCTTCACCCAATCCTGCAGAGGCCGGATCCACTTCCCTAGAGTAACCTGCTTAGCTTTAGGAGTTAAAATCGGAATATCCAAACTCTTTATAATAACAACATTCTACTTAGGGAGCCTCAAAAATTTCATAGACACTTGCATAACACGACGGATCCAGAATTTAATAACATGCCAAACCAACTCAACCGTATCAACCTTACCCTCATACCGGGCTTTGCAACGTCTATCCCATAGCTTCCAAGAAACAATAGATAGGAGGAGACCGAAGATAGTCCGAATGTGAGGAGTGCCCAGCACGATGAAATCAGAAATTAACTTGCTCTTGCTAGGTGCAGAAAAAACCCATATGCAAACCTAATTGAACTGTCGCCAAGCGCTATATTTGTCTAGCAAAATCACCCGTACAAAGAATATGATTAATATCCACAAGATGACCCACAGAGCAACAATTACATTTAGAGAACATAGGAATGTCAGCCATTTTAATCTTCTCATCAACAATTACGTTTAGAGAACATAGGAATGCCAGTCATTTTAATCTTTTCATCCACACTCAAATAGTTATTGATAGGTTTCCACATCATAATGGAGATTTTCTTAGGGAGGTTAGCATGCCAAACATTAATCCATTGAGCCCAAGGTAAAGAAGGCGCCCGACCCTAATACAGTTTCAAGCACTTTTAGTATTAAAATTACCATCATTTTCACTCTTCCAAATAAGAACATCTTGCCCCTCTTTGCGCTTGGCTAAGGAATGAACCAAATCATTAGCTTTTTGGAAACCCACAAGCCTTTCCAAGAGTGGAATGTCCCACCTATTCTCAATACGATACTATTTTATCTTCAACAAAGGCTTCTCAATCACCGAGTACTGGTCATGAAGAGGATTACCCTCATCCTAGTTATCATTTGCCCTTTTTGTAATGCTTATTCTAATTTTTTTTTAATTTTTTAAAGAAGATGACGCTACGCTAATTTTATTGATAACACTCACTTATAGCAGATGAATACCTTATACAAGAAGAAGCTTGGGGGTTACGTACATATATATAGATTCTAAACTTTTTTTGTTTTTAAAAAATCACGTTATTGCTCTTAGTCTATCACAATTAAGTACTTTACAATAATACGATTAAGACCTAGATCGGACTGTTAAAAGATAACAAACAGTGATTAAATCCGAATAATAGAAAATGATAAGCAATATTGTTTGAGACCCATAGCCTAAAGTTAAATTACCATGCACATGCATATATAAATGTACGTCTTCCCTAGCTAGGGGTACTATGGACAATTAAAGTCTCAATTTGTAGAGTCAAAGAGTGAATTACGTATAAATCAGTACTCCATTAGATGCTTAGAAAATTTATTAATTCACCAACGTTAAAACTGATCCCCACGGAAAAGAAGGCGCACCGGGTGGCCCGGGTCACTGATCAAATATTGATCCTAGCTACGTCGACGTCCTTCATTTAGTTAATTTGATTATTACAGCTAGCATGCATTCATATGACCTGATCTGCCACCTGCATATGCATCATCAACTTGAACTAATCTTAAAATCACTGTGTTATAAGACTATATATATTGTATAATATTTAACAAGTACTGCAACATATTTACACATCAAGTACTGTGATGTCCTGACTCCCACGTACGGAAACACGAGAATCGTGACGTCGGGATGATGAAAACATAAGTTACACATCTCAACGATAAATGCTCAAATGTGTGCAACAAGCAACAAGAGCACTATAAAAGTCGCAGCGGATAAATTAAAAGTGCTCAAATTTTGTCATGCAGATCGATGTGGGAGATATGTTCCAATAATCAATTAAATAATTAAACAAAGTTGTATTAATTCTTAAATCTACTTAGTCGTATAACACGTAAAGTACTGATTAATTTAAGATCATTAGTTGATCAAGTTCATGCATGCATGCATGCTGGCAGATGTCATATGAATGTTTGCTGGTAGATGTCGTATTCAAATTAATTAACTAAATCATGATGAAGGTGGGATCAATATTGGATCAGTGACCCGGCCCACTCGATGCGCCATGTCTTACGTTAGGAGTAATTTAATATGACCCTTATATATATATAAGAAAATGAAATTGATTATATGGACTTGACTTTGAGAAAATTACACCATTTATATATAAGAAGAATGACTTTGATTTTAATTTCCAGATCGAATAAGGAATTAATTAGTTTGGGATAAAGTATTAATAAATTTTCTAAACTAATTAATTATGATCGATCATGTACGTCCACCCTAATTGGCCAAGACATTTATCGATCATGTGCATTCATAGCCGGTTTAGCTGTAGGCTGTGGCTCTTAAACATTTCTGATCATTTTCTATGAACCTGCATGCACATGGATAAATATCTTCGCTATATATTGCCTCCATTTGTTTTATAAAGTCAATGAGTGAATTACGTAAAAATCACTACATGACATGCATGCTTATGCAAATTATTACTTTATCCTAAGTTTTTTATATATCATTCATGAGTATAAAGTTCAATTTTTAGACTTGAGGAACTAATCTATATATCCGTTGAATAAATCATAAGGATTATTTAATGTCTTAACGCTAACAAATAAGACAGACCCAACAAGAAAAATAAAAATGAAAGCACGTTCGTGATAAGCAAGACCTAGAGAATGTCATTCAAGATTAATTAATGCAAGTTCATACCAAGAGAATTATATTGCCATATTCAAAATGTTAAATGCTAAGATAATTATTGCTGTTTGTAAGGGAGACATGAGATCATTACTCGCGAAGACATATATATATATATATAGTTATTGAAAAGGAATTAACAATATTTTTTAATACTTTTTACTATAGTTATTTATCAAAGATTAATGTTAGATACGGTTATAACTTGTATAAGCGTTGCGCACTCATTTTGAAAAAGAGTGGAGTTCACCATCAAAAAATTAATTTTTTCATGAGAATTTTATATTTATTCACCATTTTCAAAAGAAATATTATGTGACGCTTGTATACTCTGTGACTTCAAATATTATTTATTTTATTTATAATATTTACCGGCCTAGGAAGCATCTTTTGTTGCTCGTGCCTCACCAGAGGTGTCGGAGAACTGTAGATCCGTTTTTTCAGCCTAGCTTGAAGGAAACAAAATAAATTAAGAAAAGAAGAGAAAGGAGGGAAGAAGAGGGAGAAGATCAGGAGGGAATGAGGGATAGAGATAGGGGGAAAGAGAGGATTTCTAAAGTTAATACATAGTAAATTTAGTGCAATTAAAAAAGCAATTGGTATATTGGATTTGGCCTTGACTTTGATTTTTCCACAAAAAAGTATTAACTTTGACAACCTATAATTATTTGTCCATTAATTAAAAATTAATTTTTCACAAATAGGAATTGGCCAACGTGAGTAATATTTAGGTTGAGTACATGAGGTAACATTAAGAAGTCAAATGTTCATTTTTTTAAATGAAGCGAGCATTAGTTATAATTAATCCCCCTAATTTATAAATTTATTTTTATAAAATCATGTATTTTTATTTTTTATTATATATGAAATCTTTAGCTCCTATTTGGATAGTGAGATGAGATTGGATGATTTTAGATAAAAGAAAATTTTGAATAAAATATTGTTAGAATATTATTTTTTATTATTATTATTATTTTGAAATTTAAAAAAGTTGAATTGAGATTTGAAAAATGTGAATTAATTGCTTATTGTATTTTGTGTGGAAATTTGAGAAAATTGTAATAATCATTTGAGATAAATTGATATGTTCCTTAATCTACTATGGTAATATGTTGGATCCGTAAAAAATAAGTTTATAAACCGATTGATTGTTTTCAACAACGGCGCCCACATGAATTAGAGAGACATGTCTCCCCTTGCAGACTTTCAGCCAATGGAAAGTAGTCTTTGAACATGCTCCCAAACCTTGCAAACAATATATAGTCGGTATAAGCCCCTTTCTACTGTTTGAGGGCAAAGCTTTCATCAGTTGGAAAAAAGCGTTGCTATAACATGTATTTGTGGCGATTTAGTATCGCCGCAACCAAAATGGCCACAATTATAACTTACTTGGTGCAGAACTCACGGCAGGAAAAGAAAGTCCCGCTAAAATCATAAGGCTTCAAGAAGAGTAATGTAAACTATGAAATCAAACATACTACCAAACAATAAGCAACCATATAAAATCTACCATATTTCTAATTCATATAAACCGGCCTTATGAAACATTGCATATTTTCTTAAGAAGGAATATTTTTTTTTTTTATCTATCGAAGGTGTACCATCAATAGATTCAAATTTTAAAATCTATATTTCCAATCAAATTATATTATATAAACACTTTGCTAGGTATGCTTTAGATACTGGCTTGAAAATAAACTTTTTCTAAATATAAAAAAATTATTATAATATTTAACCTGCGATCGACCAACGATATTGCATGCGTTTTTCAAGTCAACAAATAGTGCAAGTTTTATATTGGAGTGGGCCTTGGCTTTGACTTTTTCACAATAAAGTATATAGTACGTTATTAAGTTTGACAAGGTAATGATTCGTCGAACAGAGATAACTTGATTCATGGAAGTTTCTAAGCTTAATTTGTTTAATGAAATGCAATTCTCCTGTGCCTGAAAACTGGGACAAATTAAGTGACGAGACATGGATTATCGTAATGAACAAATCCTTTTTTGTCTTATTGTACACGTACATGCCAAAACCTTCTTTCTTAATGCAGCCTTCTTTATTTAACCTATATAAATCGCTACAATAAAAATGATTTTTTACAATGAATATTATTTACTTTGCTACTAATAGTCTATTTGCATCTTAATTTATATTGTATTAAGACTAATAGCTAGTTATAATTATACAATTAATTACGGAATATGTGATATTACATTTTTCTTGTTATGAAACGACATATGTTCATTGTAAATAGTTTTTTTTTTTTTTTTTTTTTTGGGTTGAAAAAAATGATTTGCAATGAAAGGTATATCAGTGGTAATAAAAATTATTTGCGATCGACATATCTTCAACAAAGGGTTTTCAGTCCCATGGTACTGGTCATGAAGATGATTACCCTCATCGAGTTATCATTTGACTTTTTTGTAATGCTTATTCTATTTATTTTTAAAATTTTTTCAAAGAAGATGACGATACTCATCCTCACATTGGTTTATTTTCTTAATGGCCACGACATTAAAACTGATCCCCACGGAAAAGATGGCGCACCGGGTGGCCCGGGTCACTGATCCAATATTGATCCTAGCTACGTCGTCGTCCTTCATTTAGTTAATTTGATTATTACAGCTAGCATGCATTGATATGACCTGATCTGCCATGCACCTGCCTGCATCATCAAGTTGAACTAATCTTGAAAATCACTGAGTTATAATTAAACAAAGTTGTAATTCTTAAATATACGAAATTAGTCTTATAACACGTACAGTGATTAATTTAAGATCCTTAGTTCAAGTTCATGCATGCATGGATGCTAGTGGCAGATCATGTGATATGAATGTTCGCTGGCAGATGTCGTATTCAAATTAACTAAATCATGAATGTGGGATCAATATTGGATCAGTGACCCGGGCCACCCGATGCGCCATGTCTTACGTACGTTAGGAGTAATTTAATGTGACCGTGACCGTTATATATAAAAGAAAATGAAACTGATTATACGAACTTGACTTGATCTTAATTTCCAGGTCGAATAAGGAATTAATTAGTTTGGGATAAAGTAATAAATTATCTAAACTAATTAATTATGATCGATCATGTACGTCCACCCTAATTGGCCAAGACATTTATCGATCGTGTGCATTCTGTAGGCTGTTGCTCTTAAACATTTCTGATCATTTTCTATGAACCATGCACATGGATAAATATCCGCTATTTATGGGCGAGGTCGACGTACATATATAATATTGCCTCGAGTTTTTTTATAAAGTCAATGAGTGAATTACGTAAAAATCACTACATGACATGCATGCTTATGCAAATTATTACTTTATCCCAAGTTTATTATATATTAAATATTATTCCTTATTCTGGAATTTAAAGTCAAAGTCATTTTGATCTTAATGGTCATATTAAAACTCGCAGTCATTCATGAGTATAAAGTTCAATTTTTAGACTTGAGGAACTAATCTATATATCCGTTGAATAAAAGGTTATTTAATATCTTAACGCTAACAAATAAGACAAAGGCCCAACAAGAAAAATAAAAATGAAAGCACGTTCGTGATCATAAGCAAGACCTAGAGAATGTCATTCAAGATTAATTAATGCAAGTTCATACCAAGAGAATTATATTATTGTCATATTCAAAATGTTAAATGCTAAGATAATTATTGCGGTTTGTAAGGGAGATAGATCATTACTCACGAAGACATATTCAAAAGATACGGTTATAACTTGTACAAGTAGTAATGCACACTCATTTTGAAAAAGAGTGGAGTTCACTATCAAAAAATTAATTTTTTTATTGGAGTTTTATATTTATTCATTTCTTTTAAAACAAATATTATGTGACGTTTGTATACTCTATGACTGCAAATATTATTTATTTTATTTACAATATTTACCGGCCTAGGAAGTATCTTGTGCTACTCGTGTCTCAGCAGATAAAATATTGTTAGAATATTATTTTTTAATATTATTATTGTTTTGAAATTTGAAAAAGTTGAATTGAGATTTAAAGAAATTGAATTGCTTATTATATATTTTTGTGTGAAAATTTAAAAAAATTATAATAATGAGATGAGATAAATTGATATAGTTTCTTAATTTACTACGGTAATATGTTGGATCCGTAAAAAATAAGTTTATAAATCAATTGATTTTTCTCAACAACGCCGCCCACATGAATTAGAGAGACATGTCTCCCCTTGCAGACTTTCAGCCAATAGAAAGTAGTCTTTGAAGATGCTCCCAAACCTTGCAAACAATATATAGTCGGTATAAGCCCCTTTCAACTGTTTGAGGGCAAAGCTTTCGTCTGTTGGAAAAAAGCGTTGCTACAACATGTATTTGTGGCGATTTAGTATCGCCGCAACCAAAATGGCCACAATTATAACTTACTTGGTGCAGAACTCACGGCAGGAAAAGAAAGTCCCGCTAAAATCATAAGGCTTCAAGAAGAGTAATGTAAACTATGAAATCAAACATACTACGCCAAACAATAAGCAGCCATATAAAATCTACCATATTTCTAATTCATATAAACCCTTATGAAACATTGCATATTTTATTAAGAAAGAATATTTTTTTTTTTTTTTTATCTATTGAAGGTGTACCATCAATAGATTCAAATTTTAAAATCTATCTTTCAAATCAAATTATATTATATAAACACTTTGCTAGGTATGCTTTAGATACTGGCTTGAAAATAAACTTTTTCTAAATATAAAAAAATTATTATAATATTTAACCTGCGATCGACCAACGATATTGCATGCATGCGTTTTTCAAGTCAATAAATAGTGCAAGTTTTATATTGGAGTGGGCCTTGGCTTTGAGTTTTCCACAATAAAGTATATAGTACGTTATTAAGTTTGACAAGGTAATGATTCGTCGAACAGAGATAACTTGATTCATGGAAGTTTCTAAGCTTAATTTGTTTAATGAAATGCAATTCTCCTGTGCCTGAAAACTGGGACAAATTAAGTGACGAGACATGGATTATCGTAATGAACAAATCCTTTTTTGTCTTATTGTACACGTACATGCCAAAACCTTCTTTCTTAATGCAGCCTTCTTTATTTAACCTATATAAATCGCTACAATAAAACTGATTTTTTACAATGAATATTATTTACTTTGCTACTAATAGTCTATTTGCATCTTAATTTATATTGTATTAAGACTAATAGCTAGTTATAATTATACAATTAATTACAGAATATGTGATATTACATTTTTCTTGTTATGAAACGACATATGTTCATTGTAAATAGATTTTTTTTTTTTGGGTTGAAAAAAATGATTTGCAATGAAAGGTATATCAGTGGTAATAAAAATTATTTGCGATCGACATATCTTCAACAAAGGGTTTTCAGTCCCATGGTACTGGTCATGAAGATGATTACCCTCATCGCAGTTATCATTTGACTTTTTTGTAATGCTTATTCTATTTATTTTTAAAATTTTTTCAAAGAAGATGACGATACTCATCCTCACATTGGTTTATTTTCTTAATGGCCACGACATTAAAACTGATCCCCACGGAAAAGATGGCGCACCGGGTGGCCCGGGTCACTGATCCAATATTGATCCTAGCTACGTCGTCGTCCTTCATTTAGTTAATTTGATTATTACAGCTAGCATGCATTGATATGACCTGATCTGCCATGCACCTGCCTGCATCATCAAGTTGAACTAATCTTAAAAATCACTGAGTTATAATTAAACAAAGTTGTAATTCTTAAATATACGTAATTAGTCTTATAACACGTACAGTGATTAATTTAAGATCCTTAGTTCAAGTTCATGCATGCATGGATGCTAGTGGCAGATCATGTGATATGAATGTTCGCTGGCAGATGTCGTATTCAAATTAACTAAATCATGAATGTGGGATCAATATTGGATCAGTGACCCGGGCCACCCGATGCGCCATGTCTTACGTACGTTAGGAGTAATTTAATGTGACCGTGACCGTTATATATAAAAGAAAATGAAACTGATTATACGAACTTGACTTGATCTTAATTTCCAGGTCGAATAAGGAATTAATTAGTTTGGGATAAAGTAATAAATTATCTAAACTAATTAATTATGATCGATCATGTACGTCCACCCTAATTGGCCAAGACATTTATCGATCATGTGCATTCTGTAGGCTGTGGCTCTTAAACATTTCTGATCATTTTCTATGAACCATGCACATGGATAAATATCCGCTATTTATGGGCGAGGTCGACGTACATATATAATATTGCCTCGAGTTTTTTTATAAAGTCAATGAGTGAATTACGTAAAAATCACTACATGACATGCATGCTTATGCAAATTATTACTTTATCCCAAGTTTATTATATATTAAATATTATTCCTTATTCTGGAATTTAAAGTCAACGTCATTTCGATCTTAATGGTCATATTAAAACTCGCAGTCATTCATGAGTATAAAGTTCAATTTTTAGACTTGAGGAACTAATCTATATATCCGTTGAATAAAAGGTTATTT
The DNA here is from genome assembly GCF_004785595.1 of Juglans microcarpa x Juglans regia. NCBI lineage: Eukaryota > Viridiplantae > Streptophyta > Magnoliopsida > Fagales > Juglandaceae > Juglans > Juglans microcarpa x Juglans regia. Next base: position 16,097,243 of record NC_054609.1, read on the forward strand.
AATATCTTAACGCTAACAAATAAGACAAAGGCCCAACAAGAAAAATAAAAATGAAAGCACGTTCGTGATCATAAGCAAGACCTAGAGAATGTCATTCAAGATTAATTAATGCAAGTTCATACCAAGAGAATTATATTGTCATATTCAAAATGTTAAATGCTAAGATAATTATTGCGGTTTGTAAGGGAGATAGATCATTACTCACGAAGACATATTCAAAAGATACGGTTATAACTTGTACAAGTAGTAATGCACACTCATTTTGAAAAAGAGTGGAGTTCACTATCAAAAAATTAATTTTTTTATTGGTGTTTTATATTTATTCATTTCTTTTAAAACAAATATTATGTGACGTTTGTATACTCTATGACTGCAAATATTATTTATTTTATTTACAATATTTACCGGCCTAGGAAGTATCTTGTGCTACTCGTGTCTCAGCAGATAAAATATTGTTAGAATATTATTTTTTAATATTATTATTGTTTTGAAATTTGAAAAAGTTGAATTGAGATTTAAAAAAATTGAATTGCTTATTATATATTTTTGTGTGAAAATTTAAAAAAATTATAATAATGAGATGAGATAAATTGATATAGTTTCTTAATTTACTACGGTAATATGTTGGATCCGTAAAAAATAAGTGTATAAATCAATTGATTTTTCTCAACAACGCCGCCCACATGAATTAGAGAGACATGTCTCCCCTTGCAGACTTTCAGCCAATAGAAAGTAGTCTTTGAAGATGCTCCCAAACCTTGCAAACAATATATAGTCGGTATAAGCCCCTTTCAACTGTTTGAGGGCAAAGCTTTCGTCTGTTGGAAGAAAGCGTTGCTACAACATGTATTTGTGGCGATTTAGTATCGCCGCAACCAAAATGGCCACAATTATAACTTACTTGGTGCAGAACTCACGGCAGGAAAAGAAAGTCCCGCTAAAATCATAAGGCTTCAAGAAGAGTAATGTAAACTATGAAATCAAACATACTACCAAACAATAAGCAACCATATAAAATCTACCATATTTCTAATTCATATAAACCGGCCTTATGAAACATTGCATATTTTCTTAAGAAGGAATATTTTTTTTTTTTATCTATCGAAGGTGTACCATCAATAGATTCAAATTTTAAAATCTATATTTCAAATCAAATTATATTATATAAACACTTTGCTAGGTATGCTTTAGATACTGGCTTGAAAATAAACTTTTTCTAAATATAAAAAAATTATTATAATATTTAACCTGCGATCGACCAACGATATTGCATGCGTTTTTCAAGTCAACAAATAGTGCAAGTTTTATATTGGAGTGGGCCTTGGCTTTGACTTTTTCACAATAAAGTATATAGTACGTTATTAAGTTTGACAAGGTAATGATTCGTCGAACAGAGATAACTTGATTCATGGAAGTTTCTAAGCTTAATTTGTTTAATGAAATGCAATTCTCCTGTGCCTGAAAACTGGGACAAATTAAGTGACGAGACATGGATTATCGTAATGAACAAATCCTTTTTTGTCTTATTGTACACGTACATGCCAAAACCTTCTTTCTTAATGCAGCCTTCTTTATTTAACCTATATAAATCGCTACAATAAAAATGATTTTTTACAATGAATATTATTTACTTTGCTACTAATAGTCTATTTGCATCTTAATTTATATTGTATTAAGACTAATAGCTAGTTATAATTATACAATTAATTACGGAATATGTGATATTACATTTTTCTTGTTATGAAACGACATATGTTCATTGTAAATAGTTTTTTTTTTTTTTGGGTTGAAAAAAATGATTTGCAATGAAAGGTATATCAGTGGTAATAAAAATTATTTGCGATCGACATATCTTCAACAAAGGGTTTTCAGTCCCATGGTACTGGTCGTGAAGATGATTACCCTCATCGAGTTATCATTTGACTTTTTTGTAATGCTTATTCTATTTATTTTTAAAATTTTTTCAAAGAAGATGACGATACTCATCCTCACATTGGTTTATTTTCTTAATGGCCACGACATTAAAACTGATCCCCACGGAAAAGATGGCGCACCGGGTGGCCCGGGTCACTGATCCAATATTGATCCTAGCTACGTCGTCGTCCTTCATTTAGTTAATTTGATTATTACAGCTAGCATGCATTGATATGACCTGATCTGCCATGCACCTGCCTGCATCATCAAGTTGAACTAATCTTAAAAATCACTGAGTTATAATTAAACAAAGTTGTAATTCTTAAATATACGTAATTAGTCTTATAACACGTACAGTGATTAATTTAAGATCCTTAGTTCAAGTTCATGCATGCATGGATGCTAGTGGCAGATCATGTGATATGAATGTTCGCTGGCAGATGTCGTATTCAAATTAACTAAATCATGAATGTGGGATCAATATTGGATCAGTGACCCGGGCCACCCGATGCGCCATGTCTTACGTACGTTAGGAGTAATTTAATGTGACCGTGACCGTTATATATAAAAGAAAATGAAACTGATTATACGAACTTGACTTGATCTTAATTTCCAGGTCGAATAAGGAATTAATTAGTTTGGGATAAAGTAATAAATTATCTAAACTAATTAATTATGATCGATCATGTACGTCCACCCTAATTGGCCAAGACATTTATCGATCATGTGCATTCTGTAGGCTGTGGCTCTTAAACATTTCTGATCATTTTCTATGAACCATGCACATGGATAAATATCCGCTATTTATGGGCGAGGTCGACGTACATATATAATATTGCCTCGAGTTTTTTTATAAAGTCAATGAGTGAATTACGTAAAAATCACTACATGACATGCATGCTTATGCAAATTATTACTTTATCCCAAGTTTATTATATATTAAATATTATTCCTTATTCTGGAATTTAAAGTCAACGTCATTTTGATCTTAATGGTCATATTAAAACTCGCAGTCATTCATGAGTATAAAGTTCAATTTTTAGACTTGAGGAACTAATCTATATATCCGTTGAATAAAAGGTTATTTAATATCTTAACGCTAACAAATAAGACAAAGGCCCAACAAGAAAAATAAAAATGAAAGCACGTTCGTGATCATAAGCAAGACCTAGAGAATGTCATTCAAGATTAATTAATGCAAGTTCATACCAAGAGAATTATATTATTGTCATATTCAAAATGTTAAATGCTAAGATAATTATTGCGGTTTGTAAGGGAGATAGATCATTACTCACGAAGACATATTCAAAAGATACGGTTATAACTTGTACAAGTAGTAATGCACACTCATTTTGAAAAAGAGTGGAGTTCACTATCAAAAAATTAATTTTTTTATTAGAGTTTTATATTTATTCATTTCTTTTAAAACAAATATTATGTGACGTTTGTATACTCTATGACTGCAAATATTATTTATTTTATTTACAATATTTACCGGCCTAGGAAGTATCTTGTGCTACTCGTGTCTCAGCAGATAAAATATTGTTTGAATATTATTTTTTAATATTATTATTGTTTTGAAATTTGAAAAAGTTGAATTGAGATTTAAAAAAATTGAATTGCTTATTATATATTTTTGTGTGAAAATTTAAAAAAATTATAATAATGAGATGAGATAAATTGATATAGTTTCTTAATTTACTACGGTAATATGTTGGATCCGTAAAAAATAAGTTTATAAATCAATTGATTTTTCTCAACAACGCCGCCCACATGAATTAGAGAGACATGTCTCCCCTTGCAGACTTTCAGCCAATAGAAAGTAGTCTTTGAAGATGCTCCCAAACCTTGCAAACAATATATAGTCGGTACAAGCCCCTTTCAACTGTTTGAGGGCAAAGCTTTCGTCTGTTGGAAAAAAGCGTTGCTACAACATGTATTTGTGGCGATTTAGTATCGCCGCAACCAAAATGGCCACAATTATAACTTACTTGGTGCAGAACTCACGGCAGGAAAAGAAAGTCCCGCTAAAATCATAAGGCTTCAAGAAGAGTAATGTAAACTATGAAATCAAACATACTACGCCAAACAATAAGCAGCCATATAAAATCTACCATATTTCTAATTCATATAAACCCTTATGAAACATTGCATATTTTATTAAGAAAGAATATTTTTTTTTTTTTTTTATCTATTGAAGGTGTACCATCAATAGATTCAAATTTTAAAATCTATCTTTCAAATCAAATTATATTATATAAACACTTTGCTAGGTATGCTTTAGATACTGGCTTGAAAATAAACTTTTTCTAAATATAAAAAAATTATTATAATATTTAACCTGCGATCGACCAACGATATTGCATGCATGCGTTTTTCAAGTCAATAAATAGTGCAAGTTTTATATTGGAGTGGGCCTTGGCTTTGAGTTTTCCACAATAAAGTATATAGTACGTTATTAAGTTTGACAAGGTAATGATTCGTCGAACAGAGATAACTTGATTCATGGAAGTTTCTAAGCTTAATTTGTTTAATGAAATTCAATTCTCCTGTGCCTGAAAACTGGGACAAATTAAGTGACGAGACATGGATTATCGTAATGAACAAATCCTTTTTTGTCTTATTGTACACGTACATGCCAAAACCTTCTTTCTTAATGCAGCCTTCTTTATTTAACCTATATAAATCGCTACAATAAAACTGATTTTTTACAATGAATATTATTTACTTTGCTACTAATAGTCTATTTGCATCTTAATTTATATTGTATTAAGACTAATAGCTAGTTATAATTATACAATTAATTACAGAATATGTGATATTACATTTTTCTTGTTATGAAACGACATATGTTCATTGTAAATAGATTTTTTTTTTTTTTTTTTTTGGGTTGAAAAAAATGATTTGCAATGAAAGGTATATCAGTGGTAATAAAAATTATTTGCGATCGACATATCTTCAACAAAGGGTTTTCAGTCCCATGGTACTGGTCATGAAGATGATTACCCTCATCGCAGTTATCATTTGACTTTTTTGTAATGCTTATTCTATTTATTTTTAAAATTTTTTCAAAGAAGATGACGATACTCATCCTCACATTGGTTTATTTTCTTAATGGCCACGACATTAAAACTGATCCCCACGGAAAAGATGGCGCACCGGGTGGCCCGGGTCACTGATCCAATATTGATCCTAGCTACGTCGTCGTCCTTCATTTAGTTAATTTGATTATTACAGCTAGCATGCATTGATATGACCTGATCTGCCATGCACCTGCCTGCATCATCAAGTTGAACTAATCTTAAAAATCACTGAGTTATAATTAAACAAAGTTGTAATTCTTAAATATACGTAATTAGTCTTATAACACGTACAGTGATTAATTTAAGATCCTTAGTTCAAGTTCATGCATGCATGGATGCTAGTGGCAGATCATGTGATATGAATGTTCGCTGGCAGATGTCGTATTCAAATTAACTAAATCATGAATGTGGGATCAATATTGGATCAGTGACCCGGGCCACCCGATGCGCCATGTCTTACGTACGTTAGGAGTAATTTAATGTGACCGTGACCGTTATATATAAAAGAAAATGAAACTGATTATACGAACTTGACTTGATCTTAATTTCCAGGTCGAATAAGGAATTAATTAGTTTGGGATAAAATAATAAATTATCTAAACTAATTAATTATGATCGATCATGTACGTCCACCCTAATTGGCCAAGACATTTATCGATCATGTGCATTCTGTAGGCTGTGGCTCTTAAACATTTCTGATCATTTTCTATGAACCATGCACATGGATAAATATCCGCTATTTATGGGCGAGGTCGACGTACATATATAATATTGCCTCGAGTTTTTTTATAAAGTCAATGAGTGAATTACGTAAAAATCACTACATGACATGCATGCTTATGCAAATTATTACTTTATCCCAAGTTTATTATATATTAAATATTATTCCTTATTCTGGAATTTAAAGTCAACGTCATTTCGATCTTAATGGTCATATTAAAACTCGCAGTCATTCATGAGTATAAAGTTCAATTTTTAGACTTGAGGAACTAATCTATATATCCGTTGAATAAAAGGTTATTTAATATCTTAACGCTAACAAATAAGACAAAGGCCCAACAAGAAAAATAAAAATGAAAGCACGTTCGTGATCATAAGCAAGACCTAGAGAATGTCATTCAAGATTAATTAATGCAAGTTCATACCAAGAGAATTATATTGTCATATTCAAAATGTTAAATGCTAAGATAATTATTGCGGTTTGTAAGGGAGATAGATCATTACTCACGAAGACATATTCAAAAGATACGGTTATAACTTGTACAAGTAGTAATGCACACTCATTTTGAAAAAGAGTGGAGTTCACTATCAAAAAATTAATTTTTTTATTGGTGTTTTATATTTATTCATTTCTTTTAAAACAAATATTATGTGACGTTTGTATACTCTATGACTGCAAATATTATTTATTTTATTTACAATATTTACCGGCCTAGGAAGTATCTTGTGCTACTCGTGTCTCAGCAGATAAAATATTGTTAGAATATTATTTTTTAATATTATTATTGTTTTGAAATTTGAAAAAGTTGAATTGAGATTTAAAAAAATTGAATTGCTTATTATATATTTTTGTGTGAAAATTTAAAAAAATTATAATAATGAGATGAGATAAATTGATATAGTTTCTTAATTTACTACGGTAATATGTTGGATCCGTAAAAAATAAGTGTATAAATCAATTGATTTTTCTCAACAACGCCGCCCACATGAATTAGAGAGACATGTCTCCCCTTGCAGACTTTCAGCCAATAGAAAGTAGTCTTTGAAGATGCTCCCAAACCTTGCAAACAATATATAGTCGGTATAAGCCCCTTTCAACTGTTTGAGGGCAAAGCTTTCGTCTGTTGGAAGAAAGCGTTGCTACAACATGTATTTGTGGCGATTTAGTATCGCCGCAACCAAAATGGCCACAATTATAACTTACTTGGTGCAGAACTCACGGCAGGAAAAGAAAGTCCCGCTAAAATCATAAGGCTTCAAGAAGAGTAATGTAAACTATGAAATCAAACATACTACCAAACAATAAGCAACCATATAAAATCTACCATATTTCTAATTCATATAAACCGGCCTTATGAAACATTGCATATTTTCTTAAGAAGGAATATTTTTTTTTTTTATCTATCGAAGGTGTACCATCAATAGATTCAAATTTTAAAATCTATATTTCAAATCAAATTATATTATATAAACACTTTGCTAGGTATGCTTTAGATACTGGCTTGAAAATAAACTTTTTCTAAATATAAAAAAATTATTATAATATTTAACCTGCGATCGACCAACGATATTGCATGCGTTTTTCAAGTCAACAAATAGTGCAAGTTTTATATTGGAGTGGGCCTTGGCTTTGACTTTTTCACAATAAAGTATATAGTACGTTATTAAGTTTGACAAGGTAATGATTCGTCGAACAGAGATAACTTGATTCATGGAAGTTTCTAAGCTTAATTTGTTTAATGAAATGCAATTCTCCTGTGCCTGAAAACTGGGACAAATTAAGTGACGAGACATGGATTATCGTAATGAACAAATCCTTTTTTGTCTTATTGTACACGTACATGCCAAAACCTTCTTTCTTAATGCAGCCTTCTTTATTTAACCTATATAAATCGCTACAATAAAAATGATTTTTTACAATGAATATTATTTACTTTGCTACTAATAGTCTATTTGCATCTTAATTTATATTGTATTAAGACTAATAGCTAGTTATAATTATACAATTAATTACGGAATATGTGATATTACATTTTTCTTGTTATGAAACGACATATGTTCATTGTAAATAGTTTTTTTTTTTTTTTTTTTTTGGGTTGAAAAAAATGATTTGCAATGAAAGGTATATCAGTGGTAATAAAAATTATTTGCGATCGACATATCTTCAACAAAGGGTTTTCAGTCCCATGGTACTGGTCATGAAGATGATTACCCTCATCGAGTTATCATTTGACTTTTTTGTAATGCTTATTCTATTTATTTTTAAAATTTTTTCAAAGAAGATGACGATACTCATCCTCACATTGGTTTATTTTCTTAATGGCCACGACATTAAAACTGATCCCCACGGAAAAGATGGCGCACCGGGTGGCCCGGGTCACTGATCCAATATTGATCCTAGCTACGTCGTCGTCCTTCATTTAGTTAATTTGATTATTACAGCTAGCATGCATTGATATGACCTGATCTGCCATGCACCTGCCTGCATCATCAAGTTGAACTAATCTTAAAAATCACTGAGTTATAATTAAACAAAGTTGTAATTCTTAAATATACGAAATTAGTCTTATAACACGTACAGTGATTAATTTAAGATCCTTAGTTCAAGTTCATGCATGCATGGATGCTAGTGGCAGATCATGTGATATGAATGTTCGTTGGCAGATGTCGTATTCAAATTAACTAAATCATGAATGTGGGATCAATATTGGATCAGTGACCCGGGCCACCCGATGCGCCATGTCTTACGTACGTTAGGAGTAATTTAATGTGACCGTGACCGTTATATATAAAAGAAAATGAAACTGATTATACGAACTTGACTTGATCTTAATTTCCAGGTCGAATAAGGAATTAATTAGTTTGGGATAAAGTAATAAATTATCTAAACTAATTAATTATGATCGATCATGTACGTCCACCCTAATTGGCCAAGACATTTATCGATCATGTGCATTCTGTAGGCTGTGGCTCTTAAACATTTCTGATCATTTTCTATGAACCATGCACATGGATAAATATCCGCTATTTATGGGCGAGGTCGACGTACATATATAATATTGCCTCGAGTTTTTTTATAAAGTCAATGAGTGAATTACGTAAAAATCACTACATGACATGCATGCTTATGCAAATTATTACTTTATCCCAAGTTTATTATATATTAAATATTATTCCTTATTCTGGAATTTAAAGTCAACGTCATTTTGATCTTAATGGTCATATTAAAACTCGCAGTCATTCATGAGTATAAAGTTCAATTTTTAGACTTGAGGAACTAATCTATATATCCGTTGAATAAAAGGTTATTTAATATCTTAACGCTAACAAATAAGACAAAGGCCCAACAAGAAAAATAAAAATGAAAGCACGTTCGTGATCATAAGCAAGACCTAGAGAATGTCATTCAAGATTAATTAATGCAAGTTCATACCAAGAGAATTATATTATTGTCATATTCAAAATGTTAAATGCTAAGATAATTATTGCGGTTTGTAAGGGAGATAGATCATTACTCACGAAGACATATTCAAAAGATACGGTTATAACTTGTACAAGTAGTAATGCACACTCATTTTGAAAAAGAGTGGAGTTCACTATCAAAAAATTAATTTTTTTATTAGAGTTTTATATTTATTCATTTCTTTTAAAACAAATATTATGTGACGTTTGTATACTCTATGACTGCAAATATTATTTATTTTATTTACAATATTTACCGGCCTAGGAAGTATCTTGTGCTACTCGTGTCTCAGCAGATAAAATATTGTTAGAATATTATTTTTTAATATTATTATTATTTTGAAATTTGAAAAAGTTGAATTGAGATTTAAAAAAATTGAATTGCTTATTATATATTTTTGTGTGAAAATTTAAAAAAATTATAATAATGAGATGAGATAAATTGATATAGTTTCTTAATTTACTACGGTAATATGTTGGATCCGTAAAAAATAAGTTTATAAATCAATTGATTTTTCTCAACAACGCCGCCCACATGAATTAGAGAGACATGTCTCCCCTAGCAGACTTTCAGCCAATAGAAAGTAGTCTTTGAAGATGCTCCCAAACCTTGCAAACAATATATAGTCGGTATAAGCCCCTTTCAACCGTTTGAGGGCAAAGCTTTCGTCAATTGGGAAAAAGTGTTGCTATAACATGTATTTGCGGCGATTTAATATCGCCGCAACAAAACTCGTCACAATTATAGCTTACTTGGTGCAGAACTCGTCGTGAAATGAAAGTCCGCTAAAATCATACGTTGCGAAAATGTATTGCCACAAATAGTTTTGCCCAATGATTATTATAAGAGGCTTGTTAAGTACAAGTAGTTTGGTGCACCAAACTGCATACCAACACTCACATAGTTTTTTTTTTATTGAAAAATATAAAAGAAAAATTTTGAGAGAAGAAGAAAGTCATCTGTCTCTCAAAAATCATTTTCGTCTTCAATTCGCACTGTTTCATTAAGTGGATGCCTTACATTTAACATCAATTCATGGTTTGGTGCGCGAAATTGCTTGCAAGAAGACTTTTCCTTATTACAATTCTTGGGTCTATTATGGCGACAAGTGACCGCCACTAAAGGTCGAATACCAGCTACAACTTGGGAAAACCCCCAAATTGCCTCCCCTACGTATGCCTTATTTTTTCCTTTTCTTTCCCAAATTGGCGGATGATCAGTTGGATTTATTTGAAAAAATAGCCTTTTTACTCATCATCTTTCCACCACACTTAATTATATATATATATATATATATTTGTTTTTATTCTTGCTAAACTAATTAAAGAAATTCTTCTACTCATCACGATTCATATACCACATATTTGATTAGTTGGTTTGCCCACTTTGGACATGACTACTGATATTCAGTTTTTGTTGAAGCATTTGTTTCCTCTTGAATATTATTACTAGGTAAATAGCCACTAGCATTATAAGAAACATGCTTCCTTATAGTCAACTATTTGTAACGAAAATGACTATTTGCAAAAGAAATAAGTGTTTTCACTGCAAATACCTGACGACCACAAATAAACATTTTTCTATTAATAAACATGCTTGTTCTAAACTTTAAAAAAAAAATCACATTATTCATTATTCGTCATCTATCACAAGTACTTTACAATATCAATACGATTTCGATCTAGATTTGAGTGTTAAATCGAAAGAAAAATTAAGCCAATCAAGGGGGTCGATCCCAATGGTAGAAAATGATAAGAAATGTTTAAGAGTCACAACCTACAGCTAAAACATGCATGCACATGGATAATTGTCTTCGCTATGGGCATGGACGTACATTAATAATGTCTCAATTAAGGTTTCAAAGTCAAATTAGAGTGAATTACGTTACACAAATTAGGCTTATACATTTTCTTAATTTATCACAAACTGATTACTTCCTAATTCTGGAAAAATCAATTGATGGTGTAACACTACGTACAAGAAATATTTGTTTTACCCGGAGGAGTTTTGGTGGCAAAAGGCATGGTATATCTGTGAGAAATATCTTTTTCCCACCAACTCGTGCCGTGGAGAGCTCTTGGAATAAAATTGGTGGGATAAGCTTAGCTAGTTTTTCCCTCGACAACAACGGCGAGTAAAGGCTTCTGAGCTCGCCGCAATTAATCTGAGAATTTGTTATCCAACATGAAATTTATTGCTTTTTGCTGCGAATTCTGGTTGTGGGTTATTGGAAATCCATGGAAACTGTTGCTGGAAATTACCTTTTTTACAGCACAACCTATCCGTCAGTAAAGCTGAGGGCTGCACCTTTTTCCACAACGAGTACCTCGCTGGTATTGTGCATTTTCATGAACCCAATCTGTAGGAAAAATTGGTTTTGCTTTCTATAGGGTAGCCAATTTCAATGAAGCAAATTTGTGAGTAAAAGTATTTTACCCCATATTTCTTTCATAAGAAAAAACTTTGATTTGAAGCTTTACCCACGAACTGCTACCATATTCACTAGATGTATACAAAGCGGTGATACTATTTTAGCCATCTCATTTTTTCCCCTATGCACTAATGTTGCCACAACTGTCATCTGAATTATAACTTTTTCCTGTTAGGCCACTCTTGGGTCCAAAATGCTGGGAAAATCATGCAAGTCATGAAAACAATTGTATCATATAAGAAGTGCAAAAATTATCGATCCCTAGTTAGAGGCTTGCCTATGTCAATCACTTTGTAAAAATCCCATTAAATGTACTGCATGATCAACAGGTTTGATAAAACCACTTAGAAGGTGATCGATCCACATTAGCTTGTCTATAAAATATCGTTTAAGACCCATAGCGTAAAGCTAAATATAATGTCTTCCCTAGCTAGGGTTACTATGGACATTTATTGTCTCAATTTTTAGAATCAAAGAGTGAATTACGTATAAATCACTACACAAGCAAGCTTAGAAAATTTATTAATTCACCAACGTTAATTGATTCCTTATGCATTAATCTGGAAAAATCAAAGTCTAAGCTCACATTGGTTTATTTTCATAATGGCCATGACGTTAAAACTCCCCACGGAAAAGATGGGCACCGGGTGGCCCGGGTCACTGATCCAATATTAATGATCCTACGTCCTCCTCCATATATTTAGTTAATTTGTTTAATTATTACAGCCAGCATGCATTCATACGACATCTGCCACCTGCATGCATGCAAGCATCATCGATCGACAACTTGAACTATTCTTAAAATCACTGTTTTATAAGACTATATTGTCTATTTAACAAGTAGTACTGCAACTTTATTTTAATTGTTATTATTATTATTATTATTATTATTATTACTATTATTATTATTTTGGGGATTACAAAATATTTAACTTTGTTTACTTATTCGACTATTATTACAAAATTAACTTTCTTTAATTATTTGAAAATTATTCTTTGATAGAATTTAATTTATTGGGTTTGAATTATCTTTTTCCAATCGAATCGTCATTCTATGATGTGTCGACGTTTATACCGGCTTGCAAATATAAATTTTTTAAACCTTAATTATGTATACGCGCGCCAGTTGCCACCGACTGTAACAATTAACTAATTAATTCTCTTATTTGCATAACCTTCAAAGATGTGTTCATAGATGCATGTGTGTATATATATATATATATATATATATATATATATATATATATTATATATATATTCCGCTCAAAATATATGTTTTCATAGACAGTTTTATGAAAGTTTTTTTTTTTTTTTTAAATTTTTATAGAACCAGTTTTGGTGTTTTTCCCCCATAGATCAATTGGAAGCTAATAAAGAGATGAAAGCTCGAAAAATGTATTTTAGTATTTCAGTTCAATCTGGCCATGTCCATTGGGTCGACACAGCTAGCTAGGCCGGGTATATATATATAGTAATTATAATAATAATAATCAGATATTAGAATATATAGTTGTAGTCCTTAATTAGATTGGAAAATAAAATTGTCACTACAAGAAAAACGGATATTTGTGATGGACTATTTGCTATGAAAATAGATTCATTTTAGCAGGAAATAGTCATTTTGGCTGGATATATATATAATTAGCAGTTTTAATTCTTGTAGTGTGTTAGCTAGGTACTCCAATAGTAAGGGGGATATATATATTTATATATCATCTTATAATAAAATGAGGTCAATCCATATAGAAACTAGAATAGCCTAGCTAGCGTGCATGCAATAATATTATTAGTACTATAACCACCCATTTGTTATATGACTTAGTCTAGTTCTAGTAGCTATAAATAAGCCATGCTATTGTCGACCAAAGTACACAAATCACATCTCCCTCGATCTTCTCCAAACCAAAGAATTCCCAATATCTCTAGCATGAATCAGGTGCGCTGCATGTAAATTTGAAAGCATACCCTCAGCAACTGATCTCTTTTTTTCACACTATTTGGGTTCCTCAAACCTCTCGCGCTTAATTAATTTGCAGTAGCCAATACAATAGACACATATTTTTTTTCCTTACTTTCTTTTCCCAATGTTCTTTAATTTACTATTCGATCATATATAAGTAGTTATCATGTTAGCATTTTACATCATTATTTTACACATTTTACTTATGAACGTCGTAGGATGGTGAAAGCTATAAGGTTCTTGCCGTTTTTGGTGATAAATTAATGTGCGTATGTATAAGCTACGTACACATATATATATATATATATAAATACAACTCATCATCGATCCTCACACTACAGACCAACATATGATTTGTCATTTTTTACATTCTATCTAAGCACACATATTTACAGTACATTAATATGAGTGTTTAAATAGAAGGACACAAATAACAAATCACATGTTGATATTCGGGGTAAGAGATGATAAGTAGAATTTTTCAAATATATATATATAAATATTATATTCATTCACGTGCATGCAGTTTAAGCAGAATTTATAATCTGCATTCAGATAAAAAATGGATGTGATTAATTTGACAGTACTCTATATATCTTGTTCAATCAGGGAAACTACATTTTCTACTATGGAGGCCCGGACAATCAGTGGAACAATAGATTTCAGCAACAAGCAAATGATGTGAATAATCAACTAGTCATGATCCTGGGAATAGGAAACATCGCCATAGTTGTTTCTCCAGGGCCTTTACCGGACCACATCGACATGGGGAATTTGGAAATTGATATTGGGAACTCATGGGCAGTGCTGACCGACGGGAATGCTATCTTGGTCAACGAAAGTAGTGGGGTAAGAATGCTGACAGTCTTGGAGCGTTTTAACGAATGGATTGGAGATATAGGACATGGTGGTAACTTCGTAACAGCTTTCGGGAATTTCCTTCCCCTCCTTCCATATTAATGACGTTGCTATATATATATTGCATTGCATGCGCGCGCGCAGTACCAAATAAAGATGTACTCGTCTGTGTTTAATAATATGTTAGCTTGTATGCGCGCGCGTAGATGTATGCATGCATGATGTTTAATATGTACTACTGCTGTCGTTCGCGTGGTGGTTAATTAATGTTTAATTTATGATTTCTAATGTTCGTGTTTAATAACTGTCGTTTGTTTTTTAGGAAATCTATGAATATTAGATATTGCATGCATTGATAATTTAATCCATAAGTTATATATTTTTTTTGTCCCAAACACACAAATTTGGGACAAAAATATATCGTCCATTAATAAAAGCATTTTTGTTATAATGAAATCACAAGCTGTCCTTATAAATATAATTAAATTCGTAGTTAACAATAAAATTAAACCATTTTAATGTCAAGGGCACAAACTAAAGCATTTTACGTCGTACACATATATGAACCCAACTCAAATTATATTTAGTTGCCTGAACTTTGCTGAGCATGATTTAGACTGTGTTTGAATGTTGGCTAAGTTGATTTCTTTATAAATAACAGTGTGTTTTATAGAGTTCTCTTAAAATATTTTATAATTTGAGAGTTGGGTGTAATTTTAATGTTAAACTCAACTTAGAATATTTAGATTGAGTTTAATAAATCTCAAATGAGTCTAACAATCAAACGGGGCCTTAATGCTAATCAATTAAAAGTCATACTTTTTTATTTGCTAACTAATTAAAAGTCATTCGAATTATTTATGTTGCTGATAACTAATTAGTTACATGCTACAATATTCGGAATATAAGATGTGCAACCACTGGCTTAATCAAGCCTTGTTTATTTTCACAACTTCTTTCAACTCATCTCATCTCATCTAATCATTACAACTTTATCAAATTTTCATACAAAATAAAATAAACAATTCAACTTTGTTAGATCTCAAAATAATAATAATATTAAAAATATTCTGATAATAATATTATTTTATTCAATTATTAATTTTAATCTCAACTCATCTCATTTTATCTGCGAAAACAAATGAGGTATTAGCACTAGCAATGCTGCAAAAGAGTGGTAGTTAAGAATTTGCACTACGTAATAATTTCCCTCTAAAGATCAGACGTCATTTTCCTGCTAATTTGTACATTCTAAAATTAAAAAAATTATTTTTTAAAAATTTATATCAAAAAATTCTTTTAAGTTTTAATTTATATTAAAAAAGGATAAGGCCGTTTGAACCATTATGCTGCCAGCGAGTAAAAATCCGTTAAACAAATTAACCATATGAATTATTTTAACTCTGGCAATTAATTAGTACTTTCTTTTTAGATACAAAGCGAGGGGAGGGTTTTTAACCATATTTCATTAGATCACCATCAAGCTCTTGGCGCAAATAATTAGTACTTTTAATGAAATTAAAAAAAGGATAAACTTGACTTTGATTTTTTCCACAATAAATAATTAACTTTGAAAACCTAATGATTTGTCGAATAGAATATTCTAAGCTTAATTGTTTGATGATCAAATGCAATCCTGATCCTGCATGTGCCTCAAAACTAGGACTGTCTTTTTTTTTTTAATAGACATGTCTCGTTGTCATTCTCTCATCAGCTTATGTTGAGAATATACCTAGTTAATTATGTTGATAGTATGTGTTAAAGATGAATTTAATATTCAAATGCTAGTGGTGAATATTAGCTAGAATTAATCCATATTTATGACATTGTTATATGGTTGAGTGTAGACCGTATTTACGTTGAAATAAATAAGGGAATGGAGGCTCATATACGTGCTGTCCAAAAACGTGTTTGCGATCTAAGAAATTTTGGATTTATCAATATATATATATATATATATATATATTAATTTAAAGAACCATTGGTTTTGTTTGGAATGATGTACTTGGGTGTATTTTAAAGTTGTGTAAACTTTTGGATTTGTTCACATTCTTATTTCTATTTTGGCTATGCTTTTGGAATTTGTACAAATTTTGTAATGGTTGGAATGTTTGACAAATGCTAAATTTGAAGTTAGATGTGAGCATATTATCTATTCTTAAGACCATGATATGAATGTCTCTATGACATGTTTGACATCCCTCCACTACAAGAAAATAGGCATTTTCCAGCGATTTTAAAATCGGCACAAGAAAATATTGTCGCAAAAGGTTATTATTTGCGGCGATTTCTAAGTCGCCGCTCAATTCCATCGCAAAAAGTGGGAAATACTGATGGAGATTTACTGTTTATTTTTTTGCGGCGACTTTTTATACCTATTGCAACGATTTTTTTCGTCATAAAAAAGTATTGTAACTGTAGCAGCATTTTATTTCCGTCGAATTTTAGAATCGCAGCAATATATTCTTTTTACAGCGAATATTATCACCGTAAAGGTCTTTATTGCCAATCAATACTATTAGCGGCGAATCAAAATCGCCGGAAAATCTAATAAAAATAAAACCCCCGCGTTTTACCTTCGTTCCTTTAAATGCCTCCAACGTCTACTCCTCCTCCCCTCCCGTCTCTCCCCAATCTTCATTCTCCCCCGATCCCCACTCTTCATGCCACCACGCAGCAGCCACTGCACGCCGCCGTCGACCCACCGTCACCGTCCACCTCCACCGTCCCCGGCCAACCCAGCCAAGTCCCTCCCTTGCGGCTTCTCTCTCTCTCGCAGATCTCCCTCTCTTCTCCCTCAGATTCCCAGTGCCGCCTCGTCCGCAGCCGCTGCACCACCTCCAGCTACCGGCGTAGCTACCCCCCCAACGGTCCCTAGCCCCTCCATCGAAGCTCTCTGTCTCTCTCACTGTCGATCTGCTCTCTCCCTCGCGGATCTCGCTCAAGCTCTTATACCCACCATGCACCGCCTTCCTCCATGGCCTTCCTCCACGGCACAGTTGTGACGCCCCGACTCCCATGTACAAAAACAAGGGAATCGTGACGTCAGGATGATGACAACACGGGTCACGCATCCCAATGAAATGTGCTCAAGTGTGTGCAACATGCAAGAGTGCACAATAAAAATCGCAGCGGATAATATAAATAAGTCATCTAAGTACCAAAAATTTAAATACAAATATTTAAAACAAATTACCTTTAAAGAGTTATACAGTCATCCCAAATATATTACAAAAGCAACACATAAATTGATAAAAATGAAACTTGATAAACAGGAGCAATCCTAGATCACTCCACCAACGGAGCCAAGCTAAGGCTCGTCATCCACGTCTGCATCAAAATCTGCGATACCATAAAATGGTACCACAGGTAAGTATAAACCAAACAACTCTCGGGATAAAAACATATTAATGCAACCAACATGCATTCATACGACAAAATCCACTTAACCATAAATTACCATTTTTCCCTAAAAATGATTCACACAAAAAAAACCAATTATCGGACACTGAAGGCAGAAATCGCAGGCGGGACTCTACCTCCGTCTCTGCTTACCACCATCCCTACCGCGTGCACCGTAGGCGGGAATCACAGGCGGGACACAACCACCATCCCTACTTATCACCATCCCTACCGCGTGCACCGTAGGCGGGAATCGCAGGCGGGACTCTACGACCATCCCTGCTTACCACCATCCCTACAGTTCCTTTTCCCTTTTCTCAAACCAGTCAAATCCAGTTGTTTCAAACACACTCAAAAATCATATCTCACATGAAAGCCCAGTTTTCAAATAAACACATGAACATATATGCAATCATGCGAAAACCCAGTTTTCAGTTACAAACATGAACATGCGTGCAAATGCAGTGTACAAAACACGACACCAATATCCAACAACCAACAATGTCAACACAATCCAATCACAAACCAAACATACAATCAACTCCGTCCGCAATCCATCCGAGCCCTGAACTCCTCGGACTCAGTCCTACATAACCAACCAGTTCACAGTAATATGTGTTAGTACAAAAATACATTTAAATCACGAAAGTTCTTTGGAAAAATATTTACTGCGCTATAATATGATTTTTGAAGGATCACGGAGGTGCAAGAAGTGGTGACTCAATAACGTAACAGTGTAAAATACACTGTGGCCGTGGGTATCAAAAACCCACTTTTCAACGGAGACAAACTAAGACCCGAAATTTGATAGAGTAAGGCCTAGGGAGGTCGGTGAAGCTAGTGGTGGTGGTGGTGGTTTGCCGTGGGTGACGGCGCAAGGGGTGTTTTTAGGCCAAAAATGTCCAAAACGAAAATGGAGTTGATTTGATTTTAATTTCCAGATCGAATAAGGAATTAATTAGTTTGGGATAAAGTATTAATAAATTTTCTAAACTAATTAATTATGATCGATCATGTACGTCCACCCTAATTGGCCAAGACATTTATCGATCATGTGCATTCATAGCCGGTTTAGCTGTAGGCTGTGGCTCTTAAACATTTCTTATCATTTTCTATGAACCTGCATGCACATGGATAAATATCTTCGCTATATATTGCCTCCATTTGTTTTATAAAGTCAATGAGTGAATTACGTAAAAATCACTACATGACATGCATGCTTATGCAAATTATTACTTTATCCTAAGTTTTTTATATATCATTCATGAGTATAAAGTTGAATTTTTAGACTTGAGGAACTAATCTATATATCCGTTGAATAAATCATAAGGATTATTTAATGTCTTAACGCTAACAAATAAGACAGACCCAACAAGAAAAATAAAAATGAAAGCACGTTCGTGATAAGCAAGACCTAGAGAATGTCATTCAAGATTAATTAATGCAAGTTCATACCAAGAGAATTATATTGTCATATTCAAAATGTTAAATGCTAAGATAATTATTGCTGTTTGTAAGGGAGACATGAGATCATTACTCGCGAAGACATATATATATATAGTTATTGAAAAGGAATTAACAATATTTTTTAATACTTTTTACTATAGTTATTTATCAAAGATTAATGTTAGATACGGTTATAACTTGTATAAGCGTTGCGCACTCATTTTGAAAAAGAGTGGAGTTCACCATCAAAAAATTAATTTTTTCATGAGAATTTTATATTTATTCACCATTTTCAAAAGAAATATTATGTGACGCTTGTATACTCTGTGACTTCAAATATTATTTATTTTATTTATAATATTTACCGGCCTAGGAAGCATCTTTTGTTGCTCGTGCCTCACCAGAGGTGTCGGAGAACTGTAGATCCGTTTTTTCAACCTAGCTTGAAGGAAACAAAATAAATTAAGAAAAGAAGAGAAAGGAGGGAAGAAGAGGGAGAAGATCAGGAGGGAATGAGGGATAGAGATAGGGGGAAAGAGAGGATTTCTAAAGTTAATACATAGTAAATTTAGTGCAATTAAAAAAGCAATTGGTATATTGGATTTGGCCTTGACTTTGATTTTTCCACAAAAAAGTATTAACTTTGACAACCTATAATTATTTGTCCATTAATTAAAAATTAATTTTTCACAAATAGGAATTGGCCAACGTGAGTAATATTTAGGTTGAGTACATGAGGTAACATTAAGAAGTCAAATGTTCATTTTTTTAAATGAAGCGAGCATTAGTTATAATTAATCCCCCTAATTTATAAATTTATTTTTATAAAATCTTGTATTTTTATTTTTTATTATATATGAAATCTTTAGCTCCTATTTGGATAGTGAGATGAGATTGGATGATTTTAGATAAAAGAAAATTTTGAATAAAATATTGTTAGAATATTATTTTTTATTATTATTATTATTTTGAAATTTAAAAAAGTTGAATTGAGATTTGAAAAATGTGAATTAATTGCTTATTGTATTTTGTGTGGAAATTTGAGAATGTTGTAATAATCATATGAGATAAATTGATATGTTCCTTAATCTACTATGGTAATATGTTGGATCCGTAAAAAATAAGTTTATAAACCGATTGATTGTTTTCAACAACGGCGCCCACATGAATTAGAGAGACATGTCTCCCCTTGCAGACTTTCAGCCAATGGAAAGTAGTCTTTGAACATGCTCCCAAACCTTGCAAACAATATATAGTCGGTATAAGCCCCTTTCTACTGTTTGAGGGCAAAGCTTTCATCAGTTGGAAAAAAGCGTTGCTATAACATGTATTTGTGGCGATTTAGTATCGCCGCAACCAAAATGGCCACAATTATAACTTACTTGGTGCAGACCTCACGGCAGGAAAAGAAAGTCCCGCTAAAATCATAAGGCTTCAAGAAGAGTAATGTAAACTATGAAATCAAACATACTACCAAACAATAAGCAACCATATAAAATCTACCATATTTCTAATTCATATAAACCGGCCTTATGAAACATTGCATATTTTCTTAAGAAGGAATATTATTTTTTTTTTATCTATCGAAGGTGTACCATCAATAGATTCAAATTTTAAAATCTATATTTCAAATCAAATTATATTATATAAACACTTTGCTAGGTATGCTTTAGATACTGGCTTGAAAATAAACTTTTTCTAAATATAAAAAAATTATTATAATATTTAACCTGCGATCGACCAACGATATTGCATGCGTTTTTCAAGTCAACAAATAGTGCAAGTTTTATATTGGAGTGGGCCTTGGCTTTGAGTTTTCCACAATAAAGTATATAGTACGTTATTAAGTTTGACAAGGTAATGATTCGTCGAACAGAGATAACTTGATTCATGGAAGTTTCTAAGCTTAATTTGTTTAATGAAATGCAATTCTCCTGTGCCTGAAAACTGGGACAAATTAAGTGACGAGACATGGATTATCATAATGAACAAATCTTTTTTTGTCTTATTGTACACGTACATGCCAAAACCTTCTTTCTTAATGCAGCCTTCTTTATTTAACTTATATAAATCGCTACAATAAAAATGATTTTTTACAATGAATATCATTTACTTTGCTACTAATAGTCTATTTGCATCTTAATTTATATTGTATTAAGACTAATAGCTAGTTATAATTATACAATTAATTACAGAATATGTGATATTACATTTTCTTGTTATGAAAGATTATTTGCAACGACATATGTTCATCGTAAATAGTTTTTTTTTTTTTTTTTTGGGTTGAAAAAAATGATTTGCAACGAAAAGGTATATCAGTGGTAATAAAAATTATTTGCGTTCGACATATCTTCAACAATGGGTTTTCAGTCCCATGGTACTGGTCATGAAGATGATTACCCTCATCGCAGTTATCATTTGTCTTTTTTGTAATGCTTACTCTATTTATTTTTAAAATTTTTTTAAAGAAGATGACGATACTCATCTTCACATTGGTTTATTTTCTTAATGGCCACGACATTAAAACTGATCCCCACGGAAAAGATGGCGCACCGGGTGGCCCGGGTCACTGATCCAAAATTGATCCTAGCTACGTCGTCGTTCTTCATTTAGTTAATTTGATTATTACAGCCCGCAGCATGCATTCATATGACATGATCTGCCATGCACCTGCCTGCATGCCTGCATCATCAAGTTGAACTAATCTTAAAAATCACTTAGTTATAATTAAACAAAGTTGTAATTCTTAAATATACGTAATTAGTCTTATAACACGTACAGTGATTAATTTAAGATCCTTAGTTCAAGTTCATGCATGCATGGATGCTAGTGGCAGATCATGTGATATGAATGTTCGCTGGCAGATTTCGTATTCAAATTAACTAAATCACCCGATGCGCCATGTCTTACGTACGTTAGGAGTAATTTAATGTGACCGTGACCGTTATATATAAAAGAAAATGAAACTGATTATACGAACTTGACTTGATTTTAATTTCCAGATCGAATAAGGAATTAATTAGTTTGGGATAAAGTATTAATAAATTTTCTAAACTAATTAATTATGATCGATCATGTACGTCCACCCTAATTGGCCAAGACATTTATCGATCATGTGCATTCATAGCCGGTTTAGCTGTAGGCTGTGGCTCTTAAACATTTCTGATCATTTTCTATGAACCTGCATGCACATGGATAAATATCTTCGCTATATATTGCCTCCATTTGTTTTATAAAGTCAATGAGTGAATTACGTAAAAATCACTACATGACATGCATGCTTATGCAAATTATTACTTTATCCTAAGTTTTTTATATATCATTCATGAGTATAAAGTTGAATTTTTAGACTTGAGGAACTAATCTATATATCCGTTGAATAAATCATAAGGATTATTTAATGTCTTAACGCTAACAAATAAGACAGACCCAACAAGAAAAATAAAAATGAAAGCACGTTCGTGATAAGCAAGACCTAGAGAATGTCATTCAAGATTAATTAATGCAAGTTCATACCAAGTGAATTATATTGTCATATTCAAAATGTTAAATGCTAAGATAATTATTGCTGTTTGTAAGGGAGACATGAGATCATTACTCGCGAAGACATATATATATATATAGTTATTGAAAAGGAATTAACAATATTTTTTAATACTTTTTACTATAGTTATTTATCAAAGATTAATGTTAGATACGGTTATAACTTGTATAAGCGTTGCGCACTCATTTTGAAAAAGAGTGGAGTTCAACATCAAAAAATTAATTTTTTCATGAGAATTTTATATTTATTCACCATTTTCAAAAGAAATATTATGTGACGCTTGTATACTCTGTGACTTCAAATATTATTTATTTTATTTATAATATTTACCGGCCTAGGAAGCATCTTTTGTTGCTCGTGCCTCACCAGAGGTGTCGGAGAACTGTAGATCCGTTTTTTCAACCTAGCTTGAAGGAAACAAAATAAATTAAGAAAAGAAGAGAAAGGAGGGAAGAAGAGGGAGAAGATCAGGAGGGAATGAGGGATAGAGATAGGGGGAAAGAGAGGATTTCTAAAGTTAATACATAGTAAATTTAGTGCAATTAAAAAAGCAATTGGTATATTGGATTTGGCCTTGACTTTGATTTTTCCACAAAAAAGTATTAACTTTGACAACCTATAATTATTTGTCCATTAATTAAAAATTAATTTTTCACAAATAGGAATTGGCCAACGTGAGTAATATTTAGGTTGAGTACATGAGGTAACATTAAGAAGTCAAATGTTCATTTTTTTAAATGAAGCGAGCATTAGTTATAATTAATCCCCCTAATTTATAAATTTATTTTTATAAAATCTTGTATTTTTATTTTTTATTATATATGAAATCTTTAGCTCCTATTTGGATAGTGAGATGAGATTGGATGATTTTAGATAAAAGAAAATTTTGAATAAAATATTGTTAGAATATTATTTTTTATTATTATTATTATTTTGAAATTTAAAAAAGTTGAATTGAGATTTGAAAAATGTGAATTAATTGCTTATTGTATTTTGTGTGGAAATTTGAGAAAGTTGTAATAATCATATGAGATAAATTGATATGTTCCTTAATCTACTATGGTAATATGTTGGATCCGTAAAAAATAAGTTTATAAACCGATTGATTGTTTTCAACAACGGCGCCCACATGAATTAGAGACATATGTCTCCCCTTGCAGACTTTCAGCCAATGGAAAGTAGTCTTTGAACATGCTCCCAAACCTTGCAAACAATATATAGTCGGTATAAGCCCCTTTCTACTGTTTGAGGGCAAAGCTTTCATCAGTTGGAAAAAAGCGTTGCTATAACATGTATTTGTGGCGATTTAGTATCGCCGCAACCAAAATGGCCACAATTATAACTTACTTGGTGCAGAACTCACGGCAGGAAAAGAAAGTCCCGCTAAAATCATAAGGCTTCAAGAAGAGTAATGTAAACTATGAAATCAAACATACTACCAAACAATAAGCAACCATATAAAATCTACCATATTTCTAATTCATATAAACCGGCCTTATGAAACATTGCATATTTTCTTAAGAAGGAATATTTTTTTTTTTTATCTATCGAAGGTGTACCATCAATAGATTCAAATTTTAAAATCTATATTTCAAATCAAATTATATTATATAAACACTTTGCTAGGTATGCTTTAGATACTGCTTGAAAATAAACTTTTTCTAAATATAAAAAAATTATTACAATATTTAACCTGCGATCGACCAACGATATTGCATGCGTTTTTCAAGTCAACAAATAGTGCAAGTTTTATATTGGAGTGGGCCTTGGCTTTGAGTTTTCCACAATAAAGTATATAGTACGTTATTAAGTTTGACAAGGTAATGATTCGTCGAACAGAGATAACTTCATTCATGGAAGTTTCTAAGCTTAATTTGTTTAATGAAATGTAATTATCCTGTGCCTGAAAACTGGGACAAAGTGACGAGACATGGATTATCATAATGAACAAATCTTTTTTTGTCTTATTGTACACGTACATGCCAAAACCTTCTTTCTTAATGCAGCCTTCTTTATTTAACTTATATAAATCGCTACAATAAAAATGATTTTTTACAATGAATATTATTTACTTTGCTACTAATAGTCTATTTGCATCTTAATTTATATTGTATTAAGACTAATAGCTAGTTATAATTATACAATTAATTACAGAATATGTGATATTACATTTTCCTGTTATGAAAGATTATTTGCAACGACATATGTTCATCGTAAATAGTTTTTTTTTTTTTTTTTTGGGTTGAAAAAAATGATTTGCAATGAAAAGGTATATCAGTGGTAATAAAAATTATTTGCGTTCGACATATCTTCAACAAAGGGTTTTCAGTCCCATGGTACTGGTCATGAAGATGATTACCCTCATCGCAGTTATCATTTGTCTTTTTTGTAATGCTTACTCTATTTATTTTTAAAATTTTTTTAAAGAAGATGACGATACTCATCTTCACATTGGTTTATTTTCTTAATGGCCACGACATTAAAACTGATCCCCACGGAAAAGATGGCGCACCGGGTGGCCCGGGTCACTGATCCAAAATTGATCCTAGCTACGTCGTCGTTCTTCATTTAGTTAATTTGATTATTACAGCCCGCAGCATGCATTCATATGACATGATCTGCCATGCACCTGCCTGCATGCCTGCATCATCAAGTTGAACTAATCTTAAAAATCACTTAGTTATAATTAAACAAAGTTGTAATTCTTAAATATACGTAATTAGTCTTATAACACGTACAGTGATTAATTTAAGATCCTTAGTTCAAGTTCATGCATGCATGGATGCTAGTGGCAGATCATGTGATATGAATGTTCGCTGGCAGATTTCGTATTCAAATTAACTAAATCACCCGATGCGCCATGTCTTACGTACGTTAGGAGTAATTTAATGTGACCGTGACCGTTATATATAAAAGAAAATGAAACTGATTATACGAACTTGACTTGATTTTAATTTCCAGATCGAATAAGGAATTAATTAGTTTGGGATAAAGTATTAATAAATTTTCTAAACTAATTAATTATGATCGATCATGTACGTCCACCCTAATTGGCCAAGACATTTATCGATCATGTGCATTCATAGCCGGTTTAGCTGTAGGCTGTGGCTCTTAAACATTTCTGATCATTTTCTATGAACCTGCATGCACATGGATAAATATCTTCGCTATATATTGCCTCCATTTGTTTTATAAAGTCAATGAGTGAATTACGTAAAAATCACTACATGACATGCATGCTTATGCAAATTATTACTTTATCCTAAGTTTTTTATATATCATTCATGAGTATAAAGTTGAATTTTTAGACTTGAGGAACTAATCTATATATCCGTTGAATAAATCATAAGGATTATTTAATGTCTTAACGCTAACAAATAAGACAGACCCAACAAGAAAAATAAAAATGAAAGCACGTTCGTGATAAGCAAGACCTAGAGAATGTCATTCAAGATTAATTAATGCAAGTTCATACCAAGTGAATTATATTGTCATATTCAAAATGTTAAATGCTAAGATAATTATTGCTGTTTGTAAGGGAGACATGAGATCATTACTCGCGAAGACATATATATATATATAGTTATTGAAAAGGAATTAACAATATTTTTTAATACTTTTTACTATAGTTATTTATCAAAGATTAATGTTAGATACGGTTATAACTTGTATAAGCGTTGCGCACTCATTTTGAAAAAGAGTGGAGTTCACCATCAAAAAATTAATTTTTTCATGAGAATTTTATATTTATTCACCATTTTCAAAAGAAATATTATGTGACGCTTGTATACTCTGTGACTTCAAATATTATTTATTTTATTTATAATATTTACCGGCCTAGGAAGCATCTTTTGTTGCTCGTGCCTCACCAGAGGTGTCGGAGAACTGTAGATCCGTTTTTTCAACCTAGCTTGAAGGAAACAAAATAAATTAAGAAAAGAAGAGAAAGGAGGGAAGAAGAGGGAGAAGATCAGGAGGGAATGAGGGATAGAGATAGGGGGAAAGAGAGGATTTCTAAAGTTAATACATAGTAAATTTAGTGCAATTAAAAAAGCAATTGGTATATTGGATTTGGCCTTGACTTTGATTTTTCCACAAAAAAGTATTAACTTTGACAACCTATAATTATTTGTCCATTAATTAAAAATTAATTTTTCACAAATAGGAATTGGCCAACGTGAGTAATATTTAGGTTGAGTACATGAGGTAACATTAAGAAGTCAAATGTTCATTTTTTTAAATGAAGCGAGCATTAGTTATAATTAATCCCCCTAATTTATAAATTTATTTTTATAAAATCTTGTATTTTTATTTTTATTATATATGAAATCTTTAGCTCCTATTTGGATAGTGAGATGAGATTGGATGATTTTAGATAAAAGAAAATTTTGAATAAAATATTGTTAGAATATTATTTTTTATTATTATTATTATTTTGAAATTTAAAAAAGTTGAATTGAGATTTGAAAAATGTGAATTAATTGCTTATTGTATTTTGTGTGGAAATTTGAGAAAGTTGTAATAATCATATGAGATAAATTGATATGTTCCTTAATCTACTATGGTAATATGTTGGATCCGTAAAAAATAAGTTTATAAACCGATTGATTGTTTTCAACAACGGCGCCCACATGAATTAGAGACATATGTCTCCCCTTGCAGACTTTCAGCCAATGGAAAGTAGTCTTTGAACATGCTCCCAAACCTTGCAAACAATATATAGTCGGTATAAGCCCCTTTCTACTGTTTGAGGGCAAAGCTTTCATCAGTTGGAAAAAAGCGTTGCTATAACATGTATTTGTGGCGATTTAGTATCGCCGCAACCAAAATGGCCACAATTATAACTTACTTGGTGCAGAACTCACGGCAGGAAAAGAAAGTCCCGCTAAAATCATAAGGCTTCAAGAAGAGTAATGTAAACTATGAAATCAAACATACTACCAAACAATAAGCAACCATATAAAATCTACCATATTTCTAATTCATATAAACCGGCCTTATCAAACATTGCATATTTTCTTAAGAAGGAATATTTTTTTTTTTTATCTATCGAAGGTGTACCATCAATAGATTCAAATTTTAAAATCTATATTTCAAATCAAATTATATTATATAAACACTTTGCTAGGTATGCTTTAGATACTGCTTGAAAATAAACTTTTTCTAAATATAAAAAAATTATTACAATATTTAACCTGCGATCGACCAACGATATTGCATGCGTTTTTCAAGTCAACAAATAGTGCAAGTTTTATATTGGAGTGGGCCTTGGCTTTGAGTTTTCCACAATAAAGTATATAGTACGTTATTAAGTTTGACAAGGTAATGATTCGTCGAACAGAGATAACTTCATTCATGGAAGTTTCTAAGCTTAATTTGTTTAATGAAATGTAATTATCCTGTGCCTGAAAACTGGGACAAAGTGACGAGACATGGATTATCATAATGAACAAATCTTTTTTTGTCTTATTGTACACGTACATGCCAAAACCTTCTTTCTTAATGCAGCCTTCTTTATTTAACTTATATAAATCGCTACAATAAAAATGATTTTTTACAATGAATATTATTTACTTTGCTACTAATAGTCTATTTGCATCTTAATTTATATTGTATTAAGACTAATAGCTAGTTATAATTATACAATTAATTACAGAATATGTGATATTACATTTTCCTGTTATGAAAGATTATTTGCAACGACATATGTTCATCGTAAATAGTTTTTTTTTTTTTTTTTTGGGTTGAAAAAAATGATTTGCAATGAAAAGGTATATCAGTGGTAATAAAAATTATTTGCGTTCGACATATCTTCAACAAAGGGTTTTCAGTCCCATGGTACTGGTCATGAAGATGATTACCCTCATCGCAGTTATCATTTGTCTTTTTTGTAATGCTTACTCTATTTATTTTTAAAATTTTTTTAAAGAAGATGACGATACTCATCTTCACATTGGTTTATTTTCTTAATGGCCACGACATTAAAACTGATCCCCACGGAAAAGATGGCGCACCGGGTGGCCCGGGTCACTGATCCAAAATTGATCCTAGCTACGTCGTCGTTCTTCATTTAGTTAATTTGATTATTACAGCCCGCAGCATGCATTCATATGACATGATCTGCCATGCACCTGCCTGCATGCCTGCATCATCAAGTTGAACTAATCTTAAAAATCACTTAGTTATAATTAAACAAAGTTGTAATTCTTAAATATACGTAATTAGTCTTATAACACGTACAGTGATTAATTTAAGATCCTTAGTTCAAGTTCATGCATGCATGGATGCTAGTGGCAGATCATGTGATATGAATGTTCGCTGGCAGATGTCGTATTCAAATTAACTAAATCACCCGATGCGCCATGTCTTACGTACGTTAGGAGTAATTTAATGTGACCGTGACCGTTATATATAAAAGAAAATGAAACTGATTATACGAACTTGACTTGATTTTAATTTGCAGATCGAATAAGGAATTAATTAGTTTGGGATAAAGTAATAAATTATCTAAACTAATTAATTATGATCGATCATGTACGTCCATCCTAATTGGCCAAGACATTTATCGATCATGTGCATTCTGTAGGCTGTGGCTCTTAAACATTTCTGATCATTTTCTATGAACCATGCACATGGATAAATATCCGCTATATATGGGCGAGGTCGACGTACATATATTAATATTGCCTCGAGTTTTTTTATAAAGTCAATGAGTGAATTACGTAAAAATCACTACATGACATGCATGCTTATGCAAATTATTACTTTATCCCAAGTTTATTATATATTAAATATTATTCCTTATTCTGGAATTTAAAGTCAAAGTCATTTTGATCTTAATGGTCATATTAAAACTCCCAGTCATTCATGAGTATAAAGTTCAATTTTTAGACTTGAGGAACTAATCTATATATCCGTTGAATAAAAGGTTATTTAATATCTTCACGCTAACAAATAAGACAAAGGCCCAACAAGAAAAATAAAAATGAAAGCACGTTCGTGATCATAAGCAAGACCTAGAGAATGTCATTCAAGATTAATTAATGCAAGTTCATACCAAGAGAATTATATTGTCATATTCAAAATGTTAAATGCTAAGATAATTATTGCGGTTTGTAAGCGAGATAGATCATTACTCACGAAGACATATTCAAAAGATACGGTTATAACTTGTACAAGTACTAATGCACACTCATTTTGAAAAAGAGTGGAGTTCACTATCAAAAACTTAATTTTTTTATTGGAGTTTTATATTTATTCATTTCTTTTAAAACAAATATTATGTGACGTTTGTATACTCTATGACTGCAAATATTATTTATTTTATTTACAATATTTACCGGCCTAGGAAGTATCTTGTGCTACTCGTGTCTCAGCAGATAAAATATTGTTAGAATATTATTTTTTAATATTATTATTGTTTTGAAATTTGAAAAAGTTGAATTGAGATTTAAAAAAATTGAATTGCTTATTATATATTTTTGTGTGAAAATTTAAAAAAATTATAATAATGAGATGAGATAAATTGATATAGTTTCTTAATTTACTACGGTAATATGTTGGATCCGTAAAAAATAAGTTTATAAATCAATTGATTTTTCTCAACAACGCCGCCCACATGAATTAGAGAGACATGTCTCCCCTTGCAGACTTTCAGCCAATAGAAAGTAGTCTTTGAAGATGCTCCCAAACCTTGCAAACAATATATAGTGGGTATAAGCCCCTTTCAACTGTTTGAGGGCAAAGCTTTCGTCTGTTGGAAAAAAGCGTTGCTATAACATGTATTTGTGGCGATTTAGTATCGCCGCAACCAAAATGGCCACAATTATAACTTACTTGGTGCAGAACTCACGGCAGGTAAAGAAAGTCCCGCTAAAATCATAAGGCTTCAAGAAGAGTAATGTAAACTATGAAATCAAACATACTACCAAACAATAAGCAGCCATATAAAATCTACCATATTTCTAATTCATATAAACCCTTATGAAACATTGCATATTTTATTAAGAAGGAATATTTTTTTTTTTTTTTTTATCTATCGAAGGTGTACCATCAATAGATTCAAATTTTAAAATCTATCTTTCAAATCAAATTATATTATATAAACACTTTGCTAGGTATGCTTTAGATACTGGCTTGAAAATAAACTTTTTCTAAATATAAAAAAATTATTATAATATTTAACCTGCGATCGACCAACGATATTGCATGCATGCGTTTTTCAAGTCAATAAATAGTGCAAGTTTTATATTGGAGTGGGCCTTGGCTTTGAGTTTTCCACAATAAAGTATATAGTACGTTATTAAGTTTGACAAGGTAATGATTCGTCGAACAGAGATAACTTGATTCATGGAAGTTTCTAAGCTTAATTTGTTTAATGAAATGCAATTCTCCTGTGCCTGAAAACTGGGACAAATTAAGTGACGAGACATGGATTATCGTAATGAACAAATCCTTTTTTGTCTTATTGTACACGTACATGCCAAAACCTTCTTTCTTAACGCAGCCTTCTTTATTTAACCTATATAAATCGCTACAATAAAAATGATTTTTTACAATGAATATTATTTACTTTGCTACTAATAGTCTATTTGCATCTTAATTTATATTGTATTAAGACTAATAGCTAGTTATAATTATACAATTAATTACAGAATATGTGATATTACATTTTTCTTGTTATGAAACGACATATGTTCATTGTAAATAGTTTTTTTTTTTTTTTGGGTTGAAAAAAATGATTTACAATGAAAGGTATATCAGTGGTAATAAAAATTATTTGCGATCGACATATCTTCAACAAAGGGTTTTCAGTCCCATGGTACTGGTCATGAAGATGATTACCCTCATCGCAGTTATCATTTGTCTTTTTTGTAATGCTTATTCTATTTATTTTTAAAATTTTTTCAAAGAAGATGACGATACTCATCTTCACATTGGTTTATTTTCTTAATGGCCACGACATTAAAACTGATCCCCACGGAAAAGATGGCGCACCGGGTGGCCCGGGTCACTGATCCAATATTGATCCTAGCTACGTCGTCGTCCTTCATTTAGTTAATTTGATTATTACAGCTAGCATGCATTGATATGACCTGATCTGCCATGCACCTGCCTGCATCATCAAGTTGAACTAATCTTAAAAATCACTGAGTTATAATTAAACAAAGTTGTAATTCTTAAATATACGTAATTAGTCTTATAACACGTACAGTGATTAATTTAAGATCCTTAGTTCAAGTTCATGCATGCATGGATGCTAGTGGCAGATCATGTGGTATGAATGTTCGCTGGCAGATGTCGTATTCAAATTAACTAAATCATGAATGTGGGATCAATATTGGATCAGTGACCCGGGCCACCCGATGCGCCATGTCTTACGTACGTTAGGAGTAATTTAATGTGACCGTGACCGTTATATATAAAAGAAAATGAAACTGATTATACGAACTTGACTTGATTTTAATTTCCAGATCGAATAAGGAATTAATTAGTTTGGGATAAAGTAATAAATTATCTAAACTAATCAATTATGATCGATCATGTACGTCCACCCTAATTGGCCAAGACATTTATCGATCATGTGCATTCTGTAGGCTGTGGCTCTTAAACATTTCTGATCATTTTCTATGAACCATGCACATGGATAAATATCTGCTATATATGGGCGAGATCAACGTACATATATTAATATTGCCTCGAGTTTTTTTATAAAGTCAATGAGTGAATTACGTAAAAATCACTACATGACATGCATGCTTATGCAAATTATTACTTTATCCCAAGTTTATTATATATTAAATATTATTCCTTATTCTGGAATTTAAAGCCAAAGTCATTTTGATCTTAATGGTCATATTAAAACTCCCAGTCATTCATGAGTATAAAGTTCAATTTTTAGACTTGAGGAACTAATCTATATATCCGTTGAATAAAAGGTTATTTAATATCTTCACGCTAACAAATAAGACAAAGGCCCAACAAGAAAAATAAAAATGAAAGCACGTTCGTGATCATAAGCAAGACCTAGAGAATGTCATTCAAGATTAATTAATGCAAGTTCATACCAAGAGAATTATATTGTCATATTCAAAATGTTAAATGCTAAGATAATTATTGCGGTTTGTAAGCGAGATAGATCATTACTCACGAAGACATATTCAAAAGATACGGTTATAACTTGTACAAGTACTAATGCACACTCATTTTGAAAAAGAGTGGAGTTCACTATCAAAAAATTAATTTTTTCATTGGAGTTTTATATTTATTCATTTCTTTTAAAAGAAATATTATGTGACGTTTGTATACTCTATGACCGTAAATATTATTTATTTTATTTACAATATTTACCGGCCTAGGAAGTATCTTGTGCTACTCGTGTCTCAGCAGATAAAATATTGTTAGAATATTATTTTTTAATATTATTATTGTTTTGAAATTTGAAAAAGTTGAATTGAGATTTAAAAAAATTGAATTGCTTATTATATATTTTTGTGTGAAAATTTAAAAAAATTATACTAATGAGATGAGATAAATTGATATAGTTTCTTAATTTACTATGGTAATATGTTGGATCCGTAAAAAATAAGTTTATACATCAATTGATTTTTCTCAACAACGCCGCCCACATGAATTAGAGAGACATGTCTCCCCTTGCAGACTTTCAGCCAATAGAAAGTAGTCTTTGAAGATGCTCCCAAACCTTGCAAACAATATATAGTCGGTATAAGCCCCTTTCAACTGTTTGAGGGCAAAGCTCTCGTCAGTTGGGAAAAAGTGTTGCTATCACATGTATTTGCGGCGATTTAATATCGCCGCAACAAAACTTGTCACAATTATAGCTTACTTGGTGCAGAACTCGGCGTGAAATGAAAGTCCTGCTAAAATCCTAAGTTGCGGCAAAAATGTATTGCCACAAATAGTTTTGCCCAATGATTATTATAAGAGACTTGCTAGGTACAAGTAGTTTGGTGCACCAAACTGCATACCAACACTCACATAGTTTTTTTTTTTTTATTGAAAAATATAAAAGAAAAAAATTTTGAGAGAAAAAGAAGGTCATCTGTCTCACAAAAATCATTTTCGTCTTCAATTCGCACTGTTTTATTAAGCGGATGCCTTACATTTAACATCAATTCACGGTTTGGTGCGCGAAATTGCTTGCAAGAAGACTTTTCCTTATTATAATTCTTGGGTCTATTACGGCGACAAGTGACCGCCACTAAAGGTCGAATACCAGCTACAACTTGGGAAAACCCCCAAATTGCCTCCCCTACGTATGCCTTATTTTTTACTTTTCTTTCCCAAATTGGCGGATGATCAGTTGGATTTATTTGGAAAAATAGCCTTTCTACTCATCATCTTTCCACCACACTTGATTATATATATATATATATATATATTTGTTTTTATTCTTGCTAAACTAATTAAAGAAATTCTTCTACTCATCATGATTCATATACCACATATTTGATTAGTTGGTTTGCCCACTCTGGACATGACTACTGATATTCAGTTTTTGTTGAAGCATTTGTTTCCTCTTGAATATTATTACTAGGTAAATAGCCACTAGCATAATAAGAAACAGGCTTCTTTATAGTCAACTATTTGTAACGAAAATGACTATTTGCAAAAGAAATGAGTGTTTTCACTGCAAATACCTGACGACCACAAATAAACATTTTTCTATTAATAAACATGCTTGTTCTAAACTTTAAGAAAAAAATCACATTATTCATTATTGGTCATCTATCACAAGTACTTTACAATATTAATACGATTTCGATCTAGATTTGAGTGTTAAATCGAAAGAAAAATTAAGCCAATCAAGGGGGTCGATCCCAATGGTAGAAAATGATAAGAAATGTTTAAGAGTCACAACCTACAGCTAAACCATGCATGCACATGGATAATTGTCTTCGTTATGGGCATGGCCGTACATTAATAATGTCTCAATTAAGGTTTCAAAGTCAAATTAGAGTGAATTACGTTACACAAATTAGGCTTATACATTTTCTTAATTTATCACAAACTGATTACTTCCTAATTCTGGAAAAATCAATTGATGGTGTACACTACGTACAAGAAATATTTGTTTTATCCGGAGGAGTTTTGGTGGCAAAAGGCATGGTATATCCGTGAGAAATATCTTTTTCCCACCAACTCGTGCCGTGGAGAGCTCTTGGAATAAAATTGGTGGGATAAGCTTTATTTTTCCACGAGTGCTTCAACTTGTGGGGAAAAGCTAGTTTTTCCCGCAACAACAATGGCGAGTAAAGGCCTCTGAGCTCGCCGCAATTAATTTGAGAATTTGTTATCCATCGTGAAATTTACTGCTTTTTGCCACGAATTCTGGTTGTGGGTTATTAAAATCCATGGAAACTGTTGCTGGAAATTACCCTTTTAACAACACAACCCGTCCGTCGGTAAAGCTGAGGGCTGCACCATTTTCCACAACGGGTTCCTCGCTGGTATTGTGCATTTCCATGAACCCTATCTGTAGGAAAAACTGGTTTTGCGGTCATACTTTGATATTAATGCATCCACGCTTCATAATCAGTTTGGCATTTATAGACAAACCTAGATTGATCATCAAAATTTACACAAAGTTCTCTGATGGAGTTGCAATAATGTGGAGATGATGACGACTGATCATGAACGACGCTGCATGTAGTACTACTCTTATATATATATGTATATTCACTAAATATTGTACGTGCTGATCAGGTATATATATATGCCATTAATTAAGTATATAACAAAATACTGCCATATCAAGGGACGATTCATTAGAGATGTCATTGTTTGTTTGACGGATATAAGCCATTATGCAGGATAAGGACAGAATAGTCTGTGTGAAGATTTTGAAAATCCTCCAACCCTGTTGAAACTATACAAAAACCACACCTTTTTTAAGACACGTCCATTCTATACACCTACATATATAATTCTGGATGGAATCCAGAAAAGCAGATTATTATATGTCGTACCTTGGATTTTTAGTCTGTCATGAGTTATACTACCCTTTACTATATCCAAAAAAGGGGACCGAAAGACAAGAAAATGTAAGGAGACAAGAGTGGGAAGACAACAGAAGATTAAAAAAACACTGAATGGGGTATATGGCTAGGAAAGGTGGTACATGGGTGTTCCTCATCAGTGTCGATCAAAAGGTCGCTTTATGGCACACAAACTCTCTCTCTCTCTCTCTCTCTCTCTCTCTCTCTCAAATGCGCACGCGCCCACACACTCACGATTACTCCAAGTGTTGGGATATATTAAGACCTTGTAACTGTAAAACAGTGATACATCGTCCTTCGTTACATATTACAGAACATCTATCGATCTCTACAACAATAAATATTTCATCTTCCTTGCTTGAAAACCCAAACTTTCATCACGCCAGTACAAGGAGGAAGCTGTTCTCACGCACCACTTTCTCCATATGGGCCTTCCAATTACAGAACCACGTTCCCCTGATACTTCAACCATCATCTCATTTTCAGATGCTCAACCATGCCAAAAACCCTTTTCGGGAATCCCAAAGGGGGGAGGACAACAAGAACAAGATCAGAAAAACCCGCCAGGCTCAAATCCTGATCTTGTGTTGGATCTAAGCCTCTTCACTAATTAATGTTGCCACAACTGTCATCTGAATTATAATTTTTTCCTGTTAGGCCACTCTTGGGTCCAAAATGCTGGGAAAATCATGCAAGTCATGAAAACAATTGTATCATATAAGAAGTGCAAAAATTATCGATCCCTAGTTAGAGGCTTGCCTATGTCAATCACTTTGTAAAAAACCCATTAAATGTACTACATGATCAACAGGTTTGACAAAACCACTTAGAAGATGATCGATCCACATTAGCTTGTCTATAAAATATCGTTTAAGACCCATAGCGTAAAGCTAAATATAATGTCTTCCCTAGCTAGGGTTACTATGGACATTTATTGTCTCAATTACGTATAAATCACTACACAAGCAAGCTTAGAAAATTTATTAATTCTCCAACGTTAATTGATTCCTTATGCATTAATCTGGAAAAATCAAAGTCTAAGCTCACATTGCTTTATTTTCTGAATGGCCATGACGCACTACAACAGAATGTGTATTTTGTGACAGAGAAAACTGTCACAAAAAAATGGCAAACTGTCACTAAAAATTTTTGGTGACGGTTTGAAACCGTCACCATGACCGTCACCTAAAGTGCGTCACAGAAAACATTTGGTGACGGTTTACTGTACAACCGTCACAAAAAATATTTTTAGTGACGGTTGGAAGTGTTCCGTTCGGTACAACGTTCGAACGTTCATTTTTTGGTGACGGTTATGAACTGTCACAGAAAATCACGTTCGAACGTAAAATAAAACGTTCGGACGTTATACCCGACCGATTGGCGTTCGAATGAGAGAAGTTGACGTTCGTTGGATATCGTGTTCGAACGTATAAATTTACGTTTGAATGTTAATGCGTCCGAACGTTAATTACATTAAACGTTCGAATATTTGTTCGAACGTAAACGTAAATGTTCAAACGTAGCGCGTTTAATGTTCCGACGTATACTCGAATGTAAACGAAGGAGCGTCCGAATGCAAGTTTTTTGTTCGAACGTTAGTCGCTTTACCGTTCGAACGGTTTGTTCGTTTTAGCGTGAGTACGTTCGAACGTATAGTTTAACGTTCGTACGATTCAATTGTATTTACGTTCGAACGTTTGTTACAGTGTGAACCAACGTTCGAACGATTTTTATTTACATTCGAACGTACAGATCAGAAATACTAATTTCATAAAATTTAAAAACATATATAATACCAATAGTATCATATTACATACCCAATTAAGAAGTAAGAATGTCTTATAAAAGTACAAAATTAGATATTAAAACTAGTCAGAAATATTGATAAAATTTATTTCTTCTTTTTCCCTCTCCCACGGGGATTCTGTTGCAACGACATAACACGTTCCATTTGCACCATCATCTCCCGTTGCACTTGCTCTTGCACTTCATTGCGTATTCTTTCCTCCTGGTCTCTCTGTTGGTCCTGCAAACGCGTCTCTAAATGAGACTGTCGTTCTAAGAGAGACTCTAACTCTTGTTGCCTAGACCTCATATACTCATTCTCACGCCGTGCAGCTTCTAAATCTGCCGTAAGATTATTAATTTGTGAAGCCGATGAGGTTGAGGAGGATGAACATTTATGCTTGATAGATCGTCCCAAACCTCTTGCCATACTAGACTGCGGCCCGAGCACTTGCGTGAATATGTCTATGTCACTAGGAGATGATTCCTCAGAAGCCGACTGCATCTCCAACATTTTGCTCTGCAATTTAAAAGGTAATGATCGTAAATAATTAGTAACGTATTAAAAGAAATAGAAATAAGAAATAAACTATTAAAATATTATATAAATAATTTATTTAACAAAATTAACACTGCTTACATAATTATCTGCAGCGACAGGATCCATCCACTCACTATGCTCATTAGTGTGAGCAGCAGCATAAACATGAATGAGGGAAAAGTTTTCAGGATCATCACGTTTCTAACAAAGCGAGAATATTAGCAATTTTAAAAAGATAATATTAGTACGTACTTATCAGAAATAATATCAGGAAAATAAATGAATTCTATAATTTTTTAATTACCATTTTTTCAGCAAGACGGTGGAATGACCTTGAACCGGCACGATGGTGGACAGTCATAACGGATCTATTCTGTGCATTTGTAGAACTCAAGTGCTACAAAATATATTAAAAATGTTAATTGTAATATGTATACATATAATATATAAAACGAATATGAATGTAAATAATTAAAAGAGATAAATGTAAAATACCTGATAATCTGGAGATGCGAAAAGATCACAATACTTTCTCCAATCATCTAACTTCATCTGCTGAAAAGGAGACTGCGCAGCCTCTTCCAACGTCTCAAACTTCTTGAAGTGGTCATGACATCGTCCTTTGTGACGTCGGAATAGTGTAGCCATCAACTCATTCACGGTTCTCAAATCCTCGCTACGGCCAAAGTCGAGGTCGAATTCATCCTAATAAGGGAATCAGGTAAAAAATATAATATATTAATCTAGGTGAAAAAAATGTACTGAAAAGTAAACTCACCAGCACACGACTTCGAATGTGCTCCTTAATCTCATTCGGAACATCTCGCCATGAGCGCACATAAAATGGAGCATAAGCTCGAACTAATGTGCCAATATAGGAGGAAAGCGCTGCTGCACTATCATCCACTCCTCCAGTGGAATTATCAGGAATTGTGATCTTCAGTTTACCATGCCTTCTATTTTTTTCAAGAGAGATTCCACGTGTATAGCCACGACCGCGACGTGCAGATGCATCAACTACATGATAATAGATATACTATAATTATAATTATATAGTTATTGAGAAAAAAGTATTAACTATATATATAATTATCAACGACAATATTTCCTTACTGGTAGGTGTCGACTGGCTGTTGTTCTCTTCTGTGTTAGCTTGATCTTCAGGAACGGATTCCTCGAGTGGGAAGTCCTCAATGGGTTCAGGACTTGGACTTGGCGGAGGCACATTTCTTCGTTGTCGTTTTGGCGGCATTCTTGAAAATAATTAATTATATCAAAGAAAATTAATTAGAAGAAATTATGAAAATTCAAGATATTTTATAGTCACCTATATGAATAAAATATTTAGTACTTTTATTCTTCAGATGAATTTTCCATGCTTGTTTCAGAATCTCTATCAATAACATCTTCATCATCATCATGCACCTCTTCTTCATCATCTTTATCCACCTCCTGCCCGGATTCTGATTCGTCTTCATCTTCTGACTCGTCTTCTTCTTCTTCCTCCTCACTGACTTGAATTGAATGATCATTTAATACAGACGGGTCGAGATGTACGGGTGGGACATCATCTCTACACAAGGGGAGCAACTCGAGTGCACCGAGGTCAACAAACAAGTTAATACCCTCTCCATCTTCCTGGTATGCCTCAACAATCGGAGTGTCATCTTCATCTCCACTATTCTCGTAATCTGCACCCGTTCCTGCTTCATATATATTTCGAGGAACAAATTTTTGTACGACTCGCCAAGTTATCTCCCCACTATCTTCATCAGCACTTTTCATTGGATCAATCAAGTAATAGACTTGGGTAGCTTGACAAGCCAATACGAATGGATCATCTTCGTACCATTTAGATGCAGTATTGACACTCGTAAAGTGATTATCCCTATGTATCGAAACCCGACCACCGCCTAGATCCCACCAATCACATTTAAAGACATATGTTACAGACCCACCCAGATATTTCAATCCGATAATATCACGTATGACACCATAATAGTCAATATCATCTGTTCCATGACTCCCCTCGACCAACACACCACAATTTTGAGTCTTTCTATTACGTTCACGGTCCAAAGTATGGAATCTATAACCTCGGACCGTGCATGCAGTATATCGAAGTGCTCTATTTGAGGGACCACGGGCCAATGCATACAATTCAGAAGAAATTGATCCGGGATCACGAGCACGTTGTTCCAAAATCTATAAATTGAAATAGATTATATTGATTATTTCATTATCCAGAGTTAAAAATTTCACAATATAACATATATATAATTTTAGTTCATACACGTTCTTCAAACCATCCGGGAAATTCTTCCTCGTGTCTTGCCTCTATATTTTCTACGCCTTCCGTCCTAAGTTTGTCCATGTGGTCACTGTTATAACATGTTGCAAAAGAAGTATATTTTGAGCACAACAATTCTAATTAATTTAAAGAAAACTATAATTATTCAAAGAAATGAAATGACATACCTAAGATAATCATCAATCTCTCGGCAGTTATTTAGCACATACCACCGAACTTTACCCAACTCTCCATCAATTAAATCGTAACCTGTTTGTGCAGCCAAGGGTCGTACATTCTGGGAAAACACTGATAGCTCACGAGGAGGCGGAGTAGCAAGATCAGCATTTCGCTCTTGACGATTAAATCGTGTCTCAACACCACGAAGATATAGAGAGCAAAATGTTAACCATTCATCGTGTATATATGCCTCTGCTATTGAACCCTCAGCTTTGGCTTTATTCCCAACAGTGCGCTTCAATTGACCCAAATATCTTTCAACTGGATACATCCAACGGAACTGCACCGGTCCACCCAGAAGTACCTCTCGCGGTAAATGTATTGCTAAATGGACCATGACATCAAAAAATGATGGTGGAAAGATCTGCTCGAATTTACATAGTATAGTAGCAATGTCTTCTTCCAATTTCGACAACACATCTCGATTTACTACCCGAGCGCACAAATCCTTGAAAAACATACATAGTTCAGATATGGCCACACGTACATTAGATGTAAGCTTCCCACGAATTCCCACAGGTAATAACTTCTGCAAAAATACGTGACAATCATGACTTTTCAATCCATTGATTTTCCAATCATCAGGACTCACGCATCTACCAATATTTGAAGCATAACCATCTGGCAACTTCACACCTTGCAACCATTTGCAGAAATCCATCCTCTCCTCCCTCGTCATCGTAAAACATGCATGCGGCATGACCACCCTGTTGCCTTCCACCCGTAAATGCAGATTATGTTTAATTCTCATTCTCTCAAGATCTTTCCTCGTCTTGATCGTGTCTTTCGTCTTTTTGTTAATACTCATCAATGTACCCAGTATATTATCACAAATATTCTTCTCTATATGCATTACATCCAAACTATGTCGCAACTTGCATGACGACCAATACGGCAAGTCAAAAAAAATACTACGCTTTGTCC
Source organism: Juglans microcarpa x Juglans regia (assembly GCF_004785595.1). Classification (NCBI taxonomy): domain Eukaryota; kingdom Viridiplantae; phylum Streptophyta; class Magnoliopsida; order Fagales; family Juglandaceae; genus Juglans; species Juglans microcarpa x Juglans regia. The sequence continues at coordinate 16,138,863 of NC_054609.1, forward strand.
AATTCAATTCTGGTACGGCTCGTTTTCTCTTGTTCTTTCCCCGACCTTTGCCAAAATTGTTCGCTCTAACATGTTCCAGTTGTTCCACTATCTCTTCTCCAGATAACTCTTTTGGTGCAATCCTATCCTCTACTCTCCCATCAAACTTGGCACATTCTCTTCTCCATGCATGATTTGCTGGTAAATAACGTCGATGACCCATGAAACACAACTTCTGAGAAAATTTTAGCCACTCACTAGCAGTTTCTTTATTACACGTCGGACACGCTAACTTCCCTTTCGTACTCCAGCCGGAAAGATTCCCATACGCCGGAAAATCATTTATGGTCCACATTACCGCAGCATGCATCTGAAAAGATGTCGACTTAGATGCATCATAAGTTCTAACCCCTGTTTCCCATAACTCTTTCAGCTCTTCAATCAACGGCTGCATGAATACGTCAATATCATTCCCAGGTGATCTAGGGCCAGGGATGAGTAAAGTTAACAAAAAGTTTGGCACCTTCATGCACCTCCATGGTGGAAGATTGTACGGAATCAATACCACGGGCCAAGTGCTATAACTTGTACTCATATTCCCAAAAGGGTTGAATCCATCGGTTGTGAGTCCCAGGCGCACGTTCCGAGCTTCTAACCCGAACTCTGGATACTGATTATCGAAAGACTGCCACGCAAGTGAATCAGCTGGATGCCTCATATACCCGTCATTCTTAACTCTTTTCTCCTCGTGCCACCTCATATCATGAGCTGTTTTCTTACACATATATAGTCTTTGCAACCTAGGTTTCAAGGGAAAATACCGCAACACCTTAACCGGAACGTTTTTCTTACCTTTCCACCTCGACTCTCCACATACAGGACATGCTTGTTTCTCCTCGTTCTCCTTCCAGAACAATACACAATCATTCTTGCATGCATGTATGGACTTGTACTCAAATCCTAATCCCTTTCTCAACTGCTTCGCTTCATAAAAGTTCTTAGGCAATGCAGACCCTTCGGGAAGCACCTCGTTAAATAAGTCCAATACCATGTTTATTGCTTTCGTCGACATCCCACACAATGATTTAATGTGAAGCAACCGCACAATAAACGACATTTTGGAATGTTTTGTACAACCTGGGTAAAGCTCGCGCTTTGCATCTTCCCACAGTGAAGGGAAATTTTCACAATCAGTCCCTGATCCACCAGTTGAGGCATTGTCGTTAACCTCATCCATAAACATCCCAGCTCCAATGTCACCCAACATCTCCTCCATCTCATCATGCTCATAATCATCATCCATGTGCCGCAAATAATTGTGATGATCGACCAATACATCTGCTGACCCTTCATACGGCTCACCATGCAGTACCCATCGCGTATACCCCAGATCCATACCGTTCACAAATATATGACGCTCTACTTCATCCAATCCTATCGCACACAAATTTTTACACTCTCGACATGGACACTTAATGTAACCACGACTATCAGCAGAAGCCCGTGCAAAATCAATGAAAGTTCTTACTCCACATGCATAGGGTACGTAATCCTTTCCAAGTCTATCGTCCAGACGCATCCAATTTTTATCCATTTCTAAAAACATCTATATATTAATAACACGTACATTGAAAATTCACATGCATGTCATGCTCCAATTCTCATTACTTTGTTGATAAGGTAGTTGGTCCTATCCCATTCGAGATTATATTCTCCATATTGCACAAATCTCGTCACTCTACTAATTTCTACGTTAGTAGAAATTTCGGCAGCACCTCCCCATAATTCTCCAAGTATACATGTTCAAATATCGGGATTGTGACCCGACGAACAGTATACCCGAAGAACAATGAAGAAGACACCGAAACTTCATATTAAACGTGGAAAGTAGCGAGTAACAAAAATGTGCAATACAGATAATATAATCTCAAACTGTCCACACTGGACAATTCAGGAATCAGTGGACACATAAATGTACACTGATTCCCAAACGGGTCTAAGGGTATTTATGCAATGACACACGCATCTAGCAATATAATCATACAACAATATCTCCATATTTGTTAAACTAAAGAGGGATGGAAGATTATGTGACCCCCTGTTTCGTGTCTTGTACACAACGAGGGAGAATGATCTTGATGAAATGTTTAAATTTTGGTCTAATTACTTAACCGTCACAAACTGTCCGACCTCGACACTCCTCTCAAGGCCGAAGAGACTATGACAGTCAAGCAATTAGACCAAAATTTAGAGATTATAATTGTTATATATAATTTTAAATGTTATTATATAATTTCGACTTATTATCATTCTACAATTATAATCTTAATTGTTATACTTAATTTAGTGAGTTATTTACTTATATAGACAATAAGTATATAATTTTTATATAAGAATCTATTTGATCCTTATTTCCTTTCTCTTTAGTTTGTAATAAATAAGTATATTTACATATTCAAACTCTACTTATTTAGTAGTTTCAAGACTTTTTTATTGAAGAGTATTTTAAAGGTTATATTATAATTTTAATTATTATCATTCCTAAAATATAATTTTAATTGTTATACTTACACTATCATTCTTAAATTTCAATGGTTATACAATAATTTTAATTATTATAATTCTTAAAGAGTTACTTTTATTTATTATTACTTAATTTAAAATATTATTATCACAATTTTTCAAATCCATATCACAAAAACACATTGTATAAATATCATAAAATTCAAATAAAGACAAGAAATAAAAATTTTTTCTTACCAAACTCAACTCTCTCTAACTCTCCAACTCAACTCTCTCTCTCTGTGTTGCGCACACGGGAGAAGAAAAAATGTTCAATGGCGCTCCCGTGCGCGCACGGATTAAGTTCTAAAATTATTTGTTTAAACGTTCGAACGTTTAACTTGTACGTCCGAACGTTACTTTTAACGTTCGGACGTTTCAGTTGAACGTCCGAACGTTATTTAATAAAATTTCCTCTCCTCGTAGCGTTCGGACGTTTACAGTACACGTTCGAACGTACCCTTCTTATTTATAACATAAAATCTAGCGGGAAAGTTCCCGCACTTTAATCATATATGTTCGAATGTATCACAAGTTTTCGTTCGGACGTTTGTAAATTTAGAGATTAACGTTCGAACATTTAACTTAAACGTCCGAACGTTTATTTCATCAAAGTGTTACCATATTTGAGAGTTAAATTTTCCGCACTAATTTAAGTAACGTTCGAACGCATAGTCTAAACGTTCGAACGGTACAATAATCACACAGAAACCTTGAGCGGGAAATTTCCCGCTCTTATTTTAACGTTCGAACGTTAACTTGAAACGTTCGAACGTACGATTCCTACTATACGAACATTTTACTTATTTGTAATAATGTAAATATATTCAAACATTCACAAATAATAATTTAAATATTTAAAGTTTATATCACAACATACTAGAAAAAACTCACAATATATTCACAAAATAACATGCCACATGTATTAACATATTTTTAAAGTTGAGTAAGTAATAAACATGTATTAACAAAGCCTAATGAAAACATATACCTAATAAGAAACACAATATTTCAAATTCATATCACAACATATTTACAAAAACTCACAAACTACTTACAAACTATACAAATAATAATCACAATATTTCAAGAGTAAGTATAAAATCACAACAATATATTGATAAAGTTTAGAAATATACCTAGCACTCACAATATCCTCTTACAAATCAAAATCTTCCAACTTCCCAAAACAAGCAATCCTTCAAAAAAATACAACACTAACTTATTAGAAATATTCTATAACAAAAACACATTCTATAAATATCATAAAATTCAAATAAAGATAAGAAATAAAAATATTTTCTTACCAAAACTCAACTCTCTCTAACTCTCTAACTCAACTCTCTCTCACACTAACACCCTCTCTCTCTCTCTCTCTCTCTCTGTCTCTCTCTCTCTCTCGCTCTCTCTCTCTCTGTCTGTTGCGCGCACGGGAGAAGAGAAATGATCCGCTTCCTCCCGTGCGCGTACTGATTAATACCGCAAATTATTAGTTTAAACGTTCGAACGTTTAAGTTGTACGTCCGAACGTTATATGCTAAAATTTCACCCGTTCATAACGTTCGGACGTTTACAGTACACGTTCGAACGTACCCTTCTAATTTATATCATAAAATCTAGCGGGAAAGTTCCCGCACTTTCCTCATATATGTTCGAATGTATCACAATTTATCGTTCGAACGTTTGTAAATTTACAGATAAACGTTCGAACATTTAACTTAAACGTCCGAACGTTTATTTCATCAAAGTGTTACCATATTTGAGAGTTAAATTTTCCAAACTAATTCATCAAATAACGTTCGAACGCATAGTCTAAACGTTCGAACGTCTGAATAATCACACACATACCTTAATCGAGCGGGAAATTTCCCGCTCTTATTTAACGTTCGAACGTTAACATGAAACGTTCGAACGTAATAGTCCTACTCTTATTTAACGTTCGAACGTAATATATAAACTATACCATATATATAAATGAATAATATATATTAAATTGTTATTTATTAAATTCTTTAAAAAATACTAACTTATACTATAATATGTATTCTACATTTTATATATCTATAACTATATACTACATTGTATAGTATGATAGCATAATACTTTAGATGAGAATATAAATGTATATAATATATAAACTTACCATATATATAAATGAATAATATATATTAAATTGTTATTTATTAAATTCTTTATTATATACTAACTTATACTATAATATGTATTCTACATTTTATATATCTATAACTATATACTACATTGTATAGTATGATAGCATAATACTTTAGATGAGAATATAAATGTATATAATATATAAACTTACCATATATATAAATGAATAATATATATTAAATTGTTATTTATTAAATTCTTTATTATATACTAACTTATACTATAATATGTATTCTACATTTTATATATCTATAACTATATACTACATTGTATAGTATGATAGCATAATACTTTAAATGAGAACATAAATGTATATAATATATAAACTTACCATATATATAAATGAATAATATATATTAAATTGTTATTTATTAAATTCTTTATTATATACTAACTTATACTATAATATGTATTCTACATTTTATATATCTATAACTATATACTACATTGTATAGTATGATAGCATAATACTTTAAATGAGAACATAAATGTATATAATATATAAACTTACCATATATATAAATGAATAATATATATTAAATTGTTATTTATTAAATTCTTTATTATATACTAACTTATACTATAATATGTATTCTACATTTTATATATCTATAACTATATACTACATTGTATAGTATGATAGCATAATACTTTAAATGAGAACATAAATGTATATATTATATAAACTTACCATATATATAAATGAATAATATATATTAAATTATTATTTATTAAATTCTTTATTATATACTAACTTATACTATAATATGTATTCTACATTTTATATATCTATAACTATATACTACATTGTATAGTATGATAGCATAATACTTTAAATGAGAACATAAATGTATATAATATATAAACTTACCATATATATAAATGAATAATATATATTAAATTGTTATTTATTAAATTCTTTATTATATACTAACTTATACTATAATATGTATTCTACATTTTATATATCTATAACTATATACTACATTGTATAGTATGATAGCATAATACTTTAAATGAGAACATAAATATATATAATATATAAATTATACCATATAATATATATTAAATTGTTACTTATTAAGTTCTTTATTATATAAAGACTTATAATATAATATGTATTCTACATTTTATATATCTATAACTATATACTACATTGTATAGTATGATAGCATAATACTTTAAATGAGAACATAAATGTATATAATATATAAACTTACCATATATATAAATGAATAATATATATTAAATTGTTATTTATTAAATTCTTTATTATATACTAACTTATACTATAATATGTATTCTACATTTTATATATCTATTTATATCTATATACTACTTATTAAATAATCAATAAACACCATAAGCTCATAAACTATTCACAAAATTCACAAACAATAATCATAATTATTTCAAGAGTAAGCATAAAATCACAACAACATGTATAAACATATTGCTAAACTTTAGAAATATAACAAGCACTCGCAAAAAAACCAATAATCTAATTGTCAATAATATTATATAACATCGTAATCTATAAAGAAAACATTTATAATATAATATTAAATTGAAAAACGTTCGAACGTAATAATAATTACGTTCGAACGTTCTGTGTATATAAGGCCAAAACCGAACGTCGAAACGACATCTCTATTACGTTCATCGTCTACTCCGTTGCACGCCGCCACGCCTCCTTCGCCGCCGCCGTCAACTCCGCCACAACCGTCACTAAAGGTAGGCATTCATCTTTTATTCAAGTAACATGTATTTTATTGAAATTTGGATTGAGTTTTGTGTTAAACCGGATAAGTTATTTCAAGACTTTCAACTTCATTTTCCGGCCACCACGGCTAGTCATTTGCCGAATAGTCACCGTAGAAATGTTTCTTGAAGTGTATACTTCATTTCCACGGTGACATTTCGGTATTTAGAACCGTGTAGCAAAATTTTTGAGATTTCAATAATGGCTGAGTCGACTCAGCCATTCTGCGTCGAAACGTTCGAACGTTTCACCAAGACGTTCGAACGTACGACGTTTAAATTACAAAGCCGTTACGGCTTCCACATTCGAACGTTTGATTATAACATCCGAACGTAATTATTTTCTACATTATTCATGCTTCGACGTTCGGACGTCCATATTTATGTTCACACGTAAAACAAATACGTTCGAACGTATTTGTTTTAACGTCCGAACGTACGTCAACCAATATTTATTTACTGCTTATGTTCGAACGTACATTGTTACATTCGAACGTATTTTTTTACGTTCGAATGTAAATATATTGACATTATTTTACGTGGGAACGTATAAATAAACATCCGAACGTTTTATCTTTACGTTCGAACGTTATAGATAAAACGTTCGAACGTTACGGCAGAGCATCTTAGAATTAATATCAAAAAAATGCATTATTGTAAATAATTTTTTTTTTTCCTTTTCTATTTTCAGGATATGGCTCTTCCACTGCATACTAGGAAACGAGGGAGGGAAGGAGCCACGTCGGACACTGCCCGCATTGGAGCTCGTACTGTTATGGTAGAGCGAGAGATCTTAATTAATGAGTTCGACGAACTCTGTTGGCAGCAGACGAACCTGAGAGATGTTTTCCTCAGTAGAGGCTGGGGAAATATCTGCACATTGAGGGGGAAGGTATACCCCTCAATGGTTCAAGAATTCTATATGGGGATGTGTGACATGCCTCAGGATGCATCCTCTCACACCGTGACTGTACGCGGTGTTTCCATTGAGGTATCAGCAGATGTCATCGGCGAGCACCTTGGGATTCGTCGAGGAGTGGAGACATTTGCACACTCGACACCCCGTGAGGATGTAGGCACTTCTACATCATCTACTGGTCGGGGATGTGAGCCAGCATCAGCCAGAGATGCAGGCCAGTCAGAGGCTGAGGATACTGGCGTCGAGGCTCGGGATGATGACCGAGACGAGGATTTCTACATCCTCACCGAGAGGGATCGCATGCAGATCGAGCGGAAGAACGCCTTCAACCAGAACCATCTGCTGCATTTCTTCCGCATGTTGCACCTTATTGTTGCAACAAATGTGGATCCTGTGGCTCATAAAACCACATTTAGTCGGCTTCGGGCACAATTTTTGATACGAGTGGCACGTGGAGATCCTATAGATTTGCCATTGCACATCTTTCAGAGGATCCGTTACGAGGCGAGCATCGTCTCCACGGATAATCTCCCATATGGTGTCCTCATCAGCCGACTATTACTTGCACGGGGAGTGCCGACCCAGCCAGAGGACCGGGTCAAAGATCAGATGAGCCCCCTCGACATGACCACGCATCGACGTAGCATTGGACAGGCGAGGGGACGTCAGCCACCCCCTGTAGAGGATCTAGTTCCTCCGACGCAGCCTGAGCCAGGTCATGTCGGGAGTAGTAGTCAGCATACGCCGAGTACATCTGCAGGAGATGTGCGGCCTGCTTGGGTTGATGCGGTCATCTCACAGCTGACTGCGCATATCGATCATAAGATCGATCGATCGCTCGAGGCTATATCGGCGTCTGTTGCCGAACTCACCCATCGTGTAACTATCCTCAACGACAAGGTTGATACCTTGACTGAGGAGGTACGGAGTTCGACTTTTGCGGATAACGTTATCATCTGACTGTTAATATCAAATTTTATATTTTATTTTTAATATTTGTAACGAAAAATATTATTGAATATTTCTATCGTTTTTTAATTTCAATTTTTAACCTTCTTTGATGTTATATTTTTCAACTTTAATACTAAATCACTGCATTTCAAATATATATAAATCAATAATATATATTTATATATTACAAAGTGTGTATATATAAATATATACAATTCAATTTTTTAGACTTGTTCACAAATTATGCACAATAAAAACCACATAATTTTTAAATTAAAGTCATTTAATTTAAATTTACAATGAACGTTCGAATGTTATTACTTAACGTTCGAACATTGGTGCAAACATTTTACGTTCGAACGTAAAATTAATAACATTCGAACGGTTGCGCCAAAACATTTTACGTTCAAACGTAAACAGACATAATGTTCGAACGTATATGTAACGTTCGAACGCATATTTCCCATACGTTGGAACGTAAAAACATCTCATTCTATCTTTAGTGACGGTTTCCAGAAACTGTCACAGAAAATACCTTTTAGTGACGGTCTAGAGACCGTCACAATTTCCTAACCGTCACTAAAAACCAATTGTGTTGTAGTGACGTTAAACTCCCCACGGAAAAGATGGCGCACCGGGTGGCCCGGGTCACTGATCCAATATTAATGATCCTACGTCCTCCTCCATATATTTAGTTAATTTGTTTAATTATTACAGCCAGCATGCATTCATACGACATCTGCCACCTGCATGCATGCAAGCATCATTGATCGACAACTTGAACTATTCTTAAAATCACTGTGTTATAAGACTATATTGTCTACTTAACAAGTAGTACTGCAACTTTATTTTAATTGTTATTATTATTATTATTATTATTATTATTATTATTTTGGGGATTACAAAATATTTAACTTTGTTTAATTATTCGACTATTATTACAAAATTAACCTTCTTTAATTATTTGAAAATTATTCTTTGATAGAATTTAATTTATTGGGTTTGAATTATCTTTTTCCAATCGAATCGTCATTCTATAATGTGTCGTTTATACCGGCTTGCAAATATAAATTTTTTAAACCTTAATTATGTATACACCAGTTGCCACCGACTGTAACAATTAACTAATTAATTCTCTTATTTGCATAACCTTCAAAGATGTGTTCATAGATGCATGTGTATATATATATATATATATATGTATATTCCGCTCAAAATATATGTTTTCATAAACAGTTTTATGAATTTTTTTTCTTTTTTTAATTTTTATAGAACCAGTTTTGGTGTTTTTCCCCCATAGATCAATTGGAAGCTAATAAAGAGATGAAAGCTCGAAAAATGTATTTTAGTATTTCAGTTCAATCCGGCCATGTCCATTGGGTCACAGCTAGCTAGGCCGGGTATATATAGTAATTATAATAATAATAATCAGATATTAGAATATATAGTTGTAGTCCTTAATTAGATTGGAAAATAAAATTGTCACTACAAGAAAAACGGATATTTGTGATGGACTATTTGCTATGAAAATAAATTCATTTTAACAGGAAATAGTCATTTTGGCTGGATATATATATAATTAGCAGTTTTAATTCTTGTAGCGTGTTAGCTAGGTACTCCAATAGTAAGGGGGATATATATATATTTATATATCATCTTATAATAAAATGAGGTCAATCCATATAGAAGCTAGAATAGCCTAGCTAGCGTGCATGCAATAATATTATTAGTACTATTACCACCCATTTGTTATATGACTTAGTCTAGTTCTAGTAGCTATAAATAAGCCATGCTATTGTCGACCAAAGTACACAAATCACATCTCCCTCGATCTTCTCCAAACCAAAGAATTCCCAACATCTCTAGCATGAATCAGGTGCGCTGCATGTAAATTTGAAAGCATACCCTCAGCAACTGATCTCTTTTTTTCACCCTATTTGGGTTCCTCAAACCTCTCGCGCTTAATTTATTTGTAGTAGCCAATACAATAGACACATATTTTTTTTTCCTTACTTTCTTTTCCCAATGTTCTTTAATTTACTATTCGATCATATATAAGTAGTTATCATGTTAGCATTTTACATCATTATTTTACACATTTTACTTATGAACGTCGTATGATGGTGAAAGCTATAAGGTTCTTGCCGTTTTTGGTGATAAATTAATGTGCGTATGTATAAGCTACGTACATATATATATATATATATATATAAATACAACTCATCATCGATCCTCACACTACAGACCAACATATGATTTGTCATTTTTTACATTCTATCTAAGCACACATATTTACAGTACATTAATATGAGTGTTTAAATAGAAGGACACAAATAACAAATCACATGTTGATATTTGGGGTAAGAGATGATAAGTAGAATTTTTCAAATATATATATATATATTATATTCATTCACGTGCATGCAGTTTAAGCAGAATTTATAATCTGCATTCAGATAAAAAATGGATGTGATTAATTTGACAGTACTCTATATATCTTGTTCAATCAGGGAAACTACATTTTCTACTATGGAGGCCCGCACAATCAGTGGAACAATATATTTCAGCAACAAGCAAATGATGTGAATAATCAACTAGTCATGATCCTGGGAATAGGAAACATCGCCATAGTTGTTTCTCCAGGGCCTTTACCGGACCACATCGACATGGGGAATTTGGAAATTGATATTGGGAACTCATGGGCAGTGCTGACCGACGGGAATGCTATCTTGGTCAACGAAAGTAGTGGGGTAAGAATGCTGACAGTCTTGGAGCGTTTTAACGAATGGAGTAGAGATATAGGACGTGGTGGTAACTTCGGAACAGCTTTCGGGAATTTCCTTCGCACCCTTCCATATTATTAATGACGTTGCTATATATATATTGCATTGCATGCGCGCGCGCGCGCAGTACCAAATAAAGATGTACTCGTCTGTGTTTAATAATATGTTAGCTTGTATGCGCGCTAGATGTATGCATGCATGATGTTTAATATGTACTACTGCTGTCGTTCGCGTGGTGGGTTAATTAATGTTTAATTTATGATTTCTAATGCTCGTGCATGTTTAATAACTGTCGTTTATTTTTTAGGAAATCTATGAATATTAGATATTGCATGCATTGATAATTTAATCCATAAGTTATATATTTTTTTTGTCCCAAACACACAAATTTGGGACAAAAATATATCGTCCATTAATAAAAGCATTTTTGTTATAATGAAATCACAAGCTGTCCTTATAAATATAATTAAATTCGTAGTTAACAATAAAATTAAACCATTTTAATGTCAAGGGCACAAACTAAAGCATTTTACGTCGTACACATATATGAACCCAACTCAAATTATATTTAATTGCCTGAACTTTGCTGAGCATGATTTAGACTGTGTTTGAATGTTGGCTAAGTTGATTTCTTTATAAATAACAGTGAGTTGAGATAATAAAGTGAGTTTTATAGAGTTTTCTCAAAATATTTTATAATTTGAGAGTTGGGTGTAATTTTAATGTTAAACTCAACTTAGAATATTTAGATTGAGTTTAATAAATCTCAAATGAGTCTAACAATCAAACGGGGCCTTAATGCTAATTAATTAAAAGTCATACTTTTTTATTTGCTAACTAATTAAAAGTCATTCGAATTATTTATGTTGCTGATCACTAATTAGTTACATGCTACAATATTCAGAATATAAGATGTGCAACCACTGGCTTAATCAAGCCTCGTTTATTTTCACAACTTCTTTCAACTCATCTCATCTCATATAATCATTACAACTTTATCAAATTTCCATACAAAATAAAATAAACAATTCAACTTTGTTAGATCTCAAAATAATAATAATATTAAAAATATTCTGATAATAATATTATTTTATTCAATTATTAATTTTAATCTCAACTCATCTCATTTTATCTGCGAAAACAAATGAGGTATTAGCACTAGCAATGCTGCAAAAGAGTGGTAGTTAAGAATTTGCACTACGTAATAATTTCCCTCTAAAGATCAGACGTCATTTTCCTGCTAATTTGTACATTCTAAAATTAAAAAAATTATTTTTTAAAAATTTATATCAAAAAATTCTTTTAAGTTTTAATTTATATTAAAAAAGGATAAGGCCGTTTGAACCATTATGCTGCCAGCGAGTAAAAATCCGTTAAACAAATTAACCATATGAATTATTTTAACTCTGGCAATTAATTAGTACTTTCTTTTTAGATACAAAGCGAGGGGAGGGTTTTTAACCATATTTCATTAGATCACCATCAAGCTCTTGGCGCAAATAATTATTACTTTTAATGAAATTAAAAAAAGGATAAACTTGACTTTGATTTTTTCCACAATAAATAATTAACTTTGAAAACCTAATGATTTGTCGAATAGAATATTCTAAGCTTAATTGTTTGATGATCAAATGCAATCCTGATCCTGCATGTGCCTCAAAACTAGGACTGTCTTTTTTTTTTTAATAGACATGTCTCGTTGTCATTCTCTCATCAGCTTATGTTGAGAATATACCTAGTTAATTATGTTGATAGTATGTGTTAAAGATGAATTTAATATTCAAATGCTAGTGGTGAATATTAGCTAGAATTAATCCATATTTATGACATTGTTATATGGTTGAGTGTAGACCGTATTTACGTTGAAATAAATAAGGGAATGGAGGCTCATATACGTGCTGTCCAAAAACGTGTTTGCGATCTAAGAAATTTTGGATTTATCAATATATATATATATATATATATATTAATTTAAAGAACCATTGGTTTTGTTTGGAATGATGTACTTGGGTGTATTTTAAAGTTGTGTAAACTTTTGGATTTGTTCACATTCTTATTTCTATTTTGGCTATGCTTTTGGAATTTGTACAAATTTTGTAATGGTTGGAATGTTTGACAAATGCTAAATTTGAAGTTAGATGTGAGCATATTATCTATTCTTAAGACCATGATATGAATGTCTCTATGACATGTTTGACGTCCCTCCACTACAAGAAAATAGGCATTTTCCAGCGATTTTAAAATCGGCACAAGAAAATATTGTCGCAAAAGGTTATTATTTGCGGCGATTTCTAAGTCGCCGCTCAATTCCATCGCAAAAAGTGGGAAATACTGATGGAGATTTACTGTTTATTTTTTTGCGGCGACTTTTTATACCTATTGCAACGATTTTTTTCGTCATAAAAAAGTATTGTAACTGTAGCAGCATTTTATTTCCGTCGAATTTTAGAATCGCAGCAATATATTCTTTTTACAGCGAATATTATCACCGTAAAGGTCTTTATTGCCAATCAATACTATTAGCGGCGAATCAAAATCGCCGGAAAATCTAATAAAAATAAAACCCCCGCGTTTTACCTTCGTTCCTTTAAATGCCTCCAACGTCTATTCCTCCTCCCCTCTCGTCTCTCCCCAATCTTCATTCTCCCCCGATCCCCACTCTTCATGCCACCACGCAGCAGCCACTGCACGCCGCCGTCGACCCACCGTCACCGTCCACCTCCACCGTCCCCGGCCAACCCAGCCAAGTCCCTCCCTTGCGGCTTCTCTCTCTCTCGCAGATCTCCCTCTCTTCTCCCTCAGATTCCCAGTGCCGCCTCGTCCGCAGCCGCTGCACCACCTCCAGCTACCGGCGTAGCTACCCCCCCAACGGTCCCTAGCCCCTCCATCGAAGCTCTCTGTCTCTCTCACTGTCGATCTGCTCTCTCCCTCGCGGATCTCGCTCAAGCTCTTATACCCACCATGCACCGCCTTCCTCCATGGCCTTCCTCCACGGCACAGTTGTGACGCCCCGACTCCCATGTACAAAAACAAGGGAATCGTGACGTCAGGATGATGACAACACGGGTCACGCATCCCAATGAAATGTGCTCAAGTGTGTGCAACATGCAAGAGTGCACAATAAAAATCGCAGCGGATAATATAAATAAGTCATCTAAGTACCAAAAATTTAAATACAAATATTTAAAACAAATTACCTTTAAAGAGTTATACAGTCATCCCAAATATATTACAAAAGCAACACATAAATTGATAAAAATGAAACTTGATAAACAGGAGCAATCCTAGATCACTCCACCAACGGAGCCAAGCTAAGGCTCGTCATCCACGTCTGCATCAAAATCTGCGATACCATAAAATGGTACCACAGGTAAGTATAAACCAAACAACTCTCGGGATAAAAACATATTAATGCAACCAACATGCATTCATACGACAAAATCCACTTAACCATAAATTACCATTTTTCCCTAAAAATGATTCACACAAAAAAAACCAATTATCGGACACTGAAGGCAGAAATCGCAGGCGGGACTCTACCTCCGTCTCTGCTTACCACCATCCCTACCGCGTGCACCGTAGGCGGGAATCACAGGCGGGACACAACCACCATCCCTACTTATCACCATCCCTACCGCGTGCACCGTAGGCGGGAATCGCAGGCGGGACTCTACGACCATCCCTGCTTACCACCATCCCTACAGTTCCTTTTCCCTTTTCTCAAACCAGTCAAATCCAGTTGTTTCAAACACACTCAAAAATCATATCTCACATGAAAGCCCAGTTTTCAAATAAACACATGAACATATATGCAATCATGCGAAAACCCAGTTTTCAGTTACAAACATGAACATGCGTGCAAATGCAGTGTACAAAACACGACACCAATATCCAACAACCAACAATGTCAACACAATCCAATCACAAACCAAACATACAATCAACTCCGTCCGCAATCCATCCGAGCCCTGAACTCCTCGGACTCAGTCCTACATAACCAACCAGTTCACAGTAATATGTGTTAGTACAAAAATACATTTAAATCACGAAAGTTCTTTGGAAAAATATTTACTGCGCTATAATATGATTTTTGAAGGATCACGGAGGTGCAAGAAGTGGTGACTCAACAACGTAACAGTGTAAAATACACTGTGGCCGTGGGTCTCAAAAACCCACTTTTCAACGGAGACAAACTAAGACCCGAAATTTGATAGAGTAAGGCCTAGGGAGGTCGGTGAAGCTAGTGGTGGTGGTGGTGGTTTGCCGTGGGTGGCGGCGCAAGGGGTGTTTTTAGGCCAAAAATGTCCAAAACGAAAATGGAGTTGATTTGATTTTAATTTCCAGATCGAATAAGGAATTAATTAGTTTGGGATAAAGTATTAATAAATTTTCTAAACTAATTAATTATGATCGATCATGTACGTCCACCCTAATTGGCCAAGACATTTATCGATCATGTGCATTCATAGCCGGTTTAGCTGTAGGCTGTGGCTCTTAAACATTTCTGATCATTTTCTATGAACCTGCATGCACATGGATAAATATCTTCGCTATATATTGCCTCCATTTGTTTTATAAAGTCAATGAGTGAATTACGTAAAAATCACTACATGACATGCATGCTTATGCAAATTATTACTTTATCCTAAGTTTTTTATATATCATTCATGAGTATAAAGTTGAATTTTTAGACTTGAGGAACTAATCTATATATCCGTTGAATAAATCATAAGGATTATTTAATGTCTTAACGCTAACAAATAAGACAGACCCAACAAGAAAAATAAAAATGAAAGCACGTTCGTGATAAGCAAGACCTAGAGAATGTCATTCAAGATTAATTAATGCAAGTTCATACCAAGAGAATTATATTGTCATATTCAAAATGTTAAATGCTAAGATAATTATTGCTGTTTGTAAGGGAGACATGAGATCATTACTCGCGAAGACATATATATATATAGTTATTGAAAAGGAATTAACAATATTTTTTAATACTTGATTTTAATTTCCAGATCGAATAAGGAATTAATTAGTTTGGGATAAAGTATTAATAAATTTTCTAAACTAATTAATTATGATCGATCATGTACGTCCACCCTAATTGGCCAAGACATTTATCGATCATGTGCATTCATAGCCGGTTTAGCTGTAGGCTGTGGCTCTTAAACATTTCTGATCATTTTCTATGAACCTGCATGCACATGGATAAATATCTTCGCTATATATTGCCTCCATTTGTTTTATAAAGTCAATGAGTGAATTACGTAAAAATCACTACATGACATGCATGCTTATGCAAATTATTACTTTATCCTAAGTTTTTTATATATCATTCATGAGTATAAAGTTGAATTTTTAGACTTGAGGAACTAATCTATATATCCGTTGAATAAATCATAAGGATTATTTAATGTCTTAACGCTAACAAATAAGACAGACCCAACAAGAAAAATAAAAATGAAAGCACGTTCGTGATAAGCAAGACCTAGAGAATGTCATTCAAGATTAATTAATGCAAGTTCATACCAAGAGAATTATATTGTCATATTCAAAATGTTAAATGCTAAGATAATTATTGCTGTTTGTAAGGGAGACATGAGATCATTACTCGCGAAGACATATATATATATAGTTATTGAAAAGGAATTAACAATATTTTTTAATACTTGATTTTAATTTCCAGATCGAATAAGGAATTAATTAGTTTGGGATAAAGTATTAATAAATTTTCTAAACTAATTAATTATGATCGATCATGTACGTCCACCCTAATTGGCCAAGACATTTATCGATCATGTGCATTCATAGCCGGTTTAGCTGTAGGCTGTGGCTCTTAAACATTTCTGATCATTTTCTATGAACCTGCATGCACATGGATAAATATCTTCGCTATATATTGCCTCCATTTGTTTTATAAAGTCAATGAGTGAATTACGTAAAAATCACTACATGACATGCATGCTTATGCAAATTATTACTTTATCCTAAGTTTTTTATATATCATTCATGAGTATAAAGTTGAATTTTTAGACTTGAGGAACTAATCTATATATCCGTTGAATAAATCATAAGGATTATTTAATGTCTTAACGCTAACAAATAAGACAGACCCAACAAGAAAAATAAAAATGAAAGCACGTTCGTGATAAGCAAGACCTAGAGAATGTCATTCAAGATTAATTAATGCAAGTTCATACCAAGAGAATTATATTGTCATATTCAAAATGTTAAATGCTAAGATAATTATTGCTGTTTGTAAGGGAGACATGAGATCATTACTCGCGAAGACATATATATATATAGTTATTGAAAAGGAATTAACAATATTTTTTAATACTTTTTACTATAGTTATTTATCAAAGATTAATGTTAGATACGGTTATAACTTGTATAAGCGTTGCGCACTCATTTTGAAAAAGAGTGGAGTTCACCATCAAAAAATTAATTTTTTCATGAGAATTTTATATTTATTCACCATTTTCAAAAGAAATATTATGTGACGCTTGTATACTCTGTGACTTCAAATATTATTTATTTTATTTATAATATTTACCGGCCTAGGAAGCATCTTTTGTTGCTCGTGCCTCACCAGAGGTGTCGGAGAACTGTAGATCCGTTTTTTCAACCTAGCTTGAAGGAAACAAAATAAATTAAGAAAAGAAGAGAAAGGAGGGAAGAAGAGGGAGAAGATCAGGAGGGAATGAGGGATAGAGATAGGGGGAAAGAGAGGATTTCTAAAGTTAATACATAGTAAATTTAGTGCAATTAAAAAAGCAATTGGTATATTGGATTTGGCCTTGACTTTGATTTTTCCACAAAAAAGTATTAACTTTGAGAACCTATAATTATTTGTCCATTAATTAAAAATTAATTTTTCACAAATAGGAATTGGCCAACGTGAGTAATATTTAGGTTGAGTACATGAGGTAACATTAAGAAGTCAAATGTTCATTTTTTTAAATGAAGCGAGCATTAGTTATAATTAATCCCCCTAATTTATAAATTTAATTTTATAAAATCTTGTATTTTTATTTTTTATTATATATGAAATCTTTAGCTCCTATTTGGATAGTGAGATGAGATTGGATGATTTTAGATAAAAGAAAATTTTGAATAAAATATTGTTAGAATATTATTTTTTATTATTATTATTATTTTGAAATTTAAAAAAAGTTGAATTGAGATTTGAAAAATGTGAATTAATTGCTTATTGTATTTTGTGTGGAAATTTGAGAAAGTTGTAATAATCATATGAGATAAATTGATATGTTCCTTAATCTACTATGGTAATATGTTGGATCCGTAAAAAATAAGTTTATAAACCGATTGATTGTTTTCAACAACGGCGCCCACATGAATTAGAGACATATGTCTCCCCTTGCAGACTTTCAGCCAATGGAAAGTAGTCTTTGAACATGCTCCCAAACCTTGCAAACAATATATAGTCGGTATAAGCCCCTTTCTACTGTTTGAGGGCAAAGCTTTCATCAGTTGGAAAAAAGCGTTGCTATAACATGTATTTGTGGCGATTTAGTATCGCCGCAACCAAAATGGCCACAATCATAACTTACTTGGTGCAGAACTCACGGCAGGAAAAGAAAGTCCCGCTAAAATCATAAGGCTTCAAGAAGAGTAATGTAAACTATGAAATCAAACATACTACCAAACAATAAGCAACCATATAAAATCTACCATATTTCTAATTCATATAAACCGGCCTTATGAAACATTGCATATTTTCTTAAGAAGGAATATTTTTTTTTTTTTATCTATCGAAGGTGTACCATCAATAGATTCAAATTTTAAAATCTATATTTCAAATCAAATTATATTATATAAACACTTTGCTAGGTATGCTTTAGATACTGGCTTGAAAATAAACTTTTTCTAAATATAAAAAAATTATTATAATATTTAACCTGCGATCGACCAACGATATTGCATGCGTTTTTCAAGTCAACAAATAGTGCAAGTTTTATATTGGAGTGGGCCTTGGCTTTGAGTTTTCCACAATAAAGTATATAGTACGTTATTAAGTTTGACAAGGTAATGATTCGTCGAACAGAGATAACTTGATTCATGGAAGTTTCTAAGCTTAATTTGTTTAATGAAATGCAATTCTCCTGTGCCTGAAAACTGGGACAAATTAAGTGACGAGACATGGATTATCATAATGCACAAATCTTTTTTTGTCTTATTGTACACGTACATGCCAAAACCTTCTTTCTTAATGCAGCCTTCTTTATTTAACTTATATAAATCGCTACAATAAAAATGATTTTTTACAATGAATATTATTTACTTTGCTACTAATAGTCTATTTGCATCTTAATTTATATTGTATTAAGACTAATAGCTAGTTATAATTATACAATTAATTACAGAATATGTGATATTACATTTTCCTGTTATGAAAGATTATTTGCAACGACATATGTTCATCGTAAATAGTTTTTTTTTTTTTTTTTTTTGGGTTGAAAAAAATGATTTGCAATGAAAAGGTATATCAGTGGTAATAAAAATTATTTGCGATCGACATATCTTCAACAAAGGGTTTTCAGTCCCATGGTACTGGTCATGAAGATGATTACCCTCATCGCAGTTATCATTTGTCTTTTTTGTAATGCTTACTCTATTTATTTTTAAAATTTTTTTAAAGAAGATGACGAAACTCATCTTCACATTGGTTTATTTTCTTAATGGCCACGACATTAAAACTGATCCCCACGGAAAAGATGGCGCACCGAGTGGCCCGGGTCACTGATCCAAAATTGATCCTAGCTACGTCGTCGTTCTTCATTTAGTTAATTTGATTATTACAGCCCGCAGCATGCATTCATATGACATGATCTGCCATGCACCTGCCTGCATGCCTGCATCATCAAGTTGAACTAATCTTAAAAATCACTGAGTTATAATTAAACAAAGTTGTAATTCTTAAATATACGTAATTAGTCTTATAACACGTACAGTGATTAATTTAAGATCCTTAGTTCAAGTTCATGCATGCATGGATGCTAGTGGCAGATCATGTGATATGAATGTTCGCTGGCAGATTTCGTATTCAAATTAACTAAATCACCCGATGCGCCATGTCTTACGTACGTTAGGAGTAATTTAATGTGACCGTGACCGTTATATATAAAAGAAAATGAAACTGATTATACGAACTTGACTTGATTTTAATTTCCAGATCGAATAAGGAATTAATTAGTTTGGGATAAAGTATTAATAAATTTTCTAAACTAATTAATTATGATCGATCATGTACGTCCACCCTAATTGGCCAAGACATTTATCGATCATGTGCATTCATAGCCGGTTTAGCTGTAGGCTGTGGCTCTTAAACATTTCTGATCATTTTCTATGAACCTGCATGCACATGGATAAATATCTTCGCTATATATTGCCTCCATTTGTTTTATAAAGTCAATGAGTGAATTACGTAAAAATCACTACATGACATGCATGCTTATGCAAATTATTACTTTATCCTAAGTTTTTTATATATCATTCATGAGTATAAAGTTGAATTTTTAGACTTGAGGAACTAATCTATATATCCGTTGAATAAATCATAAGGATTATTTAATGTCTTAACGCTAACAAATAAGACAGACCCAACAAGAAAAATAAAAATGAAAGCACGTTCGTGATAAGCAAGACCTAGAGAATGTCATTCAAGATTAATTAATGCAAGTTCATACCAAGAGAATTATATTGTCATATTCAAAATGTTAAATGCTAAGATAATTATTGCTGTTTGTAAGGGAGACATGAGATCATTACTCGCGAAGACATATATATATATAGTTATTGAAAAGGAATTAACAATATTTTTTAATACTTTTTACTATAGTTATTTATCAAAGATTAATGTTAGATACGGTTATAACTTGTATAAGCGTTGCGCACTCATTTTGAAAAAGAGTGGAGTTCACCATCAAAAAATTAATTTTTTCATGAGAATTTTATATTTATTCACCATTTTCAAAAGAAATATTATGTGACGCTTGTATACTCTGTGACTTCAAATATTATTTATTTTATTTATAATATTTACCGGCCTAGGAAGCATCTTTTGTTGCTCGTGCCTCACCAGAGGTGTCGGAGAACTGTAGATCCGTTTTTTCAACCTAGCTTGAAGGAAACAAAATAAATTAAGAAAAGAAGAGAAAGGAGGGAAGAAGAGGGAGAAGATCAGGAGGGAATGAGGGATAGAGATAGGGGGAAAGAGAGGATTTCTAAAGTTAATACATAGTAAATTTAGTGCAATTAAAAAAGCAATTGGTATATTGGATTTGGCCTTGACTTTGATTTTTCCACAAAAAAGTATTAACTTTGACAACCTATAATTATTTGTCCATTAATTAAAAATTAATTTTTCACAAATAGGAATTGGCCAACGTGAGTAATATTTAGGTTGAGTACATGAGGTAACATTAAGAAGTCAAATGTTCATTTTTTTAAATGAAGCGAGCATTAGTTATAATTAATCCCCCTAATTTATAAATTTATTTTTATAAAATCTTGTATTTTTATTTTTTATTATATATGAAATCTTTAGCTCCTATTTGGATAGTGAGATGAGATTGGATGATTTTAGATAAAAGAAAATTTTGAATAAAATATTGTTAGAATATTATTTTTTATTATTATTATTATTTTGAAATTTAAAAAAGTTGAATTGAGATTTGAAAAATGTGAATTAATTGCTTATTGTATTTTGTGTGGAAATTTGAGAATGTTGTAATAATCATATGAGATAAATTGATATGTTCCTTAATCTACTATGGTAATATGTTGGATCCGTAAAAAATAAGTTTATAAACCGATTGATTGTTTTCAACAACGGCGCCCACATGAATTAGAGAGACATGTCTCCCCTTGCAGACTTTCAGCCAATGGAAAGTAGTCTTTGAACATGCTCCCAAACCTTGCAAACAATATATAGTCGGTATAAGCCCCTTTCTACTGTTTGAGGGCAAAGCTTTCATCAGTTGGAAAAAAGCGTTGCTATAACATGTATTTGTGGCGATTTAGTATCGCCGCAACCAAAATGGCCACAATTATAACTTACTTGGTGCAGACCTCACGGCAGGAAAAGAAAGTCCCGCTAAAATCATAAGGCTTCAAGAAGAGTAATGTAAACTATGAAATCAAACATACTACCAAACAATAAGCAACCATATAAAATCTACCATATTTCTAATTCATATAAACCGGCCTTATGAAACATTGCATATTTTCTTAAGAAGGAATATTATTTTTTTTTTATCTATCGAAGGTGTACCATCAATAGATTCAAATTTTAAAATCTATATTTCAAATCAAATTATATTATATAAACACTTTGCTAGGTATGCTTTAGATACTGGCTTGAAAATAAACTTTTTCTAAATATAAAAAAATTATTATAATATTTAACCTGCGATCGACCAACGATATTGCATGCGTTTTTCAAGTCAACAAATAGTGCAAGTTTTATATTGGAGTGGGCCTTGGCTTTGAGTTTTCCACAATAAAGTATATAGTACGTTATTAAGTTTGACAAGGTAATGATTCGTCGAACAGAGATAACTTGATTCATGGAAGTTTCTAAGCTTAATTTGTTTAATGAAATGCAATTCTCCTGTGCCTGAAAACTGGGACAAATTAAGTGACGAGACATGGATTATCATAATGAACAAATCTTTTTTTGTCTTATTGTACACGTACATGCCAAAACCTTCTTTCTTAATGCAGCCTTCTTTATTTAACTTATATAAATCGCTACAATAAAAATGATTTTTTACAATGAATATCATTTACTTTGCTACTAATAGTCTATTTGCATCTTAATTTATATTGTATTAAGACTAATAGCTAGTTATAATTATACAATTAATTACAGAATATGTGATATTACATTTTTCTTGTTATGAAACGACATATGTTCATTGTAAATAGTTTTTTTTTTTTTTGGGTTGAAAAAAATGATTTACAATGAAAGGTATATCAGTGGTAATAAAAATTATTTGCGATCGACATATCTTCAACAAAGGGTTTTCAGTCCCATGGTACTGGTCATGAAGATGATTACCCTCATCGCAGTTATCATTTGTCTTTTTTGTAATGCTTATTCTATTTATTTTTAAAATTTTTTCAAAGAAGATGACGATACTCATCTTCACATTGGTTTATTTTCTTAATGGCCACGACATTAAAACTGATCCCCACGGAAAAGATGGCGCACCGGGTGGCCCGGGTCACTGATCCAATATTGATCCTAGCTACGTCGTCGTCCTTCATTTAGTTAATTTGATTATTACAGCTAGCATGCATTGATATGACCTGATCTGCCATGCACCTGCCTGCATCATCAAGTTGAACTAATCTTAAAAATCACTGAGTTATAATTAAACAAAGTTGTAATTCTTAAATATACGTAATTAGTCTTATAACAGGTACAGTGATTAATTTAAGATCCTTAGTTCAAGTTCATGCATGCATGGATGCTAGTGGCAGATCATGTGGTATGAATGTTCGCTGGCAGATGTCGTATTCAAATTAACTAAATCAAGAATGTGGGATCAATATTGGATCAGTGACCCGGGCCACCCGATGCGCCATGTCTTACGTACGTTAGGAGTAATTTAATGTGACCGTGACCGTTATATATAAAAGAAAATGAAACTGATTATACGAACTTGACTTGATTTTAATTTCCAGATCGAATAAGGAATTAATTAGTTTGGGATAAAGTAATAAATTATCTAAACTAATTAATTATGATCGATCATGTACGTCCACCCTAATTGGCCAAGACATTTATCGATCATGTGCATTCTGTAGGCTGTGGCTCTTAAACATTTCTGATCATTTTCTATGAACCATGCACATGGATAAATATCCGCTATATATGGGCGAGGTCGACGTACATATATTAATATTGCCTCGAGTTTTTTTATAAAGTCAATGAGTGAATTACGTAAAAATCACTACATGACATGCATGCTTATGCAAATTATTACTTTATCCCAAGTTTATTATATATTAAATATTATTCCTTATTCTGGAATTTAAAGCCAAAGTCATTTTGATCTTAATGGTCATATTAAAACTCCCAGTCATTCATGAGTATAAAGTTCAATTTTTAGACTTGAGGAACTAATCTATATATCCGTTGAATAAAAGGTTATTTAATATCTTCACGCTAACAAATAAGACAAAGGCCCAACAAGAAAAATAAAAATGAAAGCACGTTCGTGATCATAAGCAAGACCTAGAGAATGTCATTCAAGATTAATTAATGCAAGTTCATACCAAGAGAATTATATTGTCATATTCAAAATGTTAAATGCTAAGATAATTATTGCGGTTTGTAAGCGAGATAGATCATTACTCACGAAGACATATTCAAAAGATACGGTTATAACTTGTACAAGTACTAATGCACACTCATTTTGAAAAAGAGTGGAGTTCACTATCAAAAAATTAATTTTTTCATTGGAGTTTTATATTTATTCATTTCTTTTAAAAGAAATATTATGTGACGTTTGTATACTCTATGACTGTAAATATTATTTATTTTATTTACAATATTTACCGGCCTAGGAAGTATCTTGTGCTACTCGTGTCTCAGCAGATAAAATATTATTAGAATATTATTTTTTAATATTATTATTGTTTTGAAATTTGAAAAAGTTGAATTGAGATTTAAAAAAATTGAATTGCTTATTATATATTTTTGTGTGAAAATTTAAAAAAATTATACTAATGAGATGAGATAAATTGATATAGTTTCTTAATTTACTATGGTAATATGTTGGATCCATAAAAAATAAGTTTATAAATCAATTGATTTTTCTCAACAACGCCGCCCACATGAATTAGAGAGACATGTCTCCCCTTGCAGACTTTCAGCCAATAGAAAGTAGTCTTTGAAGATGCTCCCAAACCTTGCAAACAATATATAGTCGGTATAAGCCCCTTTCAACTGTTTGAGGGCAAAGCTTTCGTCAGTTGGGAAAAAGTGTTGCTATCACATGTATTTGCGGCGATTTAATATCGCCGCAACAAAACTCGTCACAATTATAGCTTACTTGGTGCAGAACTCGGCGTGAAATGAAAGTCCTGCTAAAATCCTAAGTTGCGGCAAAAATGTATTGCCACAAATAGTTTTGCCCAATGATTATTATAAGAGACTTGCTAGGTACAAGTAGTTTGGTGCACCAAACTGCATACCAACACTCACATAGTTTTTTTTTTTTTATTGAAAAATATAAAAGAAAAAAATTTTGAGAGAAAAAGAAGGTCATCTGTCTCACAAAAATCATTTTCGTCTTCAATTCGCACTGTTTTATTAAGCGGATGCCTTACATTTAACATCAATTCACGGTTTGGTGCGCGAAATTGCTTGCAAGAAGACTTTTCCTGATTATAATTCTTGGGTCTATTACGGCGACAAGTGACCGCCACTAAAGGTCGAATACCAGCTACAACTTGGGAAAACCCCCAAATTGCCTCCCCTACGTATGCCTTATTTTTTACTTTTCTTTCCCAAATTGGCGGATGATCAGTTGGATTTATTTGGAAAAATAGCCTTTCTACTCATCATCTTTCCACCACACTTGATTATATATATATATATATTTGTTTTTATTCTTGCTAAACTAATTAAAGAAATTCTTCTACTCATCATGATTCATATACCACATATTTGATTAGTTGGTTTGCCCACTCTGGACATGACTACTGATATTCAGTTTTTGTTGAAGCATTTGTTTCCTCTTGAATATTATTACTAGGTAAATAGCCACTAGCATAATAAGAAACAGGCTTCTTTATAGTCAACTATTTGTAACGAAAATGACTATTTGCAAAAGAAATGAGTGTTTTCACTGCAAATACCTGACGACCACAAATAAACATTTTTCTATTAATAAACATGCTTGTTCTAAACTTTAAGAAAAAAATCACATTATTCATTATTGGTCATCTATCACAAGTACTTTACAATATTAATACGATTTCGATCTAGATTTGAGTGTTAAATCGAAAGAAAAATTAAGCCAATCAAGGGGGTCGATCCCAATGGTAGAAAATGATAAGAAATGTTTAAGAGTCACAACCTACAGCTACCATGCATGCACATGGATAATTGTCTTCGTTATGGGCATGGCCGTACATTAATAATGTCTCAATTAAGGTTTCAAAGTCAAATTAGAGTGAATTACGTTACACAAATTAGGCTTATACATTTTCTTAATTTATCACAAACTGATTACTTCCTAATTCTGGAAAAATCAATTGATGGTGTACACTACGTACAAGAAATATTTGTTTTATCCGGAGGAGTTTTGGTGGCAAAAGGCATGGTATATCCGTGAGAAATATCTTTTTCCCACCAACTCGTGCCGTGGAGAGCTCTTGGAATAAAATTGGTGGGATAAGCTTTATTTTTCCACGAGTGCTTCAACTTGTGGGGAAAAGCTAGTTTTTCCCGCAACAACAATGGCGAGTAAAGGCCTCTGAGCTCGCCGCAATTAATTTGAGAATTTGTTATCCATCGTGAAATTTACTGCTTTTTGCCACGAATTCTGGTTGTGGGTTATTAAAATCCATGGAAACTGTTGCTGGAAATTACCCTTTTAACAACACAACCCGTCCGTCGGTAAAGCTGAGGGCTGCACCATTTGCCACAACGGGTTCCTCGCTGGTATTGTGCATTTCCATGAACCCTATCTGTAGGAAAAACTGGTTTTGCGGTCATACTTTGATATTAATGCATCCACGCTTCATAATCAGTTTGGCATTTATAGACAAACCTAGATTGATCATCAAAATTTACACAAAGTTCTCTGATGGAGTTGCAATAATGTGGAGATGATGACGACTGATCATGAACGACGCTGCATGTAGTACTACTCTTATATATATATGTATATTCACTAAATATTGTACGTGCTGATCAGGTATATATATATGCCATTAATTAAGTATATAACAAAATACTGCCATATCAAGGGACGATTCATTAGAGATGTCATTGTTTGTTTGACGGATATAAGCCATTATGCAGGATAAGGACAGAATAGTCTGTGTGAAGATTTTGAAAATCCTCCAACCCTGTTGAAACTATACAAAAACCACACCTTTTTTAAGACACGTCCATTCTATACACCTACATATATAATTCTGGATGGAATCCAGAAAAGCAGATTATTATATGTCGTACCTTGGATTTTTAGTCTGTCATGAGTTATACTACCCTTTACTATATCCAAAAAAGGGGACCGAAAGACAAGAAAATGTAAGGAGACAAGAGTGGGAAGACAACAGAAGATTAAAAAAACACTGAATGGGGTATATGGCTAGGAAAGGTGGTACATGGGTGTTCCTCATCAGTGTCGATCAAAAGGTCGCTTTATGGCACACAAACTCTCTCTCTCTCTCTCTCTCTCTCTCTCTCTCTCTCTCAAATGCGCACGCGCCCACACACTCACGATTACTCCAAGTGTTGGGATATATTAAGACCTTGTAACTGTAAAACAGTGATACATCGTCCTTCGTTACATATTACAGAACATCTATCGATCTCTACAACAATAAATATTTCATCTTCCTTGCTTGAAAACCCAAACTTTCATCACGCCAGTACAAGGAGGAAGCTGTTCTCACGCACCACTTTCTCCATATGGGCCTTCCAATTACAGAACCACGTTCCCCTGATACTTCAACCATCATCTCATTTTCAGATGCTCAACCATGCCAAAAACCCTTTTCGGGAATCCCAAAGGGGGGAGGACAACAAGAACAAGATCAGAAAAACCCGCCAGGCTCAAATCCTGATCTTGTGTTGGATCTAAGCCTCTTCACTAATTAATGTTGCCACAACTGTCATCTGAATTATAATTTTTTCCTGTTAGGCCACTCTTGGGTCCAAAATGCTGGGAAAATCATGCAAGTCATGAAAACAATTGTATCATATAAGAAGTGCAAAAATTATCGATCCCTAGTTAGAGGCTTGCCTATGTCAATCACTTTGTAAAAAACCCATTAAATGTACTACATGATCAACAGGTTTGACAAAACCACTTAGAAGATGATCGATCCACATTAGCTTGTCTATAAAATATCGTTTAAGACCCATAGCGTAAAGCTAAATATAATGTCTTCCCTAGCTAGGGTTACTATGGACATTTATTGTCTCAATTACGTATAAATCACTACACAAGCAAGCTTAGAAAATTTATTAATTCTCCAACGTTAATTGATTCCTTATGCATTAATCTGGAAAAATCAAAGTCTAAGCTCACATTGCTTTATTTTCTGATTGGCCATGACGTTAAAACTCCCCACGGAAAAGATGGCGCACCGGGTGGCCCGGGTCACTGATCCAATATTAATGATCCTACGTCCTCCTCCATATATTTAGTTAATTTGTTTAATTATTACAGCCAGCATGCATTCATACGACATCTGCCACCTGCATGCATGCAAGCATCATCGATCGACAACTTGAACTATTCTTAAAATCACTGTGTTATAAGACTATATTGTCTACTTAACAAGTAGTACTGCAACTTTATTTTAATTGTTATTATTATTATTATTATTATTATTATTATTATTATTATTATTATTATTATTATTTTGGGGATTACAAAATATTTAACTTTGTTTAATTATTCGACTATTATTACAAAATTAACCTTCTTTAATTATTTGAAAATTATTCTTTGATAGAATTTAATTTATTGGGTTTGAATTATCTTTTTCCAATCGAATCGTCATTCTATAATGTGTCGTTTATACCGGCTTGCAAATATAAATTTTTTAAACCTTAATTACGTATACATCAGTTGCCACCGACTGTAACAATTAACTAATTAATTCTCTTATTTGCATAACCTTCAAAGATGTGTTCATAGATGCATGTGTATATATATATATATATATATATGTATATTCCGCTCAAAATATATGTTTTCATAAACAGTTTTATGAATTTTTTTTCTTTTTTTAATTTTTATAGAACCAGTTTTGGTGTTTTTCCCCCATAGATAAAATTGGAAGCTAATAAAGAGATGAAAGCTCGAAAAATGTATTTTAGTATTTCAGTTCAATCCGGCCATGTCCATTGGGTCACAGCTAGCTAGGCCGGGTATATATAGTAATTATAATAATAATAATCAGATATTAGAATATATAGTTGTAGTCCTTAATTAGATTGGAAAATAAAATTGTCACTACAAGAAAAACGGATATTTGTGATGGACTATTTGCTATGAAAATAAATTCATTTTAACAGGAAATAGTCATTTTGGCTGGATATATATATAATTAGCAGTTTTAATTCTTGTAGCGTGTTAGCTAGGTACTCCAATAGTAAGGGGGATATATATATATTTATATATCATCTTATAATAAAATGAGGTCAATCCATATAGAAGCTAGAATAGCCTAGCTAGCGTGCATGCAATAATATTATTAGTACTATTACCACCCATTTGTTATATGACTTAGTCTAGTTCTAGTAGCTATAAATAAGCCATGCTATTGTCGACCAAAGTACACAAATCACATCTCCCTCGATCTTCTCCAAACCAAAGAATTCCCAACATCTCTAGCATGAATCAGGTGCGCTGCATGTAAATTTGAAAGCATACCCTCAGCAACTGATCTCTTTTTTTCACCCTATTTGGGTTCCTCAAACCTCTCGCGCTTAATTTATTTGTAGTAGCCAATACAATATGTGGCGCCCCCAATCCCCCTTATAAAAATACACAGGGATCGAGACGCCAGGATGGTGACAACACGGTCACACATCCCAACGAAGTGCC
This sequence comes from Juglans microcarpa x Juglans regia, assembly GCF_004785595.1. Taxonomy (NCBI): domain Eukaryota; kingdom Viridiplantae; phylum Streptophyta; class Magnoliopsida; order Fagales; family Juglandaceae; genus Juglans; species Juglans microcarpa x Juglans regia. The sequence continues at coordinate 16,168,820 of NC_054609.1, forward strand.
AGTATGTGTACATGCAACAGTGTACAAATAAAATAACGCAGCGGATAGTCAACTAAGTACCAGAATTTAAATACAAATATTTAAACACAATTTATCTTTAAAAATTATACAGTCATCCCAAATATAATACAAAAGATAAATACATAAACTGATAAATACACATAACTCACTAAACAGGAACAATCCCAGATCACTCCTCCAACGGAGCCAAGCTAAGGCTCGTCATCATCGTCTGCACCAAAATCTGCGATACCATGAAATGGTACCACAGGTAAGTATAAACCAAACAACTCTCGGGATAAAAATACATTAATGCAACCAACAGTATAGCAAAATACATTTAGCCATAAAATATCATTTTTTCCCAGAAAAATGATTATTTCCAACACACGCCAAAAATCCCATTTTGGCCCAAAATATCCGTAACACATTTTCCCATAAAATGATCCACACAAACAATCCAATTATCGGACACTGTAGGCGGGAATCGCAGGCGGGACTCTACCACCGTCCCTGCTTACCACCATCCCTACCGCGTGCACCGTAGGCGGGAATCACAGGCGGGACACAACCACCATCCCTGCTTACCACCATCCCTAACGCGTGCACCGTAGGCGGGAATCACAGGCGGGACTCTACCACCATCCCTGCTTACCACCATCCCTACAGTTCCTTTACACACAATAAAGACTTAACAGAGCACTGTAGGCGGGAATCACAGGCGGGACACAACCACCATCCCTGCTTACCACCATCCCTACAGTCTCTTTTCCTTTTACTCACATGAAAATCCAAATCCAATAAATACATAAACATGTATGCAATACACGAAAACCCAGTTTTCTTTATAAACATGATCATGCATGCAATATGCGATGTACGTGAACAAGTCATAACCAACAACCACAATTCACAATGCAAACAAACACAACTCCGTCCACAATCCATCCGACCCCCGAAACTCCTCGGACTCAGTCCGGCAAAACAACCCAATTCACAGATAATATGCGTTAGTGCAAAAATATATTTAAATCACGAAAGTTCTTTAAGGAAAATACTTATAGTGCAATATAATAATTTCCGGAGGATCTCGAAGCTGTAAGTGGTGATTTCTGAGCAACACCACAGTGTAAAATACACTGTGGCCGTGGGTCACAATTACCAACTTTTCAACGAGGACAAACGAAGACCCAAGATTGATAGGGTAGGGCCTAGGGAGGTCGGTGAAGCCAATGGTGGCGGTGGTTTGCCGTGGGTGGCGGCGGAATGGGCGGTAGAAGACCAAAATGCCCAAATCGGAAATGTAGTTGGTGGAGCTTCACCGGTGACGGATCGGAGGTGGGGTTGGGTCCAATGGGTTGCCAAGAGGTCGGGGATGAAGTGGTAGGAAGATGGTGGCCAATGGTGGTGCGACGGCGGCGCAACGGCGGAAGGAGTGCCGCGGCTTCGAAGAGCTACTGGTGGTTAACGGCGGCACGGATGGAGGTGAGATTGGTGGGGTGAGGTCGCCGGCGGCTGGGGAAGCTAATGGGCTGGGCGGTGAGGGCCACCGCCGGCTCACGGCGGCGCTGGCGTGAAGGTGGGCCGCGGCTTCGTGGGGGGCGTGTGGGCTACCGGCGGCGAGGTAGGGGCTGAGGTTTGGGAGGTGAGGTCGCCGGAGGGAGGGGGAGCTGGTCGGCTGGGCGGTGTCGCGCACGGCGGCGCGACGGCGGCGCTGGGAGGAGACGAAGGAAACGGGCGGAGGAGAGGAGAGAGAGAGCTCACGCGGGAAGGAGAGGAAAATAAGGAAGAAAAGAAAAGAAAGAAAAGAAAAAGGAAGGAAAGAAAAAATGGAGGAAAAGAAATGAGGTCCAATCCTCATAACTTGGGTCACAAAAAAGATCCAACGGAGACGATTTTAAAACCACAAGTTAAATAAAATAATTTAAACGTAATGGTAAAGTCAAATTGAAATAATTAAATCCCACGGTAATTAATTTAAATATTAAAAGCAATTTAAATGCATAACAATAAATAAATATTTAGAAAGCACATAAAATTAATTTTCACCAAATTAAAATCATAGAAATAAACTTACTAAAAATTCAACCAATTTTAAAATAAGAGGATATATTTTTGAACAATAAAAAATAATCCTTCAGTAAAAATACACTGAAATACGGGGTGTTACATCCTCCCCCCTTAAAATAAAATTTCGTCCTCGAAATTTGTAGGGCCAACCATCACTCTAAAGCAGGATACCAAGTACAACCAGAACACTCTTAAGAAAATCACACAACCTCCAACACCCAACGGGCATGGATACAACTTGCATAACTTTCCAAAACCCAAGAATAAACCACACATGGCATCCATTACGAAAGGTAAGATTAGACCCATACCTGCCGTAACCCCAGCGTCCTGAGTCCCTGGAATCTCGTCGCCAGCACTACCAGGAGTCACTGCATACACCCGAGCCTGAACTAGTTGCCTCTGATTAGTCCTACCACCGCGATGACCACCCTGATTCCCTTGAGTCCAATTAGGGCACTCACGAGCAAAGTGTCCTGTCTGACCACACTCAAAGCACTGGTTCCAACCCTGACGACACTCGCCCTCGTGGGCTCTATTACATCTACCACAAACTGGAGCTCGACCCCCAATACGTGTACCGGAAGCTGCCTGCGCTCTGGCCCCGATCCTTTGCACAAACTTCTGTGGCGACCCGAAGCTGCTCCCTTCACCATCAACGTTCAGTCGCTTCTTACCCGGAGGGGAACCTACCACAGCACCTCGCTCTCGCTCAGCAATTGAGGCCACATTGACCAACCTCTGAAAGTTCTGGATTTCCAAGCATGCGACCTGCCTGCGGATTTGAGGGCGCAATCCTTCTTGGAAACGTTCAGCCCGCATCTCTTCCGTAGCAATGAGGTGAGGAGCGAACCGTCCAAGCTCCATAAATTTCCTTGCATACTGCTCGACAGTCATGTCTCCTTGAACCAAATTATTGAAATCCCGAGCCAATTGCCGTCTCACCGAAACAGGAAAGAATCGATCATCAAATTCTTTCTTAAAACGCTGCCAAGACACAGCAGCCAAGGATCCCAACTCCATCTCTAAAAGTGACCGCTTGGTCTCCCACCAATTTGCCGCTTCACCTTGCAGCATATAACTCCCATATAAAACCCTCTGGGCCTCAGTGCATCCACAGACTTCAAACGTTCTTTCCAGATCTTGAATCCACCTTCTAGCCCGTAATGGATCCTCTTCACCAGAAAAAGCAGGGGTCCTATGCGCTAAGAAGCGCTCATAGGTGCACCCGGCCTGCATCGCCCTGTATTGCTCTCCTTGCTGCGGACGAAAATTCTGCTGAAGAAACTCCGTCATCCTATTCAACGCCCTCGCCATGGCATAATTTCCATCACCCCTCGGTAATTCATCCTCGGGCTCATTAGCTTGCCTTCTTGGTCGTACCATTTTCCTGCCATAGCGTAACCCTTAACCCCACTATCAGTTTAAAACAAACTAAAAATATAATTATAGTAAAATAAATTAAAATACAACCATATCACATAAAATAAAATAAAATAAAATAAAACCAACAAAATAAAATATCATAAGACAAAAGGAATAAAACAAATGAAATAGTACACAAGAAAATAATTGAAACAAGTAAAATTGCCTGCCATATAATAAAATAACTAAATAAACTAAAATAACAAAAATAAGATAAATAACAAACAATTAACGTACAATTAAAATAAATAAATTAAAATAAAATAATGTACTCCCAACAAAATAATTTCAAATCAAAATTTTAAAATTTTCTGGTACTACACCTATGGGACATGTGGTTTTACCCAGAGCCGAACTGCTCTGATACCACCAGTGGCGCCCCCAATCCCCCTTATAAAAATACACAGGGATCGAGACGCCAGGATGGTGACAACACGGTCACACATCCCAACGAAGTGCCAGTGTGTGTACATGCAACAGTGTACAAATAAAATAACGCAGCGGATAGTCAACTAAGTACCAGAATTTAAATACAAATATTTAAACACAATTTATCTTTAAAAATTATACAGTCATCCCAAATATAATACAAAAGATAAATACATAAACTGATAAATACACATAACTCACTAAACAGGAACAATCCCAGATCACTCCTCCAACGGAGCCAAGCTAAGGCTCGTCATCATCGTCTGCACCAAAATCTGCGATACCATGAAATGGTACCACAGGTAAGTATAAACCAAACAACTCTCGGGATAAAAATACATTAATGCAACCAACAGTATAGCAAAATACATTTAGCCATAAAATATCATTTTTTCCCAGAAAAATGATTATTTCCAACACACGCCAAAAATCCCATTTTGGCCCAAAATATCCGTAACACATTTTCCCATAAAATGATCCACACAAACAATCCAATTATCGGACACTGTAGGCGGGAATCGCAGGCGGGACTCTACCACCGTCCCTGCTTACCACCATCCCTACCGCGTGCACCGTAGGCGGGAATCACAGGCGGGACACAACCACCATCCCTGCTTACCACCATCCCTAACGCGTGCACCGTAGGCGGGAATCACAGGCGGGACTCTACCACCATCCCTGCTTACCACCATCCCTACAGTTCCTTTACACACAATAAAGACTTAACAGAGCACTGTAGGCGGGAATCACAGGCGGGACACAACCACCATCCCTGCTTACCACCATCCCTACAGTCTCTTTTCCTTTTACTCACATGAAAATCCAAATCCAATAAATACATAAACATGTATGCAATACACGAAAACCCAGTTTTCTTTATAAACATGATCATGCATGCAATATGCGATGTACGTGAACAAGTCATAACCAACAACCACAATTCACAATGCAAACAAACACAACTCCGTCCACAATCCATCCGACCCCCGAAACTCCTCGGACTCAGTCCGGCAAAACAACCCAATTCACAGATAATATGCGTTAGTGCAAAAATATATTTAAATCACGAAAGTTCTTTAAGGAAAATACTTATAGTGCAATATAATAATTTCCGGAGGATCTCGAAGCTGCAAGTGGTGATTTCTGAGCAACACCACAGTGTAAAATACACTGTGGCCGTGGGTCACAATTACCAACTTTTCAACGAGGACAAACGAAGACCCAAGATTGATAGGGTAGGGCCTAGGGAGGTCGGTGAAGCCAATGGTGGCGGTGGTTTGCCGTGGGTGGCGGCGGAATGGGCGGTAGAAGACCAAAATGCCCAAATCGGAAATGTAGTTGGTGGAGCTTCACCGGTGACGGATCGGAGGTGGGGTTGGGTCCAATGGGTTGCCAAGAGGTCGGGGATGAAGTGGTAGGAAGATGGTGGCCAATGGTGGTGCGACGGCGGCGCAACGGCGGAAGGAGTGCCGCGGCTTCGAAGAGCTACTGGTGGTTAACGGCGGCACGGATGGAGGTGAGATTGGTGGGGTGAGGTCGCCGGCGGCTGGGGAAGCTAATGGGCTGGGCGGTGAGGGCCACCGCCGGCTCACGGCGGCGCTGGCGTGAAGGTGGGCCGCGGCTTCGTGGGGGGCGTGTGGGCTACCGGCGGCGAGGTAGGGGCTGAGGTTTGGGAGGTGAGGTCGCCGGAGGGAGGGGGAGCTGGTCGGCTGGGCGGTGTCGCGCACGGCGGCGCGACGGCGGCGCTGGGAGGAGACGAAGGAAACGGGCGGAGGAGAGGAGAGAGAGAGCTCACGCGGGAAGGAGAGGAAAATAAGGAAGAAAAGAAAAGAAAGAAAAGAAAAAGGAAGGAAAGAAAAAATGGAGGAAAAGAAATGAGGTCCAATCCTCATAACTTGGGTCACAAAAAAGATCCAACGGAGACGATTTTAAAACCACAAGTTAAATAAAATAATTTAAACGTAATGGTAAAGTCAAATTGAAATAATTAAATCCCACGGTAATTAATTTAAATATTAAAAGCAATTTAAATGCATAACAATAAATAAATATTTAGAAAGCACATAAAATTAATTTTCACCAAATTAAAATCATAGAAATAAACTTACTAAAAATTCAACCAATTTTAAAATAAGAGGATATATTTTTGAACAATCAAAAATAATCCTTCAGTAAAAATACACTGAAATACGGGGTGTTACACAATAGACACATATTTTTTTTCCTTACTTTCTTTTCCCAATGTTCTTTAATTTACTATTCGATCATATATAAGTAGTTATCATGTTAGCATTTTACATCATTATTTTACACATTTTACTTATGAACGTCGTATGATGGTGAAAGCTATAAGGTTCTTGCCGTTTTTGGTGATAAATTAATGTGCGTATGTATAAGCTACGTACATATATATATATATATATAAATACAACTCATCATCGATCCTCACACTACAGACCAACATATGATTTGTCATTTTTTACATTCTATCTAAGCACACATATTTACAGTACATTAATATGAGTGTTTAAATAGAAGGACACAAATAACAAATCACATGTTGATATTTGGGGTAAGAGATGATAAGTAGAATTTTTCAAATATATATATATATATTATATTCATTCACGTGCATGCAGTTTAAGCAGAATTTATATCTGCATTCAGATAAAAAATGGATGTGATTAATTTGACAGTACTCTATATATCTTGTTCAATCAGGGAAACTACATTTTCTACTATGGAGGCCCGCACAATCAGTGGAACAATATATTTCAGCAACAAGCAAATGATGTGAATAATCAACTAGTCATGATCCTGGGAATAGGAAACATCGCCATAGTTGTTTCTCCAGGGCCTTTACCGGACCACATCGACAGGGGGAATTTGGAAATTGATATTGGGAACTCATGGGCAGTGCTGACCGACGGGAATGCTATCTTGGTCAACGAAAGTAGTGGGGTAAGAATGCTGACAGTCTTGGAGCGTTTTAACGAATGGAGTAGAGATATAGGACGTGGTGGTAACTTCGGAACAGCTTTCGGGAATTTCCTTCGCACCCTTCCATATTATTAATGACGTTGCTATATATATATTGCATTGCATGCGCGCGCGCGCGCAGTACCAAATAAAGATGTACTCGTCTGTGTTTAATAATATGTTAGCTTGTATGCGCGCTAGATGTATGCATGCATGATGTTTAATATGTACTACTGCTGTCGTTCGCGTGGTGGGTTAATTAATGTTTAATTTATGATTTCTAATGCTCGTGCATGTTTAATAACTGTCGTTTATTTTTTAGGAAATCTATGAATATTAGATATTGCATGCATTGATAATTTAATCCATAAGTTATATATTTTTTTTGTCCCAAACACACAAATTTGGGACAAAAATATATCGTCCATTAATAAAAGCATTTTTGTTATAATGAAATCACAAGCTGTCCTTATAAATATAATTAAATTCGTAGTTAACAATAAAATTAAACCATTTTAATGTCAAGGGCACAAACTAAAGCATTTTACGTCGTACACATATATGAACCCAACTCAAATTATATTTAATTGCCTGAACTTTGCTGAGCATGATTTAGACTGTGTTTGAATGTTGGCTAAGTTGATTTCTTTATAAATAACATTGAGTTGAGATAATAAAGTGAGTTTTATAGAGTTTTCTCAAAATATTTTATAATTTGAGAGTTGGGTGTAATTTTAATGTTAAACTCAACTTAGAATATTTAGATTGAGTTTAATAAATCTCAAATGAGTCTAACAATCAAACGGGGCCTTAATGCTAATTAATTAAAAGTCATACTTTTTTATTTGCTAACTAATTAAAAGTCATTCGAATTATTTATGTTGCTGATCACTAATTAGTTACATGCTACAATATTCAGAATATAAGATGTGCAACCACTGGCTTAATCAAGCCTCGTTTATTTTCACAACTTCTTTCAACTCATCTCATCTCATCTAATCATTACAACTTTATCAAATTTCCATACAAAATAAAATAAACAATTCAACTTTGTTAGATCTCAAAATAATAATAATATTAAAAATATTCTGATAATAATATTATTTTATTCAATTATTAATTTTAATCTCAACTCATCTCATTTTATCTGCGAAAACAAATGAGGTATTAGCACTAGCAATGCTGCAAAAGAGTGGTAGTTAAGAATTTGCACTACGTAATAATTTCCCTCTAAAGATCAGACGTCATTTTCCTGCTAATTTGTACATTCTAAAATTAAAAAAATTATTTTTTAAAAATTTATATCAAAAAATTCTTTTAAGTTTTAATTTATATTAAAAAAGGATAAGGCCGTTTGAACCATTATGCTGCCAGCGAGTAAAAATCCGTTAAACAAATTAACCATATGAATTATTTTAACTCTGGCAATTAATTAGTACTTTCTTTTTAGATACAAAGCGAGGGGAGGGTTTTTAACCATATTTCATTAGATCACCATCAAGCTCTTGGCGCAAATAATTAGTACTTTTAATGAAATTAAAAAAAGGATAAACTTGACTTTGATTTTTTCCACAATAAATAATTAACTTTGAAAACCTAATGATTTGTCGAATAGAATATTCTAAGCTTAATTGTTTGATGATCAAATGCAATCCTGATCCTGCATGTGCCTCAAAACTAGGACTGTCTTTTTTTTTTTAATAGACATGTCTCGTTGTCATTCTCTCATCAGCTTATGTTGAGAATATACCTAGTTAATTATGTTGATAGTATGTGTTAAAGATGAATTTAATATTCAAATGCTAGTGGTGAATATTAGCTAGAATTAATCCATATTTATGACATTGTTATATGGTTGAGTGTAGACCGTATTTACGTTGAAATAAATAAGGGAATGGAGGCTCATATACGTGCTGTCCAAAAACGTGTTTGCGATCTAAGAAATTTTGGATTTATCAATATATATATATATATATATATATATATTAATTTAAAGAACCATTGGTTTTGTTTGGAATGATGTACTTGGGTGTATTTTAAAGTTGTGTAAACTTTTGGATTTGTTCACATTCTTATTTCTATTTTGGCTATGCTTTTGGAATTTGTACAAATTTTGTAATGGTTGGAATGTTTGACAAATGCTAAATTTGAAGTTAGATGTGAGCATATTATCTATTCTTAAGACCATGATATGAATGTCTCTATGACATGTTTGACGTCCCTCCACTACAAGAAAATAGGCATTTTCCAGCGATTTTAAAATCGGCACAAGAAAATATTGTCGCAAAAGGTTATTATTTGCGGCGATTTCTAAGTCGCCGCTCAATTCCATCGCAAAAAGTGGGAAATACTGATGGAGATTTACTGTTTATTTTTTTGCGGCGACTTTTTATACCTATTGCAACGATTTTTTTCGTCATAAAAAAGTATTGTAACTGTAGCAGCATTTTATTTCCGTCGAATTTTAGAATCGCAGCAATATATTCTTTTTACAGCGAATATTATCACCGTAAAGGTCTTTATTGCCAATCAATACTATTAGCGGCGAATCAAAATCGCCGGAAAATCTAATAAAAATAAAACCCCCGCGTTTTACCTTCGTTCCTTTAAATGCCTCCAACGTCTACTCCTCCTCCCCTCTCGTCTCTCCCCAATCTTCATTCTCCCCCGATCCCCACTCTTCATGCCACCACGCAGCAGCCACTGCACGCCGCCGTCGACCCACCGTCACCGTCCACCTCCACCGTCCCCGGCCAACCCAGCCAAGTCCCTCCCTTGCGGCTTCTCTCTCTCTCGCAGATCTCCCTCTCTTCTCCCTCAGATTCCCAGTGCCGCCTCGTCCGCAGCCGCTGCACCACCTCCAGCTACCGGCGTAGCTACCCCCCCAACGGTCCCTAGCCCCTCCATCGAAGCTCTCTGTCTCTCTCACTGTCGATCTGCTCTCTCCCTCGCGGATCTCGCTCAAGCTCTTATACCCACCATGCACCGCCTTCCTCCATGGCCTTCCTCCACGGCACAGTTGTGACGCCCCGACTCCCATGTACAAAAACAAGGGAATCGTGACGTCAGGATGATGACAACACGGGTCACGCATCCCAATGAAATGTGCTCAAGTGTGTGCAACATGCAAGAGTGCACAATAAAAATCGCAGCGGATAATATAAATAAGTCATCTAAGTACCAAAAATTTAAATACAAATATTTAAAACAAATTACCTTTAAAGAGTTATACAGTCATCCCAAATATATTACAAAAGCAACACATAAATTGATAAAAATGAAACTTGATAAACAGGAGCAATCCTAGATCACTCCACCAACGGAGCCAAGCTAAGGCTCGTCATCCACGTCTGCATCAAAATCTGCGATACCATAAAATGGTACCACAGGTAAGTATAAACCAAACAACTCTCGGGATAAAAACATATTAATGCAACCAACATGCATTCATACGACAAAATCCACTTAACCATAAATTACCATTTTTCCCTAAAAATGATTCACACAAAAAAAACCAATTATCGGACACTGAAGGCAGAAATCGCAGGCGGGACTCTACCTCCGTCTCTGCTTACCACCATCCCTACCGCGTGCACCGTAGGCGGGAATCACAGGCGGGACACAACCACCATCCCTACTTATCACCATCCCTACCGCGTGCACCGTAGGCGGGAATCGCAGGCGGGACTCTACGACCATCCCTGCTTACCACCATCCCTACAGTTCCTTTTCCCTTTTCTCAAACCAGTCAAATCCAGTTGTTTCAAACACACTCAAAAATCATATCTCACATGAAAGCCCAGTTTTCAAATAAACACATGAACATATATGCAATCATGCGAAAACCCAGTTTTCAGTTACAAACATGAACATGCGTGCAAATGCAGTGTACAAAACACGACACCAATATCCAATAACCAACAATGTCAACACAATCCAATCACAAACCAAACATACAATAAACTCCGTCCGCAATCCATCCGAGCCCCGAACTCCTCGGACTCAGTCCGGCATAACCAACCAGTTCACAGTAATATGTGTTAGTACAAAAATACATTTAAATCACGAAAATTCTTTGAAAAAATATTTACAGCGCTATAATATGATTTTCGAAGGATCACGGAGGTGCAAGAAGTGGTGACTCAGCAACGTAACAATGTAAAATACACTGTGGCCGTGGGTCTCAAAAACCCACTTTTCAACGGAGACAAACTAAGACCCGAAATTTGATAGAGTAGGGCCTAGGGAGGTCGGTGAAGCTAGTGGTGGTGGTGGTTTGCCGTGGGTGGCGGCGCAAGGGGTGTTTTTAGGCCAAAAATGTCTAAAATGAAAATGGAGTTGGATGTGCTTCACCGGTGACGGATCGGAGGTGGGGTTGGGTCCAATGGGTTGCTAGGAGGCCGAGGATGATGTGGTGAAGAGATGGTGGCCGGAGGTGGCGCGACGGCGGCACAGTGGTGCAAGGAAGGCCGCGGCTTCAAGGGGTTCGTGGTGGCTAACGGCGGCACAAGGGAGGATGAAATTGGAGGGGTGAGGTCGCCGGCCGATGGGGAGCACGATGGGGTGGGCGGTGTCGCGCACGGCGGCGCGACGGCGGCGGGCTGGGTGAAGAACGGGTGCACGACGAGAGAGAAAGAGAGAGAGAGAGAGAGAGAGAGAGAGAGAGTCGCGCGAGATGGGGGGAAAACCGGGGAAAAAGAAAAGAAAGAAAAGAAAAAGGGGAAAAAGAAAAAAATGAAGGGAAAGAAATGAGGTCCAATCCTCACATCTTGGGTCACAGAAAATGATCCAACGAAAATAATTTTAAAACAGCAAATCAATTAAATTAAGTTAAACGTAATGATACAATGAAAATAAAATAATTAAATCCCACAATCAATTAAATTAAGAGAAGAACAATTTAAATGTACAATCGTAAATAAATATTAAGAAAACATAACAATTTAATTTTTACAATTTAAAGATCATAAAATAACCCATTTAAAATATCCGATAGTTATAAAATAAGAGAATAAATTTTTAAATTATTAAAAATAATTCTTCAGTGAAAATACACTAAAATATGGGGTGTTACAACAGTACCGCATAAACCGCAAGCTAGTGTATTTCAAAATCTAGAGATTTCCAAAACAGAGGCTTGCGGTGCCCAAAGCTTCTCTATTTTCCGAAGGTATTGTCCTTTTATTTTTTGATTTTTACCGATCAAAAAAAGTTAAAAAGGTATTGTCTTTGTTTGGTTTCTGAGAAAATTAAATTTAAAAAATTGGAACTCTAGCAAGATTTTACTTTTGATTCCTCAAGTGGTGTTTGGTAACGAAAATAAGACGATGAAAGACTCGGATTTGGTTTGGATTAAGTGTTGCAGATAACTAAGTTGGGGTTTAGGTAAGTAAATTTAGTTTTGTTGCTGTTGCTGTGAATTAGAGAATTTTGACATATGGAAATAGAAGGTTTTGTTCATATATGCCTTTTGTTTCAGAGAAACTAACAGAAAACTAATTGAACATATCAATTTGGATGGGTTTTTTGCATTTGGGTTTGGACAAGGACATACGTTGATTGAAGAGGAAGTTGTCAATGTGCTGGCAGAGGTTTTTTTGCATCCAAACTATACAATTGCTAGTGGAATTTATTACCAATTCTTTTAATCATTGGTTTTTTTTTCCCCTCCTTGTTTGTGAATACTTAACCGTTGGACTGAGATAATTTTTCCCTTCCCCTTTATGGCCATCTTGATGGCTCCTTGAATTTTCTTTTAGGAATTTTATATTCTATAGGTTGTATTGTGTACATGATAATGTGGGGTCATGTATTATTTATGCATTTATGAACTTTATTCATTGTTGGAGGCTGCAGTAGTTGAACGTTAAATTAGAATCTGATTTCTCTGGTGCTCTAACTGGGAATAATGATGTAAATGTTTTTTTCCAAAACATGGTGAGATATATTCCTTGAATATCTTGATGGTCAATCACATGTTGGTTTATAAGTTTGGTTCGACATGTCAATCCAACAGAATTTGAATTTTACCTTAACAGCCATGCTGTAATTCAGGTAAAGCTAGGGTCATCTGGTTGCATTAACTTAAAACACAGCTGATGCTTTGAATTTGTTTTGATGCATATACATAGACTTTTGTTTATCGGAAATGAATTGTTTGAGTTTTCATTCTTATTGCATTTGTAGGGAACTAGTAGTCATTCCATGTTTTTCCTTTCATATCCTCATCAAAACTCCACACCTTTTTCCACAACTTAGTAAGTTAATTGCTCAAAACAGGGTTCTTCCAAGATAGGTATATGTGAGAACTTTCTCAAATTAGATTGTAATCTTTTGGTTTATTCTTTGGCAATCTATGCATAGAATTATGAATTCAAGACTAATTGATTTCTGGATACTCTTCTTTGGCTTTAATTCATTTCTCTGCAAATGTATCATGCATGCTTGGATATAGATTTTCTATTTGTTGCTGGACTTGACATGATGAATGCTTTGCCATTATCATTTAACAATCCGGGATAAAGATGACACCCATTAATTTATGCCGATTATTTTTGGAAAGCACAAAGCATTTGTTTAAAATATATCACTGATTCTTACTTTGAGAATATTTCCCCCTTTTAGCTAGTTTAGTGGGATTATACTGCCACATATAATGAGACATATATATAAATTGTTGCACATTTGAAAGGTCCACAAAGGATGTTTCAATAACTTTCCATTAACTTATGATTTCATCCTTGAAATTCTAATACTGTTGTTAATGTTTTTTTTTTTTTTTTTTTTTTTTGTTAGAAACTCATACATAGGCAATTAGAAAGACAATGCTTCAAATAATGTCCTAAAAAGCTAGACTTGAGATATGATTCCATCAAGTTTGAAAGAAGTTTAAAGATACTGTACTTAGGTTCCTAGTGGTAACTTGGGTAAGATCAGTTTGTGTTGAAGAGTGAAGAGAGATAGAGGATTCAAGCTGTTTGCACAAAAGCCACACTGATATTGGAAGATGATATTTGCTATTATTCTCATTTTCTCATAGTGAGCTATTACAATTTGTTTTCATATTTATAGACATCTTATAATATCTGACTCAAATCTACTCCACTCACTGCATGACATCTGGCCAATATTTCTTCATTCTATCACAAGCCAATATTCTAGAATGTTTACAGACTTATTGGTCCTGAAAATGCTCGAGTGGGTTGTGTGATACCCCGTATTTACGTGTATTTTGACTAAGTAAATTATTGCATTTATTAATATTATGAGTTTTCTTGTTTTAAAATTTAGATGATTTACGTGATATTATTTTAAGATTTTTTAGTTGTTAATTCAATGTGTTTTCTTGTTATTAGTAATTGTTCATTATTTAAATTGCTCTTTATTTTAAATTAATTTATTGTTGGATTAAATTATTTTATTTTCATTGTATCATTACGTTTAAATTATTTTAATTGACTTGTTGTTTTGAAATAATTTTCGTTGGATCATTTTGTGATCCAAGATGTAAGGATTGTACTTCATTTCTTTCCCTTACTTTTTCTTTTTCTCCTCTTTTTCTTTCCCTTCTTTCTTTTTCTCCTTTTTCACCCCTGCTTCTCTTTCCGCACGCCTCCCCTCTCTTTTCTCCCTCCCCGTCCGTTTCTCTCTTCTCCCAGCCCACCGCCGCCATGCCGCCGTGACTGGAATTGCTCAGCCCACCAGTTCCCCCACCCTCCGGCGACCTTACCCCTTCAATCTCAGCCTCCCTCGCGCCGCCGTTAGCCTCCACGAACCACCCAAAGCCGCGGACTTCTCTTCGTTCCAGCGCCACCTCCGGCCACCATTTCTTCACCACTTCATCCTCGACCTCATAGCAACCCAATGCACCCATCCTTGGCTTCGATCTACCACCGGTGAAGCACATCCATCCACATTTTCATTTTCGGCATTTTTGGCCTAAAACCACCCTCTACACCACCATCCACGGCAAACCACCACCACCATTGGCTTCACTGACATCCCTAAACCCTACCCTATCAATTTCGGGGTCTTAGTTTGTCTCCATTCAAAAGTGAGTTTTTGAGACCCACGACCACAGTGTATTTTACATTGTTACATTGTCGTGTCGCCACCTTTTGCACCTCTGTGATCCTTTAGAAATTATTATATAGCACTATAAGTACTTTTTCAAAGAACTTTCATGATTTAAATGTATTTTTACACTAACTCATTTTATCTGTGAACTGGTTGGTTATGCCAGACTGAGTCCGAGGAGTAAGGGGATCGGATGGATTGGAGAATGTAGTTGTTTGTGTGATTGGATTGTGTTGACATTTGTTGGTTGTTGGATATTGGTGTCGTGTCTTGTTCACTACATTTGCACGCATGTTCATGTTTGTAACTGAAAACTGGGTTTTCGCATAATTTCATACATGTTCATGTGTTTATTTGAAATCTGGATTTTCATGTGAGAAATGATTTTGAGTATGTTTGAAATGACTAGATTGACTAGTTTGAGAAAAAGGAAAAAAGACTGTAAGGATGGTGGTAAGCAGGGATGGTGGTAGAGTCCCGCCTGTGATTCCCGCCTACGATGCACGTGATAGGGATGGTGGTAAGCAGGGATGGTGGTTGTGTCCCGCCTGTGATTCCCGCCTACAGTGCTTTGATAAGTATTCATTGTGTGAAAAGAAACTGTAGGGATGGTGGTAAGCAGGGATGGTGGTTGTGTCCCACCTGTGATTCCCGCCTACAGTGTCTGATAAATAGTTGGATTTTGTGTATATCATTTTCTGGAAAAATATCGGATTATATTTTTGGCTAAAATAGGATTTTTGGCGTGTGTTGGAAATAAATGAGGTTTTGAGATCTGCTTGTTGGTTGTATTAATGCATTTTTATCCTGAGGGTTGTTTGGATTATTACTTACCTGTGGTACCATTTTATAGTATCGCAGATTTTGATGCAGATGAGGATGACGAGCCTTAGGCTTGGGCTTCGTTGGAGGAACGATCTGGGATTGCTCTCGTGTATCGAGATTTATTTTCCTACTTGTTACGTATTTGCCATTTGTTATATTTTGGGATGACTGTATAACTTTTTTAAAGATAATTTGTTTTGAATATTTGTATTTAAATTTTTGGTACTTAGTTGGCTTATTTATATTATCCGCTATGATTTTTATTGTGCATTTTTGCATGTTGCACACACTTGGCACTATCATTGGGATGCGCGACCCGTGTTGTCATCATTCCGACGTCTTGATTCTCTTGTTTTTTGTAACAGGTTGAATGTCTTTTCTAACTTGTGTTGAGTCGTTGCAGCAGAATGTGCTACCTAAATAGTTTGGGATTTATATTGTGAGGTTTTGTGCATTATGTTCTGTATTTCCTCAGATTTTTCTTTTATGCCAAGTTGATGATTGTGCCTTTATTGTTAGGTTAGTTTCACTTAGTTTCTGCTCCTGTCATTGATTGAGTTCCTGTGTTTTATTAATTTCTTCTTATCTCCCATAGGATATAAATCTGAAACCATTTATGTAATTTATTGGCTTGGAAACTTAATCAATACTTCAATACAAAGCCTTTATAGTATACACTACTAATGCTTTCTCATTGGCTTGACTTTCTAGGAGATAATTGGTTATAAGGTCTAACATGCGAGATTACAATGTGATTATTGTTTGCTAATTCATTGGAAGAGAAATGCACATATATAGACGTAAGCATATGGAGCAACTTGCGCACACTTGCCCATGTAAATTAAATAGGTCTAAGGGGGCACATAGAAGAGAGATATTAGAGATTTGAAAAAGAAATTGGATAATTAATGTATATGATAGAGATTTGACTTGGAAACATAATTTGGTTAGTCATTAGTGGAGTTTTAGGTTCTTTTATTTCCACTGACCCAGATGATAAAGAAATGATTAGAGATCATAAGGGTGGCAGCCAGGAAACATAACAACTAAAAACAAACTATTTGTTGCTAAATTTGTTTTGGTTTTGTTGGAGACTGTATGTCACCCAAAACATGATCAAGGACAAATCTAAGCTCTGCTGTCTTGCTTTCTTGCTCTGCTTGCCCCCTTCTCCACACACCCAAAAGAAAAAAAAAAATGTATCTGCAAAAGGGGGAAAACATTAATGGCTAAACATTTGGTCAACATGGTTGATTCCTTGTTTGTCTCTCTAGCATAGCAAATTTTGTTATCCTCTTTGGTGTGTCCTATATATTTCAGAAGAGACATTAATGACTAAATACTTTTTGGCATTAATAATCATGATTAGTGGCCCTCTCCTCCTCTCTTTGTCATTAATTATAGTCATGGTCATGCTGCATATTAACATGATTAACACAGATTTTGCAGCGACACTTATAGAGTTTCTATCATGCTGTTGTCTCTCCGTTTAATGTCATATTGTTCTTAGTCTATGTTCCTCTTTTTAATACAAAGATAATTTTGGTTGTTAGCCTTGTTCTGGGATTAGGATTATCAACATGTGGCTGCCAATGTTTTAGGAATATATAGTTATCAATATGTTTTCTACATAATATTCAAGTATAAAACTTTGCTAATTAATGTATGAAGAGTTATATATAATTTGAAAAATGGAAAAAGTTTTATCAGATGGTTATAAGTAGTTACTTATAAAAAAAGACATGGCCTAATCTTACACTTTTCTTGCTTGCAGGTAGAACCTGCTTTTAGTGATAGGTAGAGCTCTACATGTGGTTCATGCCTACAGATGCTCTACATGTGTTTAACATGTAGGTGATTTTAGTGCAGTGATAGGTAGAGCTACATGTGGTTCATGAAATTTGTTATGTGCTTCTATTTTAGTGCAACGATGTTTTAGTGCAGTGGCATTTTAGTGCAGAAGACAGTTGTGGTTCTTTTTTTGTGCAGTGACATTTTAGATCAATAGGTCTTTTTTTGTGGTTCATGCCAATTTTTGTCAGTTTAGTAGCTCATACTTTGGATCTTTTTTGAGTATGTAAAAGAATATTAGTGCAATCCATAGTGTAAGGTAAAATTGTGAAGCCTGCAAAACTTGGATGTGTATAATAATTTTTTTGTATTCTGTTTTATGCATTCTTTTTTTTTTTTTTTTTGGAACACCCTTTTCCGACGAGTAAAATTCGCATGAAATAATTTTTTAATAACCGCCGGAAATATATAAGGTGACGATAATTTAAAATTGCTGCGAAAATGATGAGTTACTTGCGGCGATTAAGTAACTTTTTGTGACGAGGTGTTTCGCCAAAATTAACTTTTCTCAGTGATTTTAATGGTAAACGTGAAGGCCATTTCTGTCGATTTTTGGGACGTTTGCGGCAGACTAAAATCGCCACAAGTAGTAGTTTTTTGTGACCATTTTTGCCTATCGCTACAATTGATAAAAAATGGCACTTTAATTTCGTCGAAAATGCAGCGATTTCAAAATTGCCAAAAATGATCAAATGCAGTGATTATTGGGGGTATTTGTGATGATTTTGAGTGCTAGAAAATACCTAATTTCTTGTAGTGCTCATGGCATGATGTCTTTGTGGCATTTAATCTTTGTGGTAAATTGATGTCCTTACGGCATGATGTCTTCAAGGCATGATGTCTTAGTGGTATATTGGTGATTTTACTATTATCATGTGGCATTGAATATGATATTTGGCTAAACATGTTGGTTCAAATAAAATTGTATTGCTCAAATTATTTTATTGTAAATTTATTTACTCTCTTATAATTAAGAAAGGTGCCAACTCCCACACCCCCATTAAGTTGCTACTTACTGAGCACGTGGCAGCTTACTGCTTCATTTCACATCTTTTTCAGAGTTGTAGAAAGTTCCTTCTTTTGTAGTGATAGCTTAGAGCCAAAGATTCTAGAGTGACTTGGTTAGTCACTTGAGGTTGGAAATTTTGGGGTTTGGTTGTTTTGCTACTTGAGTATGGTTTTGGTTGTACAAAGAGCTTTCTTTATGGTCATATCTTAGTGATTTTTACCATATTTGTCGGATTATCTGTATTGTAATTATTTAGAATATAATGGTACTAGCCTGTTAAAACATAAAGGCATTCTAGGTGTTTGTGAGAAGTTTTCTACAGGAAACAGCGAGCAACGCTTTTCTGTAAAATTCTTCTTGTCTTTCCTCACGGTCATATACAACCAGAGTATCACTTTATACTACAAGTACTAACAACTCAGAATATGCCTCCGAATAAGCATATGAAACCTGTCCATACGTTGTTACAAACTAGTGTACTAGAAGTTATAGAGCGGCTTGGCAGTGTAGCTGTTTATTCTGAGTTGCGCTCCTTTCCACTATCATCTAAGGAACAGCTAGCGGTGTAGCTGTTCTGCTGAGTTGCACTCCTTTCATTATCATCTGAGGAGCAACTAGTTGTATAGCCTTTAATACCCTCCCGCAAGTCAAGCTGCACTAATGTAATGGTGAGGCTTGACCGTAGTTGCTGAAATCCGACTGCTGAAAGTGGTTTGGTAAGGATATCTGCTATTTGGTCCTTGCTTGAGATGAATGAAACATGAAGTGTTTTGGCAGCAACTCGTTCCCTTACAAAGTGATAATCAAGATCAACATGCTTAGGTCTAGAGTGAAGCACAGGGTTGACCGAAAGATAAGTAGCTCCTAGGTTGTCACACCATAGGATGGGAGGATTTTTTTGGAAGATTCCAAGTTCTTTGAGTAAGGATTGTAGCCATAAGATCTCACATGTTGCATTGGCAACCGATTTATACTCAGCCTCGGTAGAAGACTGGGCTATTGTTGGCTGCTTCTTTGAACCCCACGATATGAGATAAGACCCGAAGTAAACACAAAAACCACTCGTGGATCGACGGTCATCATGGCATCCAACCCAATCCGCATCAGAAAATGCAGATAAAGTATGCTGTGATGATGAGGTAAAGTGCAAGCCAAGAGACTTAGTATGCTGAAGATATCTCAAGATTCTTTTAACAGCCTGCCAGTGAGGCAAGAGTGGACTATGCATGTATTGGCATACGCGATTGACAGCATAGGAAATATCTGGACGTGTAAAAGCCAGATATTGTAAGCTCCCAACCACACTCCGATATAGAGATGGGTCCTCAAAGGAACAGCCATCCAAAGTCGTAAGTTTGACAGAAGTTGACATTGGAGTAGAGACTGGCTTAGATTTATGCATATTAGTTTTGACAAGAAGATCATGCATATACTTTGACTAAGACAGAAAAAGACCCGATGAGTCACGACAAACCTCAATACCAAGAAAAAAATGTAAATTACCTAAATCTTTAATAGGGAAATGGAGACTCAGAGATCTAATGAATTCAGCAATAAGCAAACTACTAGACCTAGTTACAATCAAATCATCAACATAAACAAGTATATACATGCAATCTGTAGAATTTTGAAAAATGAAAAGAGATGAGTCTGACCGAGACCCATGAAAACCAAGTGACATTAGTCTGTCACTTAGTTTAGCAAACCAGGCCCTAGGGGCCTGTTTTAAACCATAAATGGACTTTCGAAGCTTACAGACATGAGAAGGATGATCTGGATTGACGAACCTTGGCGGCTGCTGCATGAACACGTCTTCATCGAGGTCCCCATGGAGGAAGGCGTTCTGGACATCCAACTGATGGAGAGGCCAATTAGAACTGACAGCAAGAGAGAGGAAAAGTCTAATTGTGGCTGGTTTCACTACAGGGTTGAACGTTTCAGAGTAATCCAAGCTAGGTTGCTGATGAAATCCCTTAGCCACAAGGCGAGCCTTGTGGCATTCCAGAGACCCATCAGCATGACGTTTGGTTTTCAAAACCCACTTGGACCCAAGAATATTATAGTGAGGAGAAAATGGGACAAGATCCAAAGTGTGATTTTGAAGTAGAGCCCGAAACTCTAGATGCATTGCAGCCCTCCACTCAGAGTACTTCAAGGCCTCCGTAAATGAGGTAGGTTCCTCTAGAACAAGAGCATTTCATGAAGAGGGAGTGGTGGAGGTTGTGAGAGACAGAGTCGGCTTGGGTGGAGGCCACGGGGTAGTGCCGTCTAAACGAGTTTTCGGACACTAGATATGTGACTTGGACCTGGTGACCATGGGGTGAGACGGACGTGAGATTGAATTGGTGACTGACGAGGGGGATAAGAATGGAGGAGAGGGCGACGGCTGAGAATGACTTGAGGACACGGGGGGGATCCAATGTAACACTCCGTATTTTAGTGTATTTTTATTGAAAGATTATTTTTATTAATTTAAAAATTTATTCTCTTGTTTTAAAATTATTGGATATTTTAAATGGTTTATTTTATGATCTTTAAATTGTGAAAATTAATTTGTTATGTTTTCTTAATATTTATTATTGTGATGCATTTAAATTGTTCTTTATTTTAAATTAATGGATTGTTGGATTTAATTATTTTATCTTCATTTTATCATTATGTTTAAATTATTTTATTTAATTTACTGTTTTGAAATTGTTTTCGTTGGAACATTTTTGTGACCCAAGATGTGAGGATTGGACCTCATTTCTTTCCCTCACTTTTCTTTTTCTCTTATTCTTTTCCCTTTCTTTTCTTTCTTACCCTTTTCTTTTTCTTTCCCTTGCTTTTCACCCCAGCGCGCGACAGCCTCCCTTCCCTCTTCCCCGTGCGATTTCTCCTTCTCCGCCCAACCACCGCCACGCGCCGCTGTGTGCCGCACCTTCCCTGCCGTTCGCTTCCCCACCGGCCGGTGACCACCCTCCTCCATTACCAGCTCCTCCCACGCCACGATTAGCCCCCACGCCCTTCACCAAGCAGCGGCGTTCCTTGAGCCTGCGCGCCGCCGTCGTGCCACCTCCAGCCACTATTTCTTCACCACTTCATGCTCGACCTCATAGCAACCCAATGCACCCAATCCCAGCTCCGATCCACCACCGATGAAGCTCCACCATCCACATTTATGTTTTGGGCTTTTTGGCCTAAAACCGCCTCCTACGCCACCACCCATGGCCAACCACCACCACCAATAGCTTCACTGACATCCCTAAGCCATACCCTATCAATTTCGGGTCTTGGTTTGTCTCCGTTCAAAAGTGAGTTTTTGAGACCCACGGCCACAGTGTATTTTACACTCTTACGTTGCTGTGTCGCCACCTTTTGCACATCCGTGATCCTTCGGAAATTATTATATAGCATTGTAAGTATGTTTCCAAAGAACTATCGTGATTTAAATATATTTTTGCACTAACCCATATTGTTGTGATCTGGTTAGTTATATGCTGGACTGAGTCTGAGGAGTACGAGGGTCGGATGGATTGTGGACAGAGTTGTTGTGTGTTTGGTTTACATTGTGAGTTGTTGGTTGTTGGTTATGGTGTTGTTCATGTACATGGCATATTTGCAGGCATGATCATGTTTGTAAAGGAAAACTGGATTTTCGTGTAAATGCATTCATGTTCATGTGTTGATTGAAAACTGGGTTTTCATGTGTTAAATGATTTTTGGGTGCGTGTGTATCACGACCCTAAGCCGAGATGGGGTATTATCTCGGTGGAACTTCTCTGGTCACTCAAGAGCGGAATATACTGAGTGACGTCCCCTAGGTTGTCGTCGGGCGACAACGGGATCGGACGAGATGGTCTCGTGCCGACTCCGTGGCCCCTCAGCTGGCGGGGGCTAGAGGATGCTTGGCCATGAACGCGCTGGGCGTGGAACTGGGCATCGCTACGAAGCCAGGACGTGCGGATGATCCCTATGAGAGATCATGGTGCATATGGTTAATGGATTAATGGGTTGTTTTCTGAAAAAATAGCGTGTGTTGAATAAAATAATTTTTATGTCATTCATTTTCTGGGAAAATGAGGTTTTATTGATTTGGGTCATTTTCTGGGAAAATGACGGATTATTATTTTTGGCCCAAATGTGATTTTGGCGTGTGTTGGAAAATATCCATTTTTGGAGAAAATGATATTTTGGATTTGATACATATTTCATCATATGTATGCATGTTGGTTGCATCAATATGTTTTTATCTCGTGATTGTTTAGTTTATACTTACCTGCGGTACCGTTCTATGGTAACGCAGATTTTGATGCAGATGGGATGACGAGCCTTAGGCTTGGGCCACGTTGGAGGAGGGATCTGGGATTGCTCTCGTGTATCAAGATTTATTTTCCTACTTGTTACGTATTTGCCCTTTGTTATATTGTGGGATGACTGTATAATTTTTTTTAAAGGTAATTTGTTTTGAATATTTGTATTTAAATTTCTGGTACTTAGTTGACTTATTTATATTATCCGCTGTGATTTTTGTTGTGCACTTTTATTTGTTGCACACACTTGAGCACATTTCGTTGGGATGCGTGACCGTGTTATCATCATCCTGACATCACGATTTTCGTATTTTTGTACGTTGGAGTGGGGGTGTCACATCTAAGAGCATTGGCAATGGTCTAGCCATTGCCAAGTCTAAAATTTGGCTAGAATCTTAACTTTTGGCTATAATATCAACTTTTGACTAGGTGAGTCTACATTGGACTAGCCATTATAAAGTTAAAATAATAATATAATATTATATATATATATTTTTTTTTTGCAAATATAATTTATATATTTCTTAGATTTTCATGCTTTATAGAAATAATGTGTCTACTCTATCAATTAGTAGAAATAATGTGCATGCCATGCATGTTTTACCATTCAAAGAGAGAGGGAAGTGATGAAATAATTAAATATTGTTTTCCATTGTGAATAGTAGCTAGCCATGTTTGGAGAGGACTTAAGATTTACTATTCATCAAGTCTTAAGGTTTGGATCATTGGCTAGTCCAATATGGAGGCTTTTTCTCACATCTAGCTAAAGTTTGGACTTGCATTGGTATTTGGCTAGTCCATTGCCAATGCTCTAAGGAAGGAGACGAAGCCCTAGGCAAGGGCACACGGATGCGCTGGGTTGAACTAATGGGTGTAGTGGAGCCCATAGGTGACGACACAGTGGAAGGAATGGAGGTGGGTTCATTATGGGCCACTATGGGAACATGAAATGTGAAGGGCTGCCCAGATGAAAGAGATTTGAGTCTGAGGAGAGGATATGGAACTGGGTTGAGAGGAAAAAGGGTATTGGTTTTCAAAGAACTTAACATCCCTCGAGATGTAAGTACGGCCCGTTTCCAAGTGAAGGTAAAGGTAACCTTTGTGATCTAAGCTATACCCGATAAACACACATGGCTTGAAACGAAAATCAAGTTTGTGGTTATTGTAAGGCCGTAGGTTGGGCCAACATAGAGAACCAAAGACTTTAAGAAAGGAATAGTTAGGTACTTGGCCCATGAGCATTTCATAAGGGGATTGATTGTTTAGGACCGGTGTGGGCAAGCGGTTAATGAGAAAAGTTGCCGTTTGAAAGGTTTCGACCCAATACATGTGGGGCATGGATGCATGAGCCAAGAGTGCAAGGCCCGTCTCGACAATATGGCGATGACGGCTCTCAAACGTGCCATTTTGTTGATGAGAATATGGGCACGTAATACGATGGGTAATGCCAAGAATTTTAAAGATGGATGCAAGGGGATGAAATTCACCCCCCCCAATCGGATTGGACCGCAACAACATTAATAGAAAAAGTGTTTGTGACATATCGAAGAAATGCAAGAACAATTGAAGTAACATTAGACTTAGATTGTAAAGGGAAAAACCAAATATATTTGGAATAATCATCTACTATGGATAGATAAAACCTACAACCAGTTGAAGACAAAATCGGGGATGGACCCCATACATAAAAAAAAAGAAGAGCAAAAGGCTTGAGAGATCTGGTTGATGTAGGTGGATGAGGTAAGGCATGAGCCTTGGCCTGTGCACATGCAGAACAATCAGAGAGACCATGAGATGAGGTGGGAAGCTGAAAACGTGAAATGGTTAGGGTAGTGGTGCATCCTGATGGGTGTCCTAAGCATAGATGCCAGAGTTGAGCTGATGTCCGAGAACTGAGGAAAGCACAAGGGGAATCGGAGGCACTGGTGGTGGTTGTTGTAGAAGCAGAAGGTAGAACGTACAATCCTTGCTCAACGGGACTCCGAAGCAGCACCATCTGAGTACAAGAATCCTTCACAACAAAGAAAGTAGAATGAAACTCAAAGCAAGCATTATTATCTTGGCAAAATTCATGAACCGAGAGCAAGTTACAAGAAATCAAAGGAACATGAAGGAGCTGAGTTAAGAGATATTTGCCATTGGGGGAAGAGAGATGAGCGGAGCCAATGTGTTGAATGGGCAGGGAGGAACCATCACCAATGCTTACTTGATCTGAACCCTGGTAAGATGCTAATTCAAAGTTGAGATTAGTAAAATCTGGTGTAAAGTGATGAGTGGCCGCCGTATCTGGGAACCATGAGGTCGAGGTTGGAGCCATAGAGACAGTGGTGGAATTTACTATTAAGGTGGAGGGTGCTGCAGCTTGATACGAGTGATCAAACCAATGATAACATGCAATTGCAGAGTGTCCCGATTTGTTGCAGACCTGGCACGTGGGTCGTGGATTTGACGAGTTGGGTGCAAGGAATGATGATCCATGAGAGCCAGGGAACCTTCCTCTGCCAGAGCCATGACCACGACGTCCTCCCCTGTAAGAGTTATAGCAGCCAAGGTTTTGTGAGTTGGGATTGAAAGAGGGGCGAGCAACGGTATTATGAGCAGAGAATGCGGGGATAGTGAGTAGAGATTGGGTCTGATGGGAGAGACGAGACTCATGTGTGAGCAGATAGCTATATAGCTAATGAGGAAAAAGAGGATCTGGTCTAGTGGTAAGACAGGTGACTAAAGACTCATAGTCAGAGCCTAAGCTGGCAAGAAGATAAATGGAGAACTCTAAATCAGAGAGAGGATGCCCTGCAGCACCGAGTAGGGAGGTAAGATTTTTGGCTTTGTTGTAGTACTCTGAGATGGATTCTGAGCCTTTCTTAAGAGTGGCAAGTTGGTATTGAGTATGCATGATGTGAGCAGATGAATGAGATGTGAAAAGACTTTTGAGTGTAGCCCATACTTCGTGAGAAGTTGAGCACTCCAAAACTTGAGTGAGCAGCGATTCAGACAGAGAGGAGTTAATAGCTGAGATTATCAGTTGGTCTTGAAGAAGCCACTGAGAATGGGTGGGATTGGGTTTGCCATCGAGATTAGCTGGAGGCATCGGCAAGGTCCCATCGACATATCCAAACAGCTGGTGACCTTTCAGAAAAGGGACAATTTGTGCCTTCCAGAGAAGATAATTTTCAATGGTGAGTTTTAATGTAATAGAATGTGTTGCTGCTGTGACTATGGAGGGTGGGACTAGAGGAAGAGAACTTGTTTTTGGGGATGCCATGAGTGAAGAGACGTGAGTCTTTCTAGGCTCGCGATACCATGTTAAAATATAAAGGCATTCTAGGTGTTTGTGAAAAGTTTTCTACAGGAAACAGAGAGCAACACTTTTCTGTAAAATTCTTCTTGTCTTTCCTCATGGTCATATACAACTAGAGTATCACTTTATACTACAAGTACTGACAACTCAGAATATTCCTCCTAATAAGCATATGACACCTGTCCATAAGTTGTTACAAAGCAGTGTACTTGAAGTTATAGAGTGGCTTGGCAGTGTAGCTGTTTATCCTGAGTTGCACTCCTTTCCACTATCATCTGAGGAACAACTAGCAGTGTAGCTATTCTGCTGAGTTGCGCTCCTTTCATTATCATCTGAGGAGCAACTAGTTGTATAGCCTTTAATATAGCCAAACTTGTGAGTGGATTTTTTATAATCATTGTATTATGGTTATGAATAGTTTGGAGGTTGTGTATTTGATATATATTTGTAAATAGGGTGAAACTTTTAAAAATTTGTGAAAAGCCATAATTTTATATGAAGAGTTTTGCACCAAACGATTTATGAGATATATCAAAATATTCATTTTCCTGTTGTATACGTATGTAACTACAAGTATTCTTGTTTTTCAAGCATCTTTATATTTTTTTTATGTTTATTGTATGGTGTGTTGGTTATTGAGTATTCGATTCATTTTTATATTTTTTTTAACCTCCCCATGTGAGGATCTTTATGACAATGGAACTGCAGAACAAGGCTTGGCTTAAGCAGACGAGGCATAGGCCTAGACTGTTTTCGACTTGGTCAATTTTATAATTTACACTTTAATAAGTTATTGATCTTGATAAGTGCATGGCCGGACTTTATTGATTTTAACAAGTGCTTCCGTATAGATTCTTTTAGATTTTAATTATTTCAATAGCCCAATTCCATGCTTTTATTTTATGGAATCTTTTATACCTAGTACTTCTTTGAGAAGAAAATTCTAAAATCAAAGTTAGTAGCGCACCCGTACTTCCAAGAAACATGATGTGATCAGTTACATATACTTATTCAGATGACGAACTCAAATCATTGACTTACTATATCAAATGAATTCTAGAATACGAAATGACCAATATGATAGAAGTCTCATGAACGAGCTAGATAGTAAATTTGTAGCACAAGAAAAATACATGTGCGAGCTATTCCAAGTACTTTTTAATCATATTAATCTTACTGTAGCTGACTAACCCAGCCTTTGGTAGAGAGCCAATGACCACCCTAAAGTGGATATATATATAAATATGAGAAAATCTTATAAACGGTCCTTCTGTTCAACCCAAAAAAATAGCCTTCCAATAGAAACATGCCACGTACGCTGTCCATTACATCTATGTTGTGACCGCACCACAGCAGAATCTCAATCTCATGAATCCCCCTTCATTCGTTCCCCGCCCCCCCCCCTTTTCCTTCACTCCCCCTCCGACATTCAGCTGCAACATCCTCGCCCCTCGCCCACCATCGGCCACCCGCAAAGAAGCCCCTCGTCCACCCGCAACCCAGTCCCCTTTCGTTCCCCCTCTCTCCTTCACTCCCCCTCGCATGAGTCGTAGCACCCTCGCCCCTAGCCCACCAGCAGCCCCCTCACCTACCATCAGCTCTCGACAAGCACTGAACAAAATCGCAGCAGCCCCTCGCCCACCTACAGCTGCGCACACCATCGACAACCTATCAGCAAACACAAGAAAAAAAAAAAGGGAAATCCCATCGTTCCCCTGAGCTTCCCCTATCGGCCACCTTTCGGCAAAACTAGATGCAAAACTCTCAGAATTGTAAGCCAGTGCAAATCGATGGCACATTCTCAGAATCACACCATTGAAGACCACTCTTTGAGCTCTGCAATTTCGCTGCGTAATCTCAAATTTGTGGTTGCAAATTAGAACTCTCTTGCATGTATTAATGGTTGGATTTGTTAGAATTCTCTTGTATTAATGCTTGGATTCTGTTAGAACTCTCTTGGGTTGAATGTTTGTATTCAGGAAAGCACAAATGAGCCGCAAACTGTACTAAGGGTTGAATTAAAAGGAAAACACAACAGGTGTTTGAAGAAAAGCTCAAATGAGCCACAAACTGAGTTGGCGATGTTGTTCACATAAATAACATAAATGGTCCCCATTTTCTTGGTAGAAATCATCATTAACAATTAGCTAGTAATATTGGCATGCCATAGACAATAAAAGTGGTGACATTGAAAAATAATAAGCAAGATAGGAGCCTCACAAATTTAGGCATAGAATGGAACTAAAAGTTTAAGAATGGAGCTTTCTGGAATAGCACATATACTACTTTTCTACTTTTGTGTTTTTTAACCCAAAGTCCATGACTTTACAATTTTTTCCCTTAGGTTGAGCAAGAGTGCTGGGAACCTTGGATTGTTTCAAGCTTCTAAGGATAATGGCTTTCATTTGTTTTGTGCTTTCCATTTCCATAGCTATTGTTACCAAGTTAAGAAGTTGAAGACCTGTGGGATTGAAGTTTTTTGCTTAAACTGTGCACAAAAAACCTGGCAAATTGTTTTTCATGCTGTGGTGGCACTAATGAAATAAACCATTTTCCCCATGGAGACAAAAGTAGTTGCAGGGTATGTGGCTGCCAATACAATTAGGCTTTTGATTGCTGGTCCCAAACAGTTTCTTTGATTGGGATGTCTGGTCAAAACATTGATAAATTGAGGAATTCCTCTGGAGCCACAATTACAAATATTGCTCCAAATCAGCTGCCTTTGTGTGCTTCTGCTCATGAATCAGATCAAGGGAAAACCATTTTTTTCCATTTCTGGCTCATAAAAGTCTAGCTTCTTGTAGTTGCTACTTTTAATTATTTAGTGCTTCAGACCTTGTTTCATTGTGTTTTCTTTTTCTTGATAAGTAACTTTATTTCATTTTTTTTTTCCTAATAGGAAACATTATTTCATTTCTTTTTTCCTAATAGGAAACAAGAATGCCCCTACCAACCTGCATACCTTTGACCCCACTAAACCCATTTTCTTGTTACTGCATGCACTGCTAGCTCTCAGACTTAGTGGTTACTTTCTTCCATATTTCCAGGTTCTCATCCCGGTTCAAGTTCTTGGACTGCAAGAGGGGAAGACAAAACTATTTTGGAACGAGAGGGTACTTCATAAACGTGTTGCGATTGAGCAAGCCAAATTTAAAACAATGGAGCAAAATTATAATAGAACCTTGAAAGTATTGTTGTTGTCATGGTTTGTTTTTATTCTAATGAACATGTGGTGGTGAATGTAATGGACATATGGTGACTGATGTGGGAATGTAATGGACATGTGCTGAATATAATGAAAATGTTGAATGTTGTTCTTTTTATGTAAATGGTGAATGTTGTTCTTTTTATTTTTAGACAATAGATGTTTCATACAAAGATTACCAATCTGGACAGCAAAGCTTCAAACCATAAAAAGATACCCTCAAAACATAAAAAATACCATATCAAGACAAGACATAATCACATTAAAAGATAGTTTTAAAATATTCGAAATTACATAGAATAATAAATCCACTCTCAGTTATATCCACTCTCAGTTACATCCATTCTCAGTTAAAGACTATGAAAGAAAAGTAGCAAAGCTTCAATCCACTCGACTCTTCATGTGATATCCCGTATTTTAGTGTATTTATTTTTTCTTGTGAAAGATTATTATTATTATTATTTATATTTAATTTAAATATTGGTTCTCCTGTCTTAAATTTATCGGATTTCTCGTTGGATTTATTTTATAATTCTTAAGTTGTGAATTTTACTTTGATGTATTTTCTTGATATTAATCACACTACAAGAAATTTGACTTTTAGGGACCCCTAAAAGTCATTTTTGGAGACAAAATTTATATTTCGTCTCCAAAAATGCCTGATCTACTAAATTTGTTCGAACAGAAAAATATCCATTCGAATAAGATATTTTGTGACGAACAAAATCGTCTCAAAAAAGGAAAACCGTTCGAACGGAACAAAATATATTCGAACATGGAATTCATGTCCGTTCGAACAGTATATAATTTGTTCGAATAATAATATTGGCGGGAAATTAATTTATTTTTCCCAGGATAAGTTAATAACCGTTCGAACTTAAATTTCTTTGTTCGAACAGATAGAGATTCAATTAATTTTTTTATTAGTATGGATTTGTGCATATATTTTTCCATTAAAGTAATAAATATTTTTTCCATTAATTTGTTATCATTTTCAAAATATAAAAATGTATATATATTATATATATTATGATTTGCGGCGAGTTAAAATATTTATAAATTCATAAATTACTTTTATGTAATTAACTTCAAAACTTTATAATGATTTCTTTTATGTTAAATTTATATAAATATAACTTTAAAGATAGTATCATTTTTTATATTATCATGAACGGCAAGTAAAATTAAAAAAATAAACAAAGTAGTAAACACGAGAAATAAAAACCATACATTAATTACATCTCAAATATATAATGTTCAGTACAACATAAAAAAGTAAAATAATAACTAAAACGATCATAATTATTGATTCCATAGTATATCAATATCTTCTTGCAACATTTTAATAGATCCTTCCAGATCCCTAAGCTTCTCTATGATGGGCTCAACGAACTCCACAAACAGAGCTCATACCTGATCCAAAGTAGCTCTAGGAGGCTGTCTCTCAACAGCGGCAGCACTACTAGAAGTTGGATATGTGGGAGGATCACTAGGCTGTTCTGGTGCAGTCTTTCGCAAGTGCCCCTGACTCTTGCTGAATGTGATCTTGTTAAGGGGCCCCATCTGTGGCGACCTCAGCTCAGTGGCCGACACTGTAACCCCTGATCGGAGTACGAGGTTAGATATCAGCGGTGTAAATGGTAGACTACCTCTACTGGAAAAGCGTGACTCTGATCGAATGTGAAGGAATAAATACAATGCTAGATCAATGGGATCCACCCATGCTATCCACAGCAAAAATCTGGCTCGATCAATCTCGAAATCAGTCTTGTGTTTTTTCAGATCGATATTATAGCCAACAATCAAATTAAGCATTCTAAAAAATCCTATACAATCGGCTTGTCTGATCACCTTACTCCCATCATATGGAGGAGCTGATGGGTCTCGCACTAGCTAACGCACCTAATCGTCTGTGAGACCATCATCAGGTAGATCCTCATCCTAACTACCATCAGAAGTTGCATCCAAATTTACATTCGGGGCTAGCGTGGAGGATGCGGCCGGTGTGTTGGAATCAGATGGTGCAGCCGCTGCGGGGAGACAAATTAATACTCACTCCTCGGACTGATATGGTGTAGAACAGAGCATCAGCGCTAAGTTCTCCCATGGCACGGTAGAACTCACTGACCATCTCTATATAGGTACTATATATATATATATATATATATAAGTTATGATAACTATACTCCTATAGTTTATATAATATTATAACACTAACTATAGTTACTAGTTATATAACTGCAGTGTAAGTATTATATATAGTTACTATATAGCTATAGCTATTATAAGTTATGATAACTATACAAGTTAATATAATTAATATAAATATAGATATATTGGATATTAGCTATATAGCTACTACAATGTAAGTATTATATAGTTACTATATATATATAGGTAGTAGTTATTAGTTATATAGCTACTACAGTGTAAGTATTGTAACACCCCGTATTTTAGTGTATTTTTACTGAAGGAATTATTTTTATGTAATTAAAATTTATTCTCTTATTTTAAATTGGTTGGATTTTTAGTAAGTTTATTTCTATGATTTTAATTTGGTGAAAATTATTTTTATGTGCTTTCTAAATATTTATTTATTGTTATGCATCTAAATTGCTTTTAATATTTAAATTAATTACTGTGAGATTTAATTATTTCAATTTGATTTTACCATTACGTTTAAATTATTTTATTTAACTTGTGGTTTTAAAATCATCTCCGTTGGATCATTTTTGTGACCCAAGTTATGAGGATTGGACCTCATTTCTTTTCCCTCCATTTTTTCTTTCCTTCCTTTTTCTTTTCTTTCTTTTCTTTTTTCTTCTTTATTTTTTTCCCTCCCCGCGCAACTCCCTCTCCCTCTCTCTCTCCGTCCGTTCTTCCTCACCGCCCAGCCCGCCGCCGTCGCGCCGCCGTGCGCG
Source organism: Juglans microcarpa x Juglans regia (assembly GCF_004785595.1). Classification (NCBI taxonomy): domain Eukaryota; kingdom Viridiplantae; phylum Streptophyta; class Magnoliopsida; order Fagales; family Juglandaceae; genus Juglans; species Juglans microcarpa x Juglans regia. The sequence goes on from NC_054609.1 coordinate 16,201,203, forward strand.
ACACCGCCCGGCCGACCAGCTCCCCCTCCCTCCGGCGACCTCACTCCCCAAATCTCAGCCCCTACCTCGCTGCCGGTAGCCCACACGCACCCCACGAAGCCGCGGGCCACCTTCACGCCAGCGCCGCCGTGAGCTGGCGGTGGCCTTCACCGCCCAACCCGCTAGCTTCCCCAGCCGCCGGCGACCTCACCCCACCAACCTCACCTCCATCCGTGCCGCCGTTAACCACCAGTAGCCCTTCGAAGCCGCGGCACTCTTTCCGCCGTTGCGCCGCCGTCGCACCACCATTGGCCACCATCTTCCTACCACTTCATTCTCGACCTCTTAGCAACCCATTGGACCCAACCCCACCTCCGATCTGTCACCGGTGAAGCCCCACCAAGCCCATTTCCGATTTGTGCATTTTGGCCTAAAACCACCCCTTGCGCCGCCACCCACGGCAAACCACCACCACCACTAGCTTCACCGACCTCCCTAGGCCCTACCCTACCATTTTTGGGTCTTCGTTTGTCCTCGTTGAAAAGTGGGTATCTGTGACCCACGGCCACAGTGTATTTTACACTGTGGTGTTGCTTAGACATCACCACTTGCAGCTTCGTGATCCTCCGGAAATTATTATATTGCACTGTAAGTATTTCTCCAAAGAACTTTCGTAATTTAAATGTATTTTTGCACTAACCCATTTCACTGTATTTTTGGCATGCCGGACTGAGTCCGAGGAGTTCGGGGGTCGGATAGATTTGTGATTGGAGTTGTTTGGTTGGATTTGATTGGATTGGTAATTGTTGGTTTGGATATTGTGTTGGTACATGTGCATTTCATTATTTCATGCATGATCATGTTTGTAAAAGAAAACTGGGTTTTCGTGTATTGCATTCATGTTCATGTGATTTGAAAAGCTATGATTTTATGTGATAATATTTTTGGTGCGTGTGTATCACGACCCCAAGCCGAGATGGGGCATTAACTCGGTGGAGCTCCTCTGGTTACTCGGGAGCGGAATATACTGAGTAACGTCCCCTGGATTGTCGCCGGGCGACAATGGGATCGGACGAGATGGTATCGTGCCGACTCCGTGGTCCTTCTGCTGGCGGGGACTAGAGGATGTCTGGCCACGTACGCGCTGGGCGCGGAACTGGGCATCGCTCGTTGCGTAGTGTGGGTGCTTGGCCATGTACGCGCTGGGCGCGGAACTGAGCACAGCTACGAAGCCAGGACGTGCGGATGGTCCATAGGGGAGGCCATGGTGCATATGGAAATAATGCATGGTGCATTTGGAATTAATGCACTATTTTCTGGGAAAATAGTGCGAGTTGGTTTTTGGGTAAATCATTTTCTGGGAAAATGTTTTACGGATATTTTGGGCCAAATGGGATTTTGGCGTGTGTTGGAAAATTATCATTTTCGGGGAAAATGATGTTTTGTGGAAAAATGCATATTTCATCATGTGCATGCATGTTAGTTGCATTTAATACATTTTATATTACGTTGTTATTTGAGGTCATACTTACCTGCGATACCATTTTGTGGTAACGCAGATTTTGATGCAGATGAGGAGGAGGAGGGCGAGCCTGAGGAGACGGCTCCGCCTGAGGAGTGATCTGGGATCACTCGTTTGTTTATTTCAAAACTATTGTAAAATTATTTTATGGATGACTGTATAACTGCTATTTAAATTTTTATTGATGTTTGATTGTAAATAAATTCTGGTACTTAGTTGACTATCTGCTGCGTTATTTTATTTGTACACTGTTGCATGTACACACACTGGCACTTCGTTGGGATGTGTGACCGTATTGTCACCATCCTGGCGTCTTGATCCCTGTGTATTTATATAAGGGGGATTGGGGGCGCCACAAGTATTATAAGTTTTGATAATTATACAAGTTATCATAAGTATTATAGTTAAAATAGTTACTGTAGCTACTTCAGTGCAAGTATTATAAGTTATGATAACTATACAAGTTATCATAACTATAGTAACTAGTTACTAGTTACTATTATAAGTTACTATAGCTATAGTTATTATAGATTATATCACAAGATAGTAAGTTATATAATATATAGTGCAAAATTAGAAGACCAAAAGTATATATATATTAATAAGTACTATATATTAATAGTTAGTATATAGTATAAGTATTATATTAACTATTAGACTTGTAGTACATTATATATTATCAATTATAATATAAAATTGTTGGTAAAATATATAGTTATTATATAGTATATAATATTAAAATATTTTGTAATTGGTTCGAACCCAAAAACGTCCCGTTTGAACGGTGTTATCTCGTGAAATGTGTTTGGAGGGAAACTCCGCGCCAAATACTCTGAATGTTAGTTTAATCGAACGTCGAAATTCGTCATTCGAACGCTCTGCAAGAAATAGTGTTACGAAAATACCCTTTGAGGTGGTCTACATTTGAAGAATATGCCAAAGAATATTCTGATTTGTTAGTTCGAATAACAAAATGACACATTCGAATGTGAAAAAAATAGTGGCAGAATTGGAGCCTACTTGAAATTTTCGTGTTCAAATGGGTAAATTTCCAGTTCGAACAGGAATTCACAGATTCATATACCTGAACCTTCCGTTCATTTTCACAGTTAATGAATGTTTAATAGGAGGCAGAGCACGGCTTTGTGATTTTGTGTGTGTGAAAGTGTTGTGGAGAGAGAGATACTCACAGACTTAGTGAGAGAAGGGATTCTTGAGAGAGAGAGGAGAGGTTCGAATAAAATGTATATTTTTTTTTCTATGTTTCTTTGTATTTCGAGTTTCATTAATATTAGTTTATTGCACATGATTTAGGTTTTCTCATAATGTGTTTTTTGCTTATGTAGGTATTGTGGATTGATACTTTTGTTTGAATTGCTTAAATTTAAGGTAATATTTATAATTTTTAGATTTTTGATAATTTATAGTTTTTAATTAATTATGTTAAGATGCATGCTGTATATTTGTGTTTGTGCAATCCCATTTAAAATGGGCATTCTGGCAATAAACATCTTATGAGATTGTGATTGTGAAAATTGTGTTTTATGGCAAATATTTTCTCTGTTTCGTATCTGGAATCTGGGTTTGTCCCATTCAAATACTATAACGTTAGTTCGAACGGGATCCTATGGGAGTAGAATATTGTTCGAACAGAATCCAAATATAACAAAAATTATAAATGAATAAAATATAAAAATATAGATTAATATAATATGATTACAACATAGTTTATATAAAATTAAATTAGAAACTTAAAATATAGATATAATATAGCAATTGTGAATTGTTAAATTAATGTATAAAGCTTATAAAAAATGTAATTAAAAAATAATATAGTATAATTACAACATATTATGCACTAAAATTAAATTAGAAACTTAAAATATAGATATAACATAGCAATTGTTAATAGTTAAATTAATGTAGAAAACTTATAACAAATTTAATTACAAAATAATATAATATAATTACAAAATATTATGCACTAAAATTAAATTAGAAACTTAAAATATAGATATAACATAGCAATTGTTAATAGTTAAATTAATGTATAAAACTTATAACAAATTTAATTAAAAAATAATATAGTATAATTACAAAAAATTATGCACTAATATTAAATTAGAATGTAGCAATTGGTGATTAATTAGGAATGTAATGTTGCAATCATGTATTTGTGATTTGGAATGTGATTTCATTGTATAATTGTATTATGAGTTAGATAGTTTTGAATTTTATGGTTATTTTTATATGTACTTAAACCTTAGACCAGTTCGAGAGTTGTGGCCAAATTCTCTCTTAAAGAATGTTTGGGTACAACTCTTGAATTGTCCAAAGTGGATAGTTTGGGATTCTATTATCTATACGGCAGATATATTCTGTTTAAACTCTTGTGTTAGGCAATTAAAATTTTGGTTCAGCGATTCCTTACATTCTTCGGGTATATGGTCTGTAAGTTTCTCGGCCCATTAATAGGATTGATGACTTATCATGACTAGCATACTTGGAGAATAGTAGGGAAATGCTACCAAAATTTGTACTAACATTAGAGTTTAGAACTGAGTATATATGCGATATAGATAATAGTCTCTCGAATGGGATAGGATCAACTACCTTATAAAAGTTGGATTTTTTTATAGTGTTTATCCCATGAATTTTGGATTTTTTGATAGACATCCGACAAGTAACGGAAATATAATGGATAAAAGTTGGATGCTACTAGGAGATAGACTTGGGCGAGACTATAAGAAGTATGCACAAGGGGTGAAGTTTTTTATAGAGTTTGCTCGCATAAGAGTTGACAGTCGAGGATTTATAAGATGTCCGTGAAAGAAGTGCAAAAATCTTAGTTTTTTTAATTTGGTGGTAGTGGAGGATCATTTATTTGTAAATGGAATTGATCATAAATACTCACCTTGGGTCTTACATGGCGAACCATTTCTCAAACGAGTTAGATTTAACAGTCTGACCAATCAAATGGAGGAGGGCAACGACATCGACATAGACGACATTAATGTGAATGATCGTGATAACAGTGATGATAATGGAGAGGATATGACTGAGATGTTAAGCGATCTGGGGGCAGGAATATTTGGGATGAGAGATGGAGAAGGAACATCTATACAATCATTTGAGAATAATGATAATTTTTCAAGACTGTGAGAGGATGCACAAAGAGAGTTGTACGAGGGGTGCACTCATCATAACAAGTTGTCTTTTACGGTGATGTTGCTTCATATTAAGTCTATTTGTCGTATTTCTGCCAAGGCTATCAACATGTTGCTAGAATTATTTAAAGAGGCTCTTCCTCAGGATAACGTAGTACCCCGTAATTTTTATGAAGCGAATCAATTGAAGCGAGGGCTAGGATTTGATTATAATATCATCCACGCTTGTAAAAATGATTGTGTTCTCTACTGGCAGCAATATGCAGAATTAGACTCATGCCCAGTGGGTCATGAGTCAAGATGGACATCCGATAAACGTAATGTACCCCATAAAATGTTAAGACATTTTCCGTTGATTCCTCGACTTCAAAGATTGTTTACGTCCCGGTTGACTGCCAAAGATATGTCTTGGTATCAAACAGAAAGAGTCCAAAATGAAAACTTTCTCTCGCATCCTGCAGATTCCTTACAATGGAAGAAATTTGACGTCGAGTATCCATGGTTTGCTGAAGAACCTCGCAATGTACGTCTTGGTTTAGCAACGGATGGTTTTAATCCATTTGGCTACATGAACACTTCTCATAGTACTTGGCTTGTCATATTGATGCCCTATAACTTGCCACCTTGGAAGTGTATGAAGGATCCATATTTTATGATGACTCTACTGATACCAGGGCCAAGGTCATCAGGGAATGAATTAAATGTATATCTGCAACTACTGATTGCAGAGTTGAAAGAGTTGTGGGATTAGGGTGTTAGTACATATGATGCAACCTCATCGAGGGAGTTCAAGATGCATGCTGCATTGATATGGATAATAAATGATTTTCCTGCATATGGAAATTTTTCTGGTTGGAGCACAAAAGGTAAAATAGCTTGTCCTGTTTGCAATAAAAATACACAGTCTCAATGGTTGAGTCATGGTAGGAAATTATATTTTTTGGGACATCATCGTTATTTACCACATGATCATAGATGGCGTACAAATAGAGCGATGTTTGATGGAAGGGTTGAGTGCAGGGCATCATCGCCAGAGTTGACTGGGAATGATATTATCGCCCAGTTGGGAGATGTTTCAGAAAACGGATTTGAAAAAGATTCAAGGGTTCAAAAGAGAAAACGACAAGCAGTGGAGTTGAATTGGACAAAAAAAAAATATTTTCTTTGGAGAAAGATATAGGAAAACTCAAAATTGTGGGGTCGTAGTCAAAGGAAGTAATAGGGATGATAACATTGATTTCTACGGAATTGTGGAAAATATCATAGCGTTAAAGTATGTGGGGGGATATATGGTTTGGTTGTTTAAATGTAATTGGTGGGATGTCTCAAATCCTAGGTTGTGAGTGGGTAACGATGATTATTTTGTGAGTGTCAATACATATCGCACATGATATGAGGACGATCCTTTCGTTCTCGCTTGCCAAATGAATCAAGTTTTTTATTTAAATGATCCGGAGTACGGAAACCCATGGCGGGTAGTGGAGAAGTTTGCACCAAGAAATGTATAAGATTACATTCCAGAGGCAGACAAACCACATGAAGAAGTTGATAGTCCAGCAAATGAAGAAGCATATCAAGAAAGTGAAGTAGGCATCAATCTATTTGTTGATTTAAGCCAATATGATATGGTTCCATTGCGTAGAGAAGATGTTCAACCTGAAGTAATTGAGGGTGAAATATCGGAAGAAGATGAATCAACTGAAGTGTCTAGTGATGATGAGGGCGACTGGTCCAGCAAAACGGATAGTGAATGAATTTCAAACATGAATTTCTGTAAGTAATATTAACATGTAAATATTTTTAACAATTTTTTGAATAATAATTTGTTACAATTTTAAATAGATATGTCTCCCAAACGCAAATTAACACGTGTGACATTCCCATCCATTATTGACTCCCATGTGGTTCACCTGTCATTAATAGTGAGCCAACATCACCATGACCAGAACAAGGTATTTTATCAAATTAGATATCATATTTTATGCTCAATTTAAGTAATATATCTATAAAACAAAATAAATTTAATTAAAAAGTTATGCTTTAAGTGTTGTAAACAAGCGTCAAGGTAGAGGCACTACAAGGGGTGTCTGCATAAAGAAAGTAAGGAAAGTTGGTAAAATCAAAGTTGACATTCCTGATGATCACACCGGTGGCTCCGGCGATACGGCAGCGTGGCTTGCTTCTTATGTTGGTACACTTACTTGCACGTATGCACCGATTTCCACATCCTATTGGTCTAAAGTTTCCCAAGATGTGAAAGACCACATAAAAAACCGTTGTTTGGTAATGACCTACATCTCAAGCAACTAAGTATATAACATGTTACTTTCAAGTTATTTTGTATTTATAGTAATTGTTTATAATTTTCGAAAGGATGAGTTCGGGCTTAATTTTGGCCGAAGTGAGGATCGATTAACGGTTTATGAACTGATATCGAATGCATTTCGGAGGTACAAAGGTCGATACCATGCACATTATAAGAAGTTCAGTACTACAATAGAGGCGCGCCAAAATCTATTCCAAAATATTCCACCAAACGAATGGGAGAAAGTTTGTGATATGTTTGAAGACCCTGCTTATTAGGTAATATCGCTACTGTCTTTTTTTAATAATATATCACAGATGTATTAAACATATAGACTAATATTTTTTTCTTTTAGCAACAGAGTACTGTGAACAAAGCAAATAGATCAAATTTAAAAATAAACTATCATGCAGGTTCTCGATATTTTCATCGTTTGTCTAACAAAATGGTAAGTTATTTTAGTGTCCATTAAATATTAACATATAACACATATTTTCTGATTTAAGTTATAATATAGATTTTCCTTTTATAGAAAGAAGAAAGTTTCGCTGACTATGATTTGACCCAATTGTATGCTAAAACACATAAAAACCGTGATGGTGTTTGGGCCAGTCCAGAAGCAGAGGCAAATTATGTAAGTTTAAGTTTTTTTAGTTTCATTGTCACATAATATTTTTGTTACTTATACTAACTTTAATGTTTTTGTTTTTGTAGGACAAGATGATATCTTTTAAGGAAACTGCTGCGGATCCATCTGATGCATCATCCGTCAACAATGCTCAGATCCTTTCTCGAGTTCTGGATATTTGCGGTATTTAGGACGTTGCGTAAAACCATCCTCATCATCATCATCATCATATTCTCGAGCCAAATCGAATAACGACAAGGCTAAGGAATTGGAGGAAGCTGTGACGCCCCGACTCCCACGTACAAAAATACGAGAATCGTGACGTCAGGATGATGACATCATGGGTCACGCATCCTAACGAAATGTGCTCAAATGTGTGCAACATGCAAAAGTGCACAATAACAATCGCAGCGGATAATATAAATAAGTTATCTAAGTACCAGAAGTTTAAAGACAAATATTCAAAACAAATTATCCTTAAAAAGTTATACAGTCATCCCAAAATATAATACAAGACAAATACATAAATAATTGATAAAAACAAATCTCAATAAACAGGAGTAATCCCAGATCACTCCGCCAACGGAGCCATGCTTCGTCATCCTCATCTGCATCAAAATCTGCGATACCATAAAATGGTACCACAGGTAAGTATAAACCAAACAACTCTCGGGATAAAAACATATTAATGCAACCAACATGCATTCATATGACAAAATATACTCAGCCATAAAATACCATTTTTCCCAAAAAATGATTATTTCCAACACACGCCAAAATCTCATTTTGGCCCAAAAATATAGTCTTCTATTTTTCCAGAAAATGATTCACACAAAACAAACCATTTATCGAACACTGTAGGTGGGAATCACAAGCGGGACTCTACCACCGTCTCTGTTTACCACCATCCCTACAGCGTGTACCGTAGGCGGGACACAACCACCATCCACGTTTAACACCATCTCTACCGCGTGCACCGTAGGCGGGAATCACAGGCGAGACTCTACCACCATCCCTACAGTTCCTTTCCACACAATGAATACTTGTCAGAGCACTGTAGGCGGGACTATACCACCATCCCTACTTACCACCATCCCTACCGCGTGCATCGTAGGCGGGAATCACAGGCGGAGCACAACCACCATCCCTGCTTACCACCATCCCTAATGTGTGCACCGTAGGCGGGAATCGCAGGTGGGACTCTACCATCATCCCTGCTTACCACCATCTCTACAGTCTCTTTTCCTTTTTCTCAAACCAGTCAATCCAGTCGTTTCAAACACACTCAGAATCATTTCACATGAAAATCCAATTTTCAAATAAACACCTGAAACGCAATTTTCAATAAACACATGAATATGAATGTATGTACACGAAAATCCAGTTTCATTTACAAACATGATCATACGTGCAATATGCCATGTACATGAACAACACCATACCAACAACCAACAATGCAAACCAAACTCCTCGGACTCAGTCCGGCATGTCCAACCAGATCACAATAATATGAGTTAGTCGATAAAAGCAAACCAAGTCGATAAAAGTTTAAACCTACTACACTCAATATTTAAGCCTAACAATAGCATTCTCGATCGAATCATCTTCCTGACATAGCGTATTTGGAAGGGTGTGATCGCCGGCCGGAAAGGAAGAGGTTGGGCTGGGCGGTGAGGGCCACGGCGGCGCAGCGGCAATGGGCTGGGAGAAGGCGACGCGGAAAGAAATAATTAAAAAAGAAAAGTGAGGGAAAGAAATGAGGTCCAATCCTCACATCTTGGATCACAAAAATGATCAAACGAAAATAATTTCAAAACAGTAAGTTAAATAAAATAATTTAAACGTAATGATAAAATGAAAATAAAATAATTAAATCCCACAATAAATTAATTTCAAATAAAGAACAATTTGAATGTATCACCATTTAAAATATCTGATAATTTTAAAACAAGAGAATAAATTTTTGAATTAATAAAAATAATCTTTCAGTAAAAATACACTAAAATACAGGGTGTTACAAAAGCAACAGTTGAGATAGAACGATTGTGGTCCAAGGAAAAAGAGATGCTGGCCCAATTAGATCAAGCAGCGAATTTGGAGGCATGATTAGAAGAGATGATGCATTTGAATAACCAAAAAATGTTTGAACAATTACAGTCAATGATGTCCCGAAACTCTATACCACCACCATAGTCATCAAATTTATCTTTTCTTTAATTGCTATTATGATATTCCAAAACATTTGAACAATTGATATTTGAATTAGAAATTGTGTAATATTAATATGATATTTTTAATTAAATTCTCATCTGTATGATTAATACAGTCCGAATGATAAATAACCAGTTCAAACGGTAAATTACCATTTGTAATTTCATTCGAACCAAAACAGACCCATTCGAACGAAAACTACCACATTTGAACGACAAAAGAGAAATACGGACGTTCGAACAATAAATTATTTGTTCGAACAACGGTTATGTGCAAAATCCCGTTCGAACGGATATAATTTCTAAAAATAAAATTTCTTTTCGAACAGACATAATTTTTGTTCGAACACAAGTCATTTGAAAAATTTATTAGTTCGAACGCATAAAATCTGTTCGAACACTTCGTTCGTTCGAACATGATCAAATATGGACATTAGTTCGAATGAATATTTCATATTGTTCGAATGGACATCTCGGTTCGAACGGATAAATATTCCATTCAAACAATATATTGAGACGAAATCGGTTCGTCTAAAAAAAATTATCCGTTCGAACGGTTTCGATTGGATCCGCCCAATTTCGTCCCTAAAAATGATTTTTTGAGACGAATTTTGATTTTTGTCTCCAAAAACTTTTTGAGACGGTCTTTCTGAGACAAATTTGAGATGAAATTTTTTTCATCTCCAAATATAATTTGGGACGAAAATTATGTTTTTTGAGACAAAATTTTTTGTGTCAAAAAACATAATCTCTTGTAGTGTCAGTATTTGCATTCGAATTGCTCTTTGCTTTAATGAATAATTTTATTGTTGGACTTTAATTATTTTATTTTATTAATATTGAGTTGCAATGTTTTTAATTGGCTTTTATTTCTTTTTATTGTGCCTTTTTGTTTTGTTGGACTTTAATGATTATTAATTAGTTTATTTTTATATTTATTTTTCCCCCTACGCACGGCACTACCCATGCACGTCTATCTCTTCCCTTTCTCTAGGGTTTTCTTATCACCCATATAAAGATATACTTTCATCTTATACCTTGGAGAATTGCCCTGTGCCGTCGCTGCAACCTGCTACAAGAACCACCCAGCCCCTCCTAGTTCGACGCCAACCTCCATCTCCACGTAAAAACCAACGCCCATCCTTCCACCGTAAACGGCCATCACCTAGGCTCAAAGCCTTACTGTGTGCCACCACCTCCTTCACGGCCTCAGCCGCAGCAACAGGCCATTACCGTGAGAACGTCCCGCTCTTACGTGAAGATCAGCAACCATTGACAGCCCAACTCCAAGGAAGCAAGACCCTCCGTTGCACCACGTTTGGCCACCATCGCCTGCCCACCGCCTAACTCCATGCACCTCCCTTGACAGCCAAAACTGTCTGCTTGGCCTTCTTATGCACCTCTGTTTTTACTTCTAAAAACAGACCACTACCAAAGGAAGCAAGACCCCACGTCCCTACTTTGATAGCCACTGTTTTTCGCTGGAAACGACCACAAGACACGGCCATAACTTGGTCATGCTACTCCTGCGCCCACCGTACGTAAGTCCCTCTTTCTCACCATGTTCTCTTTTCTCTCTACCTCTCACTCTCCGTGCTTTCTCCCTCTCATCGCTCTCTCTCTCTGTTTCTGTACACCGTCATCGGTTCAGTCATCACTTTGCCACTCGTAGCCTTGCGCTCTCTCTCTCTCAGTATTATTTCACGTCGCCGACCACCCAGTACCGCCCCAATCCTCTGTCGCAAGGTCCACTCTGGTGAGCAAGGATCTGTTGCACGTCTGCCTTCCCTCTCGGTAAGGTTTGGGAATAGGAAAGTATTCAGCCCTTACGTAGAAAGAAGAATAATTTTGAGATTTTATTACAGTTTTGCCCCTTAGTATGATGTTTTCTGATATGTGGTTTCGTGGTTTTAGTTTAATGGGTTTATGTTTTAATGGGCTTGGTTTAATTGGTTGTGGTTTAATGATTGGGCTTCGGTTTTATTATACATAAAGAAAAAAATGATTATATTGTTAATTTTAACTATTTAGTTTTCAATTGAACTCATTTTTTTAAGTTGGCCTTATTTTATGGGATTTTAAGTAGTCATAATATTCTATTAATCTATAATATGTTATGGGTACTTTAGTATTTTAAAAACACCGGTATTCATTTACCATAATTTTTATTCGATTACTCTCTTCGGTATGGATTCGTTTAAGTGGATATTGAGGAAATTATAAAGTGATGATATTTAGAGTTAAAAGAATTTTAAGTATTGAGGAATTAAAATAGGTACTTCAGGTGTAATATGAGATTTATTTGTTCACTGGAGATTTATTTAAGTTACATGAATTTTTATAGGTGACGAGTGACAATTGTTCAGTACTGTTGTGGATAATTTCTAAATAAGCTAAGAAGTCCAGGTAAGCGGGTTCCTATGCTAGACTTTGTATTAAAATAAAATGAGCTGAGGTTATTTTTGAAAAATATACATATTTGATTATGAAAAGAAATTTGAACTACCTCAGATATTTGTTCTGCATTACTCATGAGATTCTGTTTAAGAAGAAAGTATTTTCTGTCATGACTCGTGTAGACATCAGCTTATTTTTTACATTCTGTTTCTGAATATGAAATGTTTGGAAAGTCGCTTTGATTTTCTGATAATATGTATTTTTAAGATTTGCATATTGATACTGAAATGATTTATTTCTGCATTCTGAACTCTGTGAAAATGCTCATGTTTACAGACTATTATATGTCCTCTACTTACTGAGTTGTTGATAACTTACCCCTTATCTCTAATTATTTTTCAGATAATTTTTTATTATGGAGTATCGGTGAGATGATTATTTAAGCATAGTGGATTACTCATAGAAGATTTCTGAGAAGTGACAGATTTTATTAAGAGATTTTGTAGTAATCTGATGATGTTATATTTTTGAGTCTATAAATATATTGATGAATGGTGAGTTTTAAGTTATAGGGAATAACTCTTAGATCCCTGCGGGAACGGGGCGTTACACTTCAAACCTTCAATCCACTCTACTCTTCAAAGTTCACAATCTACTACATTCTTCCCTATCATATCAAAATAAAGAGGGATTAAATTAACTTTGCAATAAAATTTTTTTAAATTAACTATCCATAACATAGGAGACAGGAGACAAAAAAATTTCATACTGCACTTATGCAACTTCACTAAGAATCTAAATTTAGCTCAATGTTGTCAAACCGCAGTCCAAGATCCCTATATAAGACACAACAAAACACAAAAAATATTAACTTCTTCGATTAAAGACCAAAAATTAAAACACAGATATTAATAAGGTATTAATAAGGTATTATACCTTACTGAAGGACAATTGTTCCGCACATGTCCTTCATTCTTGCAAATGCTACAACGTCTTTTCTTTGTTGTTTGAGTTTCTTTTGAGTTTTTTGCTCTCAAAGATTTTGATCGTCCTTTTGTTGGCACCCTTGGAGGATCCTGGACCGTCTGTGAAAAGTTTGATATAACTTGACTTCTTAACATCTGAGAATCATTGGTTGGCACCTCTCGACATGGAAAATTTGTTTCCTCAGTACCTACATCATCTTCCATTAGAAGTAACTCTTTGTGAACCTTCTCTAATGCAAGAGAGAGGTGGTTTAGTTTTTTTGTTGATTGTGACCCAAGTTCTGCAATGTCATAAAATTGCATCATCAACTTGCCTTTTCTCTAAAGCTGATCATCTTGTGTCAGGAGTTGCCCTTCAAAATGTGGTATGTCTGGAATAGGTCGACTCTTAGCATTAACAGTCCATCTTTCTAGAATATACTGTTGTGACAGACTTTCTAATTTCGATTTCATGGCAAGGACACATAGAATATGCCTATAGAGAATCCCCATGAACCCAAACATGTGGTATGTACATGTTGCATGTTCTTCACCACTCTCGAATGTCACATAATAAAGAGGTGTTTTTCTGTCATGAGGTGCCACTCCATATGTCTTCCTTCCACCCTCTTTGGAAATTTTTGTTGATTTGTACAGTTGATAATTAAAGAGCTCATCTTGGAAGATCATGAAAGACTTTCTTGTATAAACCATAGCCGCCTCCTCTTCAATTTTAAGACATGTTTTCAATATCGCCTGTGTAAATTTTGTCTGCACATCCTTCTCTTTCTTTAAAATAACGTGCATCTATAGCTTTCTTATATTGATGCACAAAGTCACTAACCATAATGCTTGACCGAACATAATCCTTGAAAAACTTGTTCATGCTTTCACTCATTTGAGTTGTTGACATACCGGTACAGAATGTTGAACGCAAGTAAGCCGGAACCCATTTATCACGTCGACTGTAAAGATTTTGCAGCCAATTATTTTCTCATAGTCCATACATCACTAATATCGAAGTCCATTCCTCCTCAAACTCATCAGTTGTAATTGTGTCATGTATACAATAACAAAAATTTTTTTTAAAGTCTGGAAACTTGTTATACACATGAGACAAGTGTTCTGGAAATTTCTATAAAATATGCCACAAGCACAACCGGTGAGTTGTATTTGGAAGTACCTCTGCAATGGCTTTGGCCATGGCTTTGTCATCATCAGTAATTATGGTTAAGGGGCACACCCAATCATTGCCTCTTACCATGTTCTCAATAACCACATATATGATTCGGCTGTTTCATTAATTAATAAAGCGCAACCAAACATTATGGTTCGGTGATGATGGTTAACTCCAAAAAATGGCACAAATGACATCTTATAAATATTGGTCAGGTAGGTGGCATAAAATGTGACAACATCCCCAAAATATTGGTATGCAGCTCTCGATCGGGCATCTGCCCAAAAACAACTTCTCATGCACCCATCCTCATCAACTTGCATGGAGTTCACAAAGTTGGGTTCTTTGCATTGTAGATCATGAAAGTAGGTGTATAACCTTTGTGCATCCCCCTCCTCAAATAATTTTCTCCTTTTGTTTCCCAAGTAATTTTCAATATCATTGCCAATACAACCAATATTAAAGTCTCCACCTGATTCTTTACTTAACACTGACATTATTTTCCTTGTCGATACACCGGACTCATTCAAAGTCATAAGAATTTTTTTTTTAGACTTTAGTAACTCTCTTATGTCTACGAAGCAAACTCATATTTCTCGATATAAGTAGAATATGGTTATGTTCAAGTATAAACTTGTTAACTATCCATTTTCGCCATCTTTTTTTTTTTTTTTTTCCATCAAAGCTTTACATCCAATTTTTGTCTTAGCAAGTTCAGGAATTATTCGTTCTTTTTGTTTCTGACTTTCCCGTTGGTATCCTTCCCTTGAACAAACATAGTCGACTGCAACTAGTTTTTTCTCATCTTTTGACAAGCGAATATGGTTGGTCCGAATTGCAAAACCTTTTCGTCTTGCATATGTCTTGTAAAATGCTTGGGTATCTTTCACGTCGTCAAATACCATACCAATGAATGGCTCCATAGGCCACTACACGAACATGGGTTTAACACATTGACTCCATCATCCATACTCACTCCATCTTTGACATTCACTCCATCTTCCAAATTCACTCCCTCTTCCCCATTCACATTACATTGTTCTTCTACACTTTCAACCTCAAGTCCTGCATTCTCAACTTCTTGACAATCTCCATACATCTGTAATGATATACATGATATTTACGTTATGAAATGAAAAGTTGTAAAGAAAAACTAGTTAATAATAATTTAATTTAAAAGATAAGTAATTTCTTATCCAAACAAGTAAATTATTATAAGTACTTACCATTTTATTTTCAGACTCTTAAGTACTATTTCTTTCAACAAATACTTTATGTGCATAAGACTTGAAATGCTTTTTGTGCCTGTCCTTTTATTCCCAAATTCATTTGACTACCGGACAAACTTTAAACAAATACTTTTTGTGCCTACCCTTTTATTTCCAAATTCATTTGACTACCAGACAAACTTTCAACAGACGCTTTTTGTGCATAAAACTCAAAAGGTCTCAAAAGTGGCACCATGATGTCGGCTTGAAAATAGAAAATTGCAAAAAACAAAAATATCTGCTGAAATATATATATCGACTGAAAGGATTGAAAACTAAAAATAAATTGAAAACTAAAATATCGGCAACAAACTGAAAGAACCTAGCTTTGAACATATTCCATTGACCTCTAATATTCTAATGGTCTTGTGTTTGGTTTCATACTAGGAAAATAATAGATTGCAGTTGATGAGAAACAGATGGAGAGGAGATTTCTGCATCTACAAACACATCTCCTACCCAAGAACCATAGGAAAAAACCGAAATTGAAAATTGCTATGAAAGTGGCTGAGGGGCGACGAACGATTGCGATGGACGACGGTGATAAGCTTGCTAAAGTGCACTCCTACGACAGATGATGAGAAAGAAACTGTTGAAGTATTTCGGGTGTGAATACTGAATAGGGCTCCAAGCAATCTGGTGTAATAAGCTTCATGTTGATTTGGTAGACTTGCTTACGTGTCTTAATTTTAACTGAAGGCTTTTAAGGCCACAAAGACAACCCGACCGGTCCAAAGAGGACCTGTATAAATATATAAATATATATATATATATATCCACCAATACATATGGAAGGGTTAACCCCATATATATTGGTTTTTGCTGTCGAGGAGACTTGATCCATTGTACCCTACAAGAAAATTATTTATTTGTGGCTAGTTATTTCCTACGAAAATGACTATTTCTTGCTAAAATGAGTGTTTTCGTCGTAAATTGTCATTCTCATCACAAATGCTATTTTTCTTATAGTGTATATATGCATAATGTTGTTGCTGTCAACGAGTAAAAAGTCTAATTCTATCCGATAAACGAACCATATGATTTTTTTTTTAACTCTAAGAAATTAGATAAAGATCCAGAAAAAGAGAAAAAAATTGCCAGCACATGGTAAGAATTCAGAAATTCTTCAAACAAATAAATAAAGACCAATACAATGCCATTTAAGATTAGTGCAAGTTCATATATACCTGCCGTCATATTCAAAATAACTGAAGGGTGGCTCTATAGCCACCGCAGGCAAGTGAGGAGTTCTCGCTATTGTATTTTATTTTTTTATATGTATTTTTTTAATATTTTAAAATATTTAAAAAAAATAAAAAAATTTACAATATTATTAAAAAACAATTCTTTAATATCTAAATTAAAAAATAATACAATAAAATAAAATATCTCAACAGTATCTGCCAGCGGGAACCACGACGGAAAGAATAGCATTTTCTTTAACTAAATGAAGGGCACACAGTACGATGAATAATGCGTGACCGCCATTAATGCAATTACAATCTGCCATGCAAGCAATTTTAAACGAGCCCTTCCAACCAGTCTTTTCTGGAGCGTTACTATTTATCAAATTTACAGTCTGATTCAAATTTATTATGCTATTTATTTCCGTCTAGGAGCGGTCGTTTTCCAATATTAATTATTGGAATTGTCACTTTTATTTTAGGAATAATTAATTATTGGATCATCATATAATATATTTTTTATTTCATTTCTAAGTCTGGGAAAATAGATACAAGTGTCTTTATATAATCTCTTCAAATCTTCACGAAGAGTACTACAAAATTAGATATTCATTTTTGGTTATTTGTTTCTATAATGGAATACCCTCTTTATACTTATTCCGCTATGCTCACATAGCCTTGCCCATGCTTCATTTTCTTGATCTCAATTGAAAACATCCAAGGCAACTTAAAATATTGTAGAGGTAAGGAGTGAGTCATAAACAAAGCAGTAAACAGTGAGTTTATGTTAGTATGTAAACATAAGTCAGTTCATAATGTAAAAATAAACAATTCACAAAATAGCAATGATAATCTCATAAACATTTCTTTATGCATAATAGAATATATACCAAAAAGACCTTAAGTACAAGAAGAATTGAACAACATCAAAAATAGAGATAGAGGCTATGTTTACCCCCGTTGTAGGGTCGTGCAATCTATGGATAATCAAACAGAACATAATCACTTTGTCATCAAAATTGTATGCACTCAAATAGAGGCCACAATTATAATCAATAAGGCCGGAGGCTACGACTATTACCCATGGTTGGGCCGTAACCTAAGCCAAGCAAAATCTTATGCCTTAGGATTTTTTAGATGCAATATCATGTCATAATGGATTTGATAAAATTTCAAACAGCAGAAGCATAGAGTAAAAAATTGCTCATGTCTACACAATCATGATAAAATTTCAAATTTGCAATGTCCCGGACAAAACTAGTGCAGAAAAATAACCGAGGTTGGTTTCATAATAGAATATGCAAGTTTTTCATAAAATCAATCTCAGTCAATTTTTGACAAAGTTTAGCATAGGAATACTGCCTACCTGGCTTCTGCAGTATACTATCTAAGTTTTGAACTTGAACAGAATCCATGTCCTAACCTAATCCAAAATACTTATAATATATAAGTATCTCAATTTAACAAGGAGCCATACTACTAATAAAATCCTAAAATATTAAAATAATCTATATTTTCCTAAAACTAAAATCTCCTGTAGTGTGCATGCTGTCATTAGCTAGCAATGAGAAACTAAAATTAAAGATAGAAAAGTATACGTAGGTCAAATCTAGATTAAATTCAGGATCAAAATACGCCCTAATTTGAACCAATTAGGAAAAGGTCAAATCTGGATGAATACCTTATACAAGAAGGAGCTTGGGGGCCGGGTTACATACATATATATTCTAAACTTTTTTTAAAAAAGAAAAATTACATTATTCCTCTTAGTCTATCACAAGTACTTTACAATATTAATACGATTAAGAATTTAAAAGATAACAAACAGTGGTTAAGTCTCTCTTTTTAGAGTCAAAGAGTGAATTACGTATACGTATAAATCACTCCGGCCATAAGCTTAGAAAATTTATTAATTCACCAACATTAAATCAATCCTCAAGATTAATCTGGAAAAATCAAAGTCTAAGTTCACATTGGTTTATTTTCTTAATGGCCACGACGTTAAAACTGATCTCCACGGAAAAGATGAAGAACGGTTGATCACTGATCCAATATTGAATATTAATTACAATGAGATATTTTTTAGACATTAGATTTTCAGTATATATAATGAGATATATTTTAGATATTATTAGACTTCATTTGTTTATATTTATAATTGTATAGCACTTGTACACTCTACAATTATATATAGTATTTTACTATTTTTATTGACTTGCGTACTTTTATACTGAACCACTAGGCAGGGAAGATTATGGCAGATAAAAGGAATAGGCTCGAGGAAGAGAAAGAAGGAAAAGAAAAGGAAAGGCCAAAGAAAACAGTGATGATGGTGTTGTCGAAAAAGTGTCAAGAGTGAAGAAATGAAGAAGATAAAAGGTACCTAAAATTCGTGTATATATATACCAAATACCGAGTACAAAAGTTTGAACAGAACTTTTGAGTTTCTGTTCACTGTCTTCCTTTTGTGATTATTTTATTTCCTCTTTCCATGTTACCCTAATATTGACTTTCTTCTTGCGTGCAAAGTAAGAAAAAAAAATATCTAAGAATTTCAAGATCAAAGACTTAACTCGTTCCATATCATCCATCTACTGATCTACATCATTCAAATAATATTATAATGAGATATTTTTTAGACATTAGATTTTCAGTATATATAATGAGATATATTTTAGATATTATTAGACTTCATTTTTTTTTACAACTCTTTTTAACTCTTCTTATCTCATTATTATAACTTTATCAAATTCTCACATAAAATAAATTAAACAATTCAATCTTTTTAAATTTTAAAATAAAAATAATATTAAAAAAATATATTTTAACAATATTTAATTTAATTTTTAATTTTAATCTCAATCTATCTTATTTCATTTCATCCACCAAAACAAACAAAGCTTAATATTGTTAGATAAAAACTTTAAACATTCAAAGAAAAAGGATGGGGCAATGGTGTGGAACATGGGCCCACATTCATGGGACGCATGGGCCCTCTAGGGAGGTCATAAGAATTTTTTATGGCTGTTTGAGCAGCGTTGCTCTGGGTCCGGGTCCCATTAATTAAAGGCGCAAAAAAATTTAAAAAAAAAATAATAAATGAAGTGTAAAAATCCAGCCGACGAAAACCCACTGGAAATCCGTGGCACTACTGCTTAATTCCCGCATGATTATATATAGCACTCGTTTCTCATCGCGAATACCTGGCCACCAAATGAAGCATTTTTATTTGTAGTGCATTAGTACCAAATTGAGCATCACTAATATAAGAAAAATGATTATTTGTAGTCAGGTATATATATATGCAACGAAAACACTCGTTTCTCATCGCGAATACCTTTTCACGATGGCAACTGAAAACTGCAATCAATGAATGCTTACAAACTTATCCGAGTTTGAACCAAGTTATATAAACTTGGAGAAATTTGTAAGCATTCATTGTAATAATTAATGAGTGGATCGGAAGTTTTAATTTTGTTAGAGGTTATTGCAATTGATCCTATCCATGCAGTCCATTTTACCAAACAGTAAACAACTTTTCAATAATAATTAAAACCTTTTAGTAAAGCTCTATAATTAGAAGTGTTACTATAAAAAATTTTATTTCCTACCGTAATCCCAAACAAGCAGCACTAAATGTCAAACTTTAACTGGCAGTTGAAATTTTCAGATTTTGATAATTTTGAATATAATTTTTAATTGAAAAATAGTGTTACACTATTCTTTCTCATTATTATTATTATTATTATTATTTATCCTTAGTTATCCTTTGAGGTAGGAGATTGGGTTTATCTCAAAGTCTCTCCTATGAAAGGCGTTAAGCACTTTGGTAAGAAGGGAAAGTTTAGTCCGAGGTATGTTGGCCCTTTCCAGATTGTAGAGAAAGTTGGGCTTGTTGCTTATAGAGTTACCTTGCCAGACTATTTTGAGGATGTTCATGATGTGTTCCATGTGTCTTCATTAAAGAAGAGTTTTGGACAGCAAGAGCCACGTTTTGTTGATCCTGAACGCATTCAACTTCAGCCTAACCTTACTTATGAAGTTGCCCCGACGCAGATTGTGGACTAGAAGGAGCAAAGGTTAAGGTCCAAAACAATACCTTTGGTGAAAGTGTCATGGGGTGATCCGTTGGCTCAAGATTTCTCTTGGGAGAGAGAAGCCGACATGAGGGAGCAATACCCCTATTTATTTGATTGACTCTGGTGGTATGTTCTTAAGTCTGCTCTTAGTTGAATCTTATTCCTGTCTTAACTTTAATATTTGACCTTGCTAATTTCGAGGACGAAATTTTTTTTAAGGGGAGGATGTAACACCCCGTATTTTAGTGTATTTTTTATTGAAGGATTATTTTTATTAATTAAAAAATTTATTCTCTTGTTTTATAATTATCGGATTTTTAAATGGTTTAATTTTATGATCTTTAAATTGTGAAAATTAAATTTGATATGTTTCCTTAATATTTAATTATTGTTATGCATTTAAATTCTTCTTCTTTTTAAATTAGTTTATTGTTGGGTTTAATTATTTTATTTTCATTTAACCACTACGTTTAGATTATTTTATTTAACTTGCTGTTTTGAAATCATTTTCGTTAGATCATTTTTTGTGACCCAAGATGTAAGGATTGGACCTCATTTTTTTTCCCCATTTTTCTTTTTCTCTTTTTCTTTCCTCTTTCTTTCCTTTCTTCCCCTGCTCTTCCTTCCCTCACGCGACGTCCTTCTCTCCCCTTCACCGTGCATCCGCGTCGCCTTCTTCCAGCCCACCGCCGCCGCGCCGCCGTCGCCCTCACATCCCAGCCCAACCTCTTCCCCTCTGGCCGGCGATCACACCCTTCCAACCTCAGGCTCCCTCGCGCCGCCGTTAGTCTCCACGAACCGCCCAAAGCCGCGGCCTTCTCTTCGTTCCAGCGCCGCCGTCGCACTACCTCCAGCCACCATTTTTTAACCACTTCATCATCGACCTCATAGCAACTCAATGCATCCATCCTTGGCTCCGATCTACCACCGGTGAAGCACATCCATCCATATTTTCATTTTCGACATTTTTGGCCTAAAACCGCCCTCTACGCCGTCATCCACCGCAAACCACCACCACCACTAGCTTCACCGACAACCTTAAGCCCTATCCTATCAATTTCGGGTCTTGGTTTGTCTCCGTTCAAAAGTGGGTTTCTGAGACCCCCGGCCACAGTGTATTTTACACTGTTACGTTGTTGTGTCGCCACCTTTTGCACCTCCGTGATCCTTCAGAAATTATTATTTAGCACTGTAAGTCTGTAAGTATTTTTCCAAACAACTATCGTGATTTAAATATATTTTTGCACTAAGTCATTTTATTGTGATCTGGTTGGTTATACCGGACTGAGTCTGAGGAGTACGGGGGTCGGATGGATTGTGGAAGGAGTTGTTGTGTGTTTGGTTTGCATTATGAGTTGTTGGTTGTTAGTTATGGCGTTGTTCATGTACATGGCATATTGCACGCATGATCATGTTTGTAAAGGAAACTGGGTTTTCGTATAAATGCATTCATGTTCATGTGTTGATTGAAAACTAGGTTTTCATGTATTAAAGGATTTTTGGGTGCGTGTGTATCACGACCCCAAGCTGAGATGGGGTATTATCTCGGTGGAGCTCATCTGGTCACTCGAGAGCGGAATATACTGAGTGACGTCCCCTGAGTTGTTGCCGGACGACAACAAGATCGGACGAGATGGTCTCGTGCCGACTCCATGGCCTCTCTGTTGGCGGGGGCTAAAGGATGCTTAGCCACGAACACGCTGGGCGCGGAACTGGGCATCGCTACGAAGCCAGGAAGTGCGGATGGTCCCTAGGGGAGATCATGGTGCATATGATTAATGGATTGATGGGCTATTTTCTGGGACAATAACGTGTGTTGAATAAAAGGATTTTATGTGACTCATTTTCTGGGAAAATGAGATTTTATTGATTTGGGTCATTTTCTGAAAAAATAACGGATTATTATTTTTGTGCCAAAATGAGATTTTGGCGTGTGTTGGAAAATATCCATTTTCGAGGAAAATAATATTTTGGATTTGATGCATATTTCATCATATGCATGTATGTTGGTTGCATCAATATGTTTTTATCTCGTAGTTGTTTGGTTTATAACTTACCTGCGATACCGTTCTATGGTAACACAGATTTTGATGCGGAGGAGGATGAGGGTGAGCCTGAGGATTCAGCTCCGCCCGAGGTGTGATTGAGATCACTCGTTTATGGTTTGAGACTTGTATCATATTTTATTTGGGATGACTGTATAACTCTTTTAATCTTTTTATTTAAGTATTTGTATTAAAAAATTATTGTACTTAGTTGACTTGTTAAATTTATCCGCTGCGTTGTTTATTGTACACTGTTGCATGTACACACACTTGGTACTATAATTGGGATGCGTGACCATGTTGTCATTATCCTGCGTCTCGATTCCCATGTCTCCTCACATGGGGGTCGGGGGCACCACATGATCATAAGAGTTAATAATTATTTAAAAAAAAAAGGAATAAATAAATATTTAAGAAAGACCTAGAGAATGTCATTTAAGATCATTAATTAATGTGCGCAAGTTCATACCAAGAGATAGATTAGTCTCGAAGTTCGATCTCCAATCCAAACATTGCCTTTGAATATTTTAATTTAGAAGTGAAATTAAGGACTATTAATTTATTTAAAGAAAAATATAAAAACTATTATAATATTTAACCTGCGACCGCCAATGAAGGCGTTTTTCAATTAGTTAATACAAAGTAGTTTAAACTTTTGATTTTTCCCCAATAAAGTATTATATATTAACTTTGACAACGTAGTGATTGGCCAATCTAAGCTTAATTTGTTTAATTAATGAAATATTGTAATTCTACTGTAACTCAATACTGGGACATGATAGTCAGACATTATGCTGTCACTGAGTAAAATAATGTCGGACAATCTTAGGCTTGAGGGAACTAATCTGTCTATTGAATAAATGATCATATGGATTATTTAACTCATTATTGTTCATACTGCATGCATGCTGTGATCATCTTCATTCAAGAGAAACTCGATTGTCCAATTTCCCAACCGACCAGTTTCCGAAGAGAAACTCAATAATAATGAAGCTCTCAACGATCGATCACTAAATTCATGATAAAATATTTCTTCCGACTCATTTACAACGAATGCTTACAAACTTCTCCGAGTTTGTTCAATTTGCAAGGGGCATTGATCAAGAACCAGCTTGTAAATACGATGGCCATGATCTAGGCTGTGATGGGAGAGGGCTCTTGGATATTTTCTAACATATCTTTGAGCTCTTTTGCCCACTTTGGACAGTACTGATATTCATTTTTTGCTGAAGCATTTGTTTCCTCTCAAACGTTATTAGTATAAATTGCTTCCTTCCATGATTTCCTGATGACAAATTAACAAATTATAACTCTTTTAGTTTTGTACTAATGCACTACTAATAAAAACCCTTTATTTTTATGATGAAGTATTTGTGACGAGAATGAGTTTTTCATTGCATATATATTTGACCACAAATAAGTATTTTTCTTATAATAATGCTCGTTATAAAGTTTTAAAAAATTACATTATTCAATCTTCATCTATCACAATTTTACAATATTAATACGATTTAAATCTAGATTTGACTGTTAAATGATAATAAATAAAAACTCCGCCAATCAAGCATGGTTCGATCTCAAATATCATAGAAAATGATAAGAAATTTTTAAGAGCCAAACTAGCTGGCCTACAGCTAAACTAAATATATATGCACATGTTGGATAAATGTCGGTCAATTAGGGTACTGGACGTACATTAATGTCTCAAATTTGTAAAGTCAAAAGAGTGAATTACGTAAATTAAAATTATCACTACACAATTAACTTAGATAATTTATTACTTTATCCCAAACTACTGATTAATTCCTTATTCTGGAAATTAAAATCAAAGTCATTGTTCGATCCCACCTCCATTAACATAATTTGAATATGATAGCCATGCACCATGCATTCATATATATGACATCTGCCAGCATGCATACTTGTAAATTAGCCATCATCAGCACTTACCTTTCTAATTAAGAGGCTTTTTATTTAAGTTCCTACATAAAATTCAACTGACGGACGTGATTGAAATCACAAATTCTCTGCGAAGATGATCAATAACACTTCCATATAATAATATTATAATTATGATCCATTAAAAGGAAAATAATTTAGTAGCTCGGAGCTGCATGCTGTCATTAGCTAGCAATGAGAAACTAAAATGAAAGATAGAAAAGTAGGTCAAATGTTCTAGATTAAATTCTGGACTAAAATACGCCCTAATTTCAACCAATTAGGAAAAGGTCAAATCTGGATGATTCTAGCTCAAAATGCAACCCTAAGTTTAATGTCATGAGCTTAAAACAAGGGAAACAAAGAGCCAATGACAGATATCATGTGCCGGCCTTTTTGTAATGCTTATTCCATTTTTTTAAAAATTTTTTTTATAAAGAAGATGACGGTATGTTAATTTTATTGATAATATTCACTAATAGCAGATGAATATCTTATACAAGAAGGAGTTTGGGGTTACAAATATATAGATTCTAAACTTTTAAAAAAAAATTACATTATTCGGCCTCTTAGGCTCCGTTTAGGTGTTGAGCTGAGTTGTGTTGTTTTTGAATAGTAGTGAGTTAAGATAGTAGAGTAAGTTTTGTGGGGCCTACTTAATACGTGTTTAGATGTTAAAATGAGTTTAAATATATTTATGAGAATTTGAAAAAAGTTGTAAGTTTCACGTGTAAAGAGGTTTTGAGTTGAGATGAGTTTATTGATTTGAGAATTGGATATTTGGATGTTAGAGTCAGCTTAAAATTAGACTGAATTGAGTTGATTTTAGTACATTCTAACAACCAAACGGGGCTTAGTCTATCACAAGTACTTTACAATAATCAAACAGTACTGGTTAAGTCCGAATCATAGAAAATTATAAGAAATACTGTTTGAGACCCACGTGCGTACAGCCTAAAGCTAAAACATGCACATGCATATATAAATGTCTTAGCTAGACGTACTACTGGGCAATAATGTCTCTTAGAGTCAGAGTGAATTACGTATAAATCACTCCGGACATAAGCTTAGAAAATTTATTAATTCACCATCGTTTTAATTGATTCCTAGCTTATGATTAATCTGGAAAAATCAAAGTCTAAGTTCACATTGGTTTATTTTCTTAATGGCCACGACGATAAAACTGATCCCCACGGAAAAGATGCGCACCGGTTGGCCCGGGTGATCACTGATCCAAGTTCTCTTAGTTCAAGTTCATGCATGCACGCATGCTGGCAGATGTCATGATATGAATGTTTGCTAGCAGATGTCATATTCAAATTAACTATATATGGGCCGCGTGGTCGACGAACATTCATATTGCCTCGAGTTTTTTTTTTTTTGTTTTTTATAAAGTCAATATGTAAAAATCACTACACATGCTTATGCAAATTATTACTTTATCCCAAGTTTATTATATATTAAATATTATTCCTTATTGTGGAATTTAAAGTCGAAGTCATTTTTCTTAATGATCGATGGTGAAATTTTCTCAAAGTCACGTTCATATCACTTTCATTTCGATCTTAATGGTCATATTAAAACTAGGTCCCAGTCAATATTCATGAGTATAAAGTTCAATTTTTAGACTTGATCAGGAACTAATATATCCGTTGAATAAATCATAAAGATTATTTAATATCTTAACGCTAGCTAACAAATAAGACAAAGACCCAACAAGAAAAATAAAAATGAAAGCACGTGATGATAAGAGTACTTAATAATTCTTCCAAAAAAGAGAGACAAGATTAATATTCAAAATGTCATTTAAGATTAATTAATGCAAGTTCATACCAAGAGAATTATATTGTCATATTCAAAATGTTAAATGCTAAGGTAACTATTGCGGTTTGTAAGGGAGACAGCTTACTCACGAAGACATATAGTCATTGAAAAGGAATTAACAATATTTTCTAATATTTTTTACTATAGTTATTTATCAAAGATTAATGTTAGATACTGTTATGACTTGTACAAGCGTTGCGCACTCATTTTGAAAAAGTGTGGAATTCACCATAAAAAATTAATTTTTTCATGGGAATTCCATATTTATTCAATTTTTTTAAAATAAATATTGTGTAAAACTTATATACCATATGACTGTAAACATCATTTATTTTATTTATAATATTTGCCGGCATGTGACCGCTAATGCAGGCGTTTCTAAAGTTAATACATAGTAATTTTAGTTCAATTAAAACAGCAACATGGTATATTGGACTACTTGGCCTTGACTTTGATTTTACCACAACAAAGTATTAACTTTGACAAGCTAATTATTTGTCCATTAATTAAAAATTATTTTTTCTCAAATAGAAATTGGCCAACGTGAGTAATATTTAGGTAATTGAGTACATGAGGTAACCAATTGATGGTGTAATTCACTGCAAGAAATACTTGTTTTACTCAGGAGGGCTTTTGGTGGCAAAAGGTATGGTATGTGCCAGAATACCTTTTTCCCATCAACTCATGCCTTGGGATCGGAGCTCATCGAATAAAATTGGTGGGATAAACTTTCTTTTTTTACGAGAGCTTCAACTCGTGGGGAAAAGCTAATTTTTTCGAGTCGCCGCAATTAATCCAAGAATTTGTCATCCATCGTGAAATTTACTACTTTTTGCCACGAATTCTGGTTGTGGGAACCTTGCCGGTATTGTGCATTTTCATGAACCCAATCTGTAGGAAAAATTGGTTTTGTTTTCTAAAGAATACCCAATTTCCATAAGGCCAATTGGTAATTAGTAAATTTTTTTTGCCCTAGATTTCTTTCATAAGAAAAAACTTTGATCTGGAGCTTTACCCACGAACTATTACCATCACTACATGTATACAAAGCAGTCGTACTATTTTAGCCATCTCATTTTTTCCCCCATGCACCAATGTTGCCACAGCGCTGTTATCTGAATTTTAACTTTTTCCTATTAGGCCACTCTTGTGTCCAAAATGTTGGGAAAATCATGCAAGTTGTGAAAACAATGGTATCATATTAGAAGTGTAAAAACTATAATCCCTAGTTATACGCAATTGCTATGTCAATCACTTGGTAAAAAAACCACTTACTTAGTTTATTGAGTTGTTTATTTTATGGCCACTTAAAAATTAAAATTCACATGATCGGCATAATTATCTGATATTACGTCTAAGAATGACAGCTGTAAGAATGCTGAAGTGCCAGCTGCCTTTCATGATCTCTATTTTTTAAAAAAAAAAATTTAATTTATATTGAAAAATATTATTCTTTTAAGTTTTAAAATTAGTGCTGAATTTAGACATGGCCCATCTACATATACACACACGTCATGCATGATTATGGTGTCAGAGAGTAAAAAGACTAATTTTAGACTTGATCTAGAACTCAAAAATTAATATCAAGAAAGAAAAAAAAAATGCCAGCACATTTTTTAATTAAGAGGCTTTTTTTTTTTTTTTTTAACTGCCTGCATGATAAAATTCAACTGACGGACGTGATTGAAAATCACAAATTCCCTACGTACGAAGATCAATAACATACTGCAACCTTAAGTTTAATGTCATGAGCTTAAAACAAGGGAAAGAAAGAGACAATGAAAGATATTAATTAACCACAGTATAAGTAGATATATATTAAAGAAAACGAGTAGATATTTTAATTTTATTGATAACTCTCAGTACTTATGACGGAGAAATATCTTATACAAGAGGGAGCTTGTGGGTTATATATATATATATAGATATAGATTCTAAACTTTTAATTTTTTTTAAAAAAATACATTATTCATCTTATTAATCTATCACAAGTACATTACTAATAATAGAAAATGATAAGCAATATTGTTTGAGACCCATAGCCTAAAGTTAAACCATGCACATGCATATATAAATGTCTTCCCTAGCTAGGGGTACTATGGACAATTAATGTCTCAATTTTTAGAGTCAAAGAGTGAATTACGTACGTCGTCTTTAATTCATTCCTCATTAATCTGGAAAAATCAAAGTCCAAGTTCACGTACATTGGTTTATTTTCTTAATGCATGGCCACGACGTTAAAACTCCCGACGGAAAAGATGGCGCACCGGGTGGCCCGGGTCACTGATCCATTAATATTAATGATCCTACGTTCGATCTCCATTTAGTTAATTTGATTATTACAGCCAGCATGCATTCATACGACATCTGCCACCTGCATGCATCAACTTGAACTAATCTTAAAATCACTGTGTTGGTTATAAGACTATATTGTCTATTTAACAAGTAGTACTGCAACTTTATTATTATTATTGTTGTTGTTATTGTTATTATTATGGGATTACAAAATTAACGTTGTTTAATTATTTCACAATTATTCTTTGATAGAATTTAATTTATTGGGTTTAAATTATCTTTTCCCAATCGAATCGTTTCCTTTATACCTTAATTATGTATACAGCAGTTGCCACCGACTGTAACAATTAACTAATTAATTCTCTTATTTGCTAAGTGAATATTAATTCTCTTACTTGCTAGCTAGATGTGTGTGTGTGTGTGTGTGTGTGTGTGTGTATATATATATATATATATATATATATTGATTCCGCTAGCTCAAAATATATGTTTTGATAAACAGTTTTATGAACGTGTTTTTTTGAATTTTTATAGAACCAGTTTTGGTGTTTTTCCCCCATAGATCAATTGGAAGCTAATAAAGAGATGAAAGCACGAAAAATGTTTTTTAGTACGTATTTCAGTTTTAATCCGGCCATGTCCATTGGGTCACTAGCTAGGGGTAAATATAGTAATTATAATAATAATCAGATATTAGATTGGAAAATAAAATTGTCACTACAAGAAAAGTGGATATTTCTGATGGATTATTTGCGATGAAAACAGATTCATTTGAGTAGGAAATAGTCATTTTGGTTGGAAATAAACAGTTTTTTTGTAGTGTGTTAAGTACGATCCGATATAATTAGGGGGATCATGTGATAATATATAAATATATATATGTATAGATATATCATCTTATAATAAAATGAGGTCAATCCATATAGAAACTAGAATAGCCTAGCGTGCAATAATATTATTAGTATTACCACCCATTTGTTATGTGACTTATTCTAGTTCTGGTAGCTATAAATAAGCCATGCTATTGTCGACCAAGTTGATCACAAATCAACATCTCCCTCGATCTTCTCCAAACCAAAGAATTCCAAACATCTCCCGTTGTGCAGTAGTCTATAGTACTATGTCTAGCAGCAATCAGGTGCGCTGAATGTAAATTTGAAAGCATACCCTCAGCAACTGATCTCTATTTTTCAGCCTTTTTGGGTTTATTCCTCAAACCTCTCGCGCTTAATTTATTTGTAGTAGCCATTAATACAATAGACACATATTTTTTTTTCCTTACTTTCTTTTCCCAATGTTCTTTAATTTACTATTCGATCATATATAAGTAGTTATGTTAGCATTTTACATCATTATTTTACACATTTTACTTATGAACGTCGTACGATAGTGAAAGCTATAAGGTTCTTGCCCTTTTTGGTGATAAATGTGCTTGTGTATAAGCGACGTACATATATATATATATATATATTATATATAAGTATATATAGGTATGTGGTGTGGGGATCAATGATGAGTTGTATACACTACAGACCAATATATGATTTGTCAATTTTAATATTCTATTTAAGCATACATATTTATAGTACATCAATATGTGTGTGTTTAAATAGAAGGATAAAAATAACAGATCACATGTTGATATTTGGTATAAGAGATGATAAGTAGAATTTTTCAAATGGAAAATGCTAGTCTTCTCACTGGTTCTTCATGCTGGAAGTTACCGCTAGGACTTTTTTATTATTATTTTTACTTAATAATTAAGCAAGTATTTTTTAATAATATTAATTATGATTTTTTTAATTTTTTAAAAATATTTGAAAGTGTTAAAAAATACATCTAAAAAAAAGACAAAAAAATAAAAATACAAAAAACAACTAGCCGGAGCTCCCAGCGGTGGGAGTAGCACCGCTCTTTTCAAATATATTCATTCATGTGCATGCAGTTTAAGCAAAATTTATAATCTGCACTCAGATAAAAATGGATTTGGTTAATTTGACAGTACTCTATATATCTTGTTCAATCAGGAAAACTACATTTTCTACTATGGAGGCCAGGACAAAAAGTGGAACAGTATATTTAAGCAAAAAGCAAATGATGTGAAAAAACAAATAGTCAAGATCCCGGGAAGAGAAAACATATCCATAAATGTTTCTCCGGGGCCTTTACCGGACAAAATCGACAGGGGGGATTTGGAAATTGATACTGAGAGCTCATGGGCAGTGCTGACCGACGGGAATGCTATCTTGGTCAACGAAAGTAGTGGGGTAAGAATGCGGACAGTCTTGGAGCGTTTTAACGAATGGAGGAGAGATATAAGAGATGGTCGTAACTTCGGAATAACTTTCAAGGAGAACCTTGGCCGCGTTCCATATTATTAATGACGTTGCTATATTGCATTGCATGCGCGCAGTACCAAATAAAGATGTACTCGTCTGTGTTTAATAATTAGCTTGTATGCGCGCCGCGTAGATGTATGCATGATGTTTAATAATGTTTAATTTATGATTTGTAATGTTGTTATCTTATTTAATAAAATGTACATTTGTTTTTTAGGAAATCTATGAATATTAGATATTGCATGCATTGATAATTTAATCCATAAGTTATATATTGTTTTTGTCCCAAACACACAAATTTGGGACAAAAATATATCGTCAATTAATAAAAGCATTTTTGTTATAATGAAATCACAAGCTGTCCTTATAAATATAATTAAATTCGTAGTTAACAATAAAATTAAACCATTTTAATGTCAAGAGCACAAACTAAAGCATTTACGTCGTACACATATATGAACCCAACTCGAATTAAGAGCTAGCATAAGTTATATTTAATTGCCTGAACTTTGCTGAACATTTAGGCTGTGTTTGGATATTGGCTAAATTTAGTTATTTATGAATAACACTGAGTTGATATGGTGGAGTAAGTTTTGTGGGGTTCTCCTAAAATATTTAGTAATTTGAGAGTTGGGTGCAGTTTAAATATTAAACTCAACTTAAAATATTTAGACTAAATTTAATTAATCTCAATTAAGTCTAACAATCAAACGGGCCTTAATATATATAGTTAATTTGTTTAACGGATAGATTAGTTCCAGAAGTTTAAAATTAGACGTTTTACTCGCTGGCAGCATAATGGTTCAGACGGCCTTATCCTTTTTTAATATAAATTATAAATTAAAAATTAAAATAATTTTTTGATATAAATTTTAAAAAAATTATATTACATTTTTTTTTTAAATTTTAGAATGTACAATCCGCGCTTAATCCTTTTAAAACAAAATAGAAAAATACTGGATCCAAAAAAAGTTAATTTTTAATGATGTGCTTCATATTTATTTAAAAGTAGTATGTGAGACTTGCACACCTTATGACTATAAGTAGAAGTAGTCAACTAATTATATTTTGGATTTTACGTGTGGGTAAATCACAAAGTTATAAAAAATTATGAAGTCACACTTGTAACACCTCGTATTTTAGTGTATTTTTATTGAATGATTATTTTTAATAATTTAAAAATTTATTCTCTTGTTTTAAAATTTTCGGATTTTTAAATGGTTTATTTTATGATCTTTAAATTGTGAAAATTAATTTGATATGTTTTCTTAATATTAATTATTGTTATGCATTTAAATTGTTCTTCTTTTTTTAAATTAATTGATTGTTAGATTTAATTATTTTATCTTCATTTTATCATTACGTTTAAATTATTTTATTTGACTTGCTGTTTTAAAATCTCTTTTGTGACGCCCCGACTCCCACGTACATAAACAAGGGAATCATAACGTCAGGATGATGACAACACGGGTCACGCATCCCAACGAAATGTGCTCAAGTGTGTGCAACATGCAAAAGTGCACAATAAAAATCGCAGCGAATAATATAAATAAGTCATCTAAGTATAAATTTAAATACAAATATTCAAAACAAATTACCTTTAAAGAGTTATACAGTCATCCCGAATATATTATAAAGGCAACACATAAATTGATAAAAAACAAAATTCGATAAACAGGAGCAATCCCAGATCACTCCACCAACGGAGCCAAACTAAGGCTCGTTCGTCATTCTCATCTGCATCAAAATCTGCGATACCATAAAATGGTAGCACAGGTAAGTATAAACCAAACAACTCTCGGGATAAAAACATATTAATGCAACCAACATGCATTCATACGAAAAAATCCATTTAGCCATAAAATACCCTTTTTCCCCAAAAATGATTATTTCCAACACACGCCAAAATCTCATTTGGCCAAAAAAACATAATCTGTCATTTTTCCAGAAAATGATTCACACAAATAAACCATTTATCGGACACTGTAGGCGGGAATCGCAGGCGGGACTCTACCACCGTCCCAGCTTACCACCATCCCTACCGCGTGCACCATAGGCGGGAATCACAGGCGGGACACAACCACCATCCCTACAGCGTGCACCGTAGGCAAGAATCACAAGCGGGACTCTACCACCATTCCTGCTTACCACCATCCCTACAGTTCCTTTCCAAACAAGGAATACTTATCACACAAAATGAATACTTATCACACACCATGAATACTTATCAGAGCACTGTAGGCGGGAATCACAGGAGGGACTATACCACCATCCCTGCTTACCACCATCCCTACTGCGTGCACCGTAGGCGGGAATCACAGGCGGGACTCTACCACCATCCCTGCTTACCACCGTCCCTACAGGCTCTTTTCCTTTTTCTCAAACCAGCCAATCTAGTCGTTTCAAACACACTCAAATCATTTCACATGAAAATCTAATTTTCAGATAAACACATGAACACGTATGCAATCATGTGAAAACCCAGTTTTCATTTACAAACATGAATATGCGTGCAAATATACCATATTCATGAAACAACACCACAACAACCAACAATTCACAATACCAACCAAACACACAACTCCGTCCATAATCCATCCGACCCCCGAACTCCTCGGACTCAGTCCTGCATGTCCAACCAGATCACAATAATATGTGTTAGTGTAAAAATACATTTAAATCACGAAAGTTCTTTAGAAAAATATTTATAGTGCTATATAATAATTTTCGAAGGATCACGAAGCTGCAAGAAGTGGCGGCTCAGCAACGTAACAGTGTAAAATACACTGTAGCCGTGGGTCTCAAAAACCCACTTTTCAACGGAGACAAACTAAGACCCGAAATTGATAGGGTAGGGCCTAGAGAGGTCGGTGAAGCCAATGGTGGTGGTGGTTTGCCGTAGGTGGCGGCGCAAATGGTAGTTTTAGGCCAAAAATACCCAAATCGGAGATGGGGTTGGATGTGCTTCACTGGTGACGGATCGGAGCTGGGGTTGGGTCCATTGGGTTGCTAGGAGGTCAAGGATGAAATGGTGAAGAGATGGTGGTCGGTGGTGGCGCGACGGCGGCGCTGAAGCTCAAGATGCACCGCGGCTTGGAGGGGCTCGTGGGGGCAAACGGTGGCGCGATAGGAGCTGAGAATGGAGGGAGGTGGTCGCCGGCCGGTGGGGAAGCTGATGGGAGGGGCGGTGTTGCTCACGGCGACGCGACAGCGGTGGGTTGGGTGAGGAAGAAGCAACGCACGGGGAGAGAGAGAGGGAGAGGGTGTCGCGCGCACGAGGAGCAGCAGGGAAAGAAAGAAAAAAAGAAAGAAAGGAAAATAAGAAAAGAAGAAAGAGGAAAGAGAAAAATGGAGGAAAAGAAATGAGGTCCAATCCTCACATCTTGGGTCACAAAAATGATCCAAAGGAAAAGATTTTAAAACCGCAAATCAATTAAAATAATTTAAACGTAATGATACAATGCAAATAAAATAATTAAATCCAACGATCAATTAATTTAAAAGAAGAACAATTTAAATGCATAACAATAAATAAATATTAAGAAAACATAACAATTTAATTTTCACAATTTAAAGATCATAAAATACCCCATTTAAAATATCCGATAATTATAAAATAAGAGAATAAAATTTTGAATTATTAAAAATAATCTTTCAGTGAAAATACACTAAAATACAAGGTGTTACATTTTTCGTTGGATCATTTTTGTGATACAAGATGTGAGGATTGAGCCTCATTTCTTTCCCTCCATTTTTCATTTTTCCTTTTTCCTTTTTCTTTTTCCTTCTCTTTTTCTTCCTTCTTCTTTCTCTTTTTCTCTCCCCCTCTCTCTCTCTCTCTCTCTCGCGTGACGTCTTCTTCCTCTCCCTACGTCCGTGTCGTTCTCCACCAACTTGTCGCCGTGCGCCTCCGTCCGGCGACACCGCCCAGCCCATTAGTTTCTCCTCCCTCCGGCGACCACCCCCTTCAACCTAAGCCTCCCTCATGCCACCGTTTGTCCCCACGCCTAACGCGAAGCCGTGGCCTTCCTTGTGCTCCAGCGCCTCCGTCGCGCCACCTCTGGCCACTATTTCTTCACCACTTCATCTTCGACCTCATAGCAACCAAATGCACCTATCCTTAGCCCCGATCTACCACCGGTGAAGCTCATCAATCTCTATCTCCGTTTTGGGCTTTGTGGTCTTCGACTGCCTTCTACGCCGCCACCCACGGTCAACCACCACCACCATTAGCTTCACTGACATCCTTAAGCCCTACCCTATCAATCTCGGGTCTTGGTTTGTCCCCATTCAAAAGTGGATTTTTAAGACCCACGACCACAGTGCATTTGGCACTGTTCTGTAGCTGTGTTGCCACTTCTTGCAGCTTTGTAATCCTTCAAAAATTATAATATAGGGCTGTAAGTATTTTTCCAAAGAACTTTTGTGATTTAAATGTATTTTTGCACTAACTCATTTTACTGTGAACTTTGGTGGTAGAGTCTCGCTTGTGATTCCCGCCTACGATGCAAGCGGTAGGGATGGTGGTGTAGTCCCGCTTGCGATTCCCGCC
This sequence comes from Juglans microcarpa x Juglans regia, assembly GCF_004785595.1. Classification (NCBI taxonomy): domain Eukaryota; kingdom Viridiplantae; phylum Streptophyta; class Magnoliopsida; order Fagales; family Juglandaceae; genus Juglans; species Juglans microcarpa x Juglans regia. The sequence continues at coordinate 16,237,077 of NC_054609.1, forward strand.
TATAGTGTCCGATAAATGGTTGGATTTTGTGTATATCATTTTTTGAAAAAATGTCGGATTATATTTTTGGCTAAAACATGATTTTTGACGTGAGTTGGAAAATAATCATTTTCGGAAAAAATGAGGTTTTGGGATCTATTTGTTGGTTGCATTAATGCATTTTTATCTCATAAGTTGTTTGGATTATTACTTACCTGCGGTACCGTTTTATGGTATCGTAGATTTTGATGCAGATGAGGACAAAAAACCTGAGGAATCGGCTCTGTGAAGGGAATGACATGTGGTTACTTTTGGATTATGGAATTTGTTTCCCACTCTTGTATGTATATGAGTTGTATTATATTTTTAATGGATAATTGTATAACTTTTTATCGGCTATTTATTTTGGGTATTTGTATTAAACAATTCTGGTACTTAGTTGACTTATATAAATTAACCGCTATGACTTTTGTTGTGCACTTTTGCATGTTGCACACATTTGAGCACATTTCGTTGGGATGCGTGACCCTTGTTGTCATCATCCCGATATCACGATTCTCGTGTTTTTATACATGGGAGTCCGGGCGTTACAATACTTGTAAAAATCACAGAGTTTCAATTGGGTGGTAAGATATTAATTAAATTAATATTTAATTTTTTTTCTAAGCTAAATTAGTAAGATTTAATTGTTAGAAGTAGTAGAAGGCCACAGTACTGTTCTATTAATCTTGGTTATTTGAGTTAAAACATCTTGAATGAATTATCAAAACCCATGTAAATAATTCTTTTGTTCTGGGTCTTCTTAGGTCCAAAGCAGGAAAATGACGTCTGATCTTTAGAGGGAAATTATTAGGTAGAGCATCCGTACTTCTTTAAGAAGAAAATTCTAAAATCAAAGTTAGTAGCGTATCCGTACTTTGAAATTTTCTAAAGATGACTTTATTCTTAATCCTGGAGAACATGGTGTTGCAAAAAATTATTTATAATATTGGTTATTGCTGAATATATTCTCACATACGTGGTTCTATATACGCAACTTGTACTAAGAAAAAAAAAAAAAAAAAAAACGAAGTTATCAGTTACATATACTTATTCAGATGACGAACTCAAACCATTGACTAACTATATCAAATGAATTCTAGAATATGAAATGACCAAGAAGTCTTATGAACGAGCTAGATAGTAAATTTGCAGCACAAGAAAAATACATGTGCGAGCTATTCCAAGTACTTTTTAATTATATTAATCTTATTGTGGCTGACTAACCCGGCCTTTGGTAGAGAGCCGATGACCACCCAGAAGTGGATATATAAATATCCACCAATATATATGGAAGGGTTAACCCCATATATATTGGTTTTTGCTGTCGAGGAGACTTAATCCATTATACCTTACAAGAAAATTGTTTATTTTTTACTAATTATTTCTTACGAAAATAATTATTTCTTATTAAATAGTCATTCTCGTTGTAAATAATTTGTCACAAATACTCATTTTTCTTGTAGTGGTATATGCATGCTGTTGTTGTTGTCAGCGAGTAAAAAGTCTAATTCTATCCAATAAACGAACCATATGAACTATTTTAACTCAAAGAAATGAGAATGAGAAAAAAAAAATGCCAGCACATGGTAAGAATACAAAAATTCTTTAAATAAATAAATAAAGACCAAGACAATGCCATTTAAGATTAGTGCAAGTTCATATCACTACAATAGAAAGGGTCTTTTAGGACGAAAATTTTGAAAAAAATTCGTCCCAAAGTCGTTCCAATATCACTGTGCCAAAAGGTATTTTGGGACGAAAATCACCATTTCGTCCCAAAAAATTTCTTTTGGGACGAAATTGAAGGAAACCGTTCGAACATGTTCGAACGAAAATTTTTTTTGTCACGGTTTAAATTCGTCCTAGAAAATGGTTCGAACGAAAAAAATTTTAAGTTCGAACAGTAGTGACGTGTTTGAACGATTTCGAAATATGTTCGAACACACATGAATTCGTTCGAACGTTATGAATTGTCTTTGTGTTCGAACGTTAAATGGTCAGGTCGAACGGTATATGAGTTCGAACGGTATAGGCTATGTTCGAACACGACTGAAATTATTTACATTCGAACGTTGTGTGATCGTTCGAACTCTACGAACATAAATTTTGTTCGAACATTACGTTTACATTCGAACGCTATTGTCGTTACATAGAGTTTGAACGTTTTACGTTCGTTCGAACGATATCTCTTTAATTTAAATCAATAATAGAAAACCAAATAGACATTCATACTATTTGAAAAAATACATTAGAAACTGTTTAACACTCACAAAAGTGTTAAAATAAGCGCAAATTAAATAAATAACAGTCGAGACGGGCATTGTTCGTACATAAATAGATAATCCCAAAATCCATCAGTTGCTTAGAGGCCTGTACTGTTGCATAAGCTGCTACATTTGGAGTTGCATCTGTCTTCTGAACTCTTCTTGTTGTTCTTCATGTTGTTTGAGGCGCATCTCCATATCTGCTTGTTTTGCCAATTGAGCCTCTAACTCATGCTGTCTTGCAGTCAATTCTTCGATTCTGGAATTCGCATTCTCTAGCGCTATAGAAGTCATAGATGCATTCCCAGAAGAAGAGGAAGAGAGACCAGGCTTTACACAACGACCCAAACCCCTCAAATATCCTGAACGTTGACCCAGGACTTGTGTAAAAATCTCAATATCACTTGTTGAGGAATTTTGATCTGACGCAGATTCAGCACGTAGGGCAATCATTTTATCCTAGCCATATATAAGATAAAGAATTAATATCGTCATAAATATTCTAATATATTTAATTAAAACAGGTTATAAAACTTACATAATTTTCATGGGCATCAGGATGAGTCCACTCTCCATTACGATCAGTGTGCGATGCAGCATATAATTTTGTCAGATCATAATTAGTATCTGAATCTTGCTACAATAAATGTGTTAAGATATAAAGTCATTATGATTCATCCAAATAATTAACTATATCCAATAAAAAAAATAGCAATACCAATTTCTTAGAAAGGCGATGGAAAGATCTTGAGCCTGCATGATGATTAATCTTCAATTTTGATCTATTTGTTTTGTTTATAGAACTTCGCTCCTGCAAAGAAATTGAAAATATGATGAAGCGAAATGCCAGATAGGACAAGTAAAATAATTAAATTTCATTATACATGATATGATGGATCCTCAAACATGTCACAAAGTTTTTCCCACTCAGAAGGTCGGACATCCTGGAAAGGATGTTGGCGTGTATCTTCCTTCTTCTCAAACTTATTATAATACTCATGACACCTCGCCTTATATTTACGGAATGCATTACCCATAAGCTCTTCCACAGTCTTACGCTCCTCTCTCCGACCAAAATTTAATTCGAAATCATCCTTAAAAAAATAGTCACAAACACATTATCATTTATAATATTCTAAATTTAAGTAAAATATAGAAATTTATTCTACTAAATCAATGTTTTAAACATTACCAAACAACGCTTCTTGATAAGCTCTTTAACATCTTGGGGGACTTTCTTCCATGAAGTCGTTGCCAAAGGTGCGTAAGTTCATGTAAGAGCACCCACATGTGATGCAAGCCAAGCTGCTGGTTGTCCTTCGCCCCCAGTATGTTCGTCAGGAATGTTAACCTTGATCTTACCCACCTTCCGATATTTTTTCAACGTCACCCCTCTAGTGGTGCCTCGACCTTGACGAGATTGTACTGTAGATTCTATAAAATATAACATTGTAATCAATTTCATTTATATCTCTATTATAGGACCTTAATTAATAACTTTTATGAGTATTAGATTTTTACCTTGTTCTGTAAAATCAATCTCTAATGGTGACAATGAAGGAGAGCTAGGAACAGGTGGAGATGGGTTGCGAACTTCCTTCCTCTTTGGCGGCATAATTTCAAACTACTGATACATTCAATAAGTAAAATATTTGTCATCAAGTGTAATGTTAACATATAATTGGTCAATCAGAATCTGTATCAGTTTCATTTGACAATTCGCTCTCATCATCTGTAGATACTTCAGATGATTCAACATTTTCCTCAACTGTCGCATCAACAATTTCAGCCTCAATATCTTCTCTATTTAATGGAATCATCTCATACTGGCTCAAATCCACAAACAAATTTAAGGCGGGTTGACTCTTTTGGTATGCTTCTTGAGTAGAAGAGTCATCTTCTTCTTCATCTTGTCCTTCCGCCTGAGGGATAACATCATATATATTTCTTGGAGAATATTTTTGAACTACTCGCCATTGATTTCCTAACTTCGGGTCATCTAAGTAGAATACTTGAGATGCTTGAGAAGCCAAAATAAAAGGATCATCTTCATACCAGTTTTTTGATGTATTAACACTCAAAAAATATTCATCATCACGGACTCCAGTACGAGGATTGCTTAAATCCCACCAATCACACTTAAACAGATACACCGCAAGCTCTCCCAAATATTTCATTCCAATTATATCGACAATAACCCCATAGAAATCAATATTTTCTCCGTCATGACTTCCTTCGACTAGGACACCACTATTTTGGGTTTTCCTATAACAATCTCGATCCAGTGTGTGATACCTACTTCCCCGAGAAATAGATGCAGAAAATCGAGCAGCGCGTCTCGATGGGCCACGCGCCTCTCGATGGGCCACGCGCCAATGCATACAGTTCATCAGATATATCATTTGGATTATTCGCATGCAATTGTACAACCTACATATTGAGTAAAGCGTATACTATATCAAAGTTGAAATTAATAATTTTTCATTTGTTATTGAGTAACGCATATGTAATTTCATTACCCGTTCTTCAAACCATCTTGGGAACTCCTCTTCATGTTTTTGGTTTATATCATTTACTCCTAGTTCCTTGAGCACGTTAATATGATCACTGAAATTGATGATTACCACAAATATTTTATATTTTGTATTTTTTTAAAATTAATGAGGCAATTTAAATTAAGAAAAAGTTATAACTTACTTCAAGTGGTTCTCTATCTCAGGGCAATTGTTCAGCACGTACCACTGAGCTTTCTCGAACTCTCTTCCACACAAGTCATAACCACGCATTGCACCAATTGGACGAACTTGTTGGGAAAACACAGAAAATATATTCTGTTGTCTTGCTCGGTCAACGTCAAAGTTTCTTTCTGGCCGATCAAACCGAGTGTCAACTCCATGGAAATATTTGGAACAGAAGGTATGCCACTCATCGTCAATATATGCTTCTGCAATTGATCCTTCTGGACGGGCCTTGTTACCCACTGTACGTTTCAACTTTCCAAGAAATCGTTCAATGGGATACATCCATCTATATTGAACTGGTCCTGCAAGTCGAGCCTCACGTGGCAAATGAACGGCTAGGTGAACCATGACATCGAAGAATAACAGTGGATAAATATTTTATAGCTTACACAATATTATGATAATTTCTCGTTCCATTCGATCCAAAGCTTCTACGAGGTAAAGTATTGTCTGTCGGCAGTGCCTCTTTAAACAGCTCAAGTAACATATTGACTGCCTTAATAGATAATCGACACATTGATTTTATGTGAAGCAATCTTACGGTAAACGACAACTTACTATGTCTTCTGCATCCTGGATATAGCTCACGCTGTGAATCATTCCACAAGCGTGCAAAAGTGTTATGGCCCCCATCATTTGAGCTTGATGTGTCCGTGTCACCTTCATTCATAAACATTCCCGCACCAATGTCACCTAACATTTCCTTCATATCCTCATCGTAATCATCTCCAACAATCTCTGGTTGTACATCTTCATCGATCTCTTCTTCTTCATGTGGAGCTTCAAATGAAGTTGGATATGATTCACCGTGTGAGACCCAATCAGTATAACCCTTATCAATACCTTTGACAAACAGATGCTCTCTCACCAAGTCTATCTTATGAGAACGCAAATTCCTGCATTCTCTGCATGGGCATCTGATACGCCCATCACTATCACATGTACCCAATGCAAACTCCAAGAATTTTTTAACACCTTCAGCATATACATTGTAATTCTGACCCAATCGATCGCTAACTCTCATCCAACTCTTATCCATGCCTAACTATATTCATTACAAACAATATTGTAATGCATCAGCAAACAACTATGTATCATGTACCAATTAATGAGTATGCCACCTTTCACCGGGTAGTTGGTCCTATCCCGTTCGGTATTGTAAGATCATAGTCGCCAACCTATGATCTATTATCTGTCACGTCCAACAAAATTTCGGCAGCATCTCCCCATAGTTCTTCAAATATGCTCGTTTGGTTGTGTGCACTGACGATTAACACGTCGTTGCACCATCACCGAAACTGCATATCCAGAGAACAATGGATGAATCTACCAAAATCATAATGTTGGACGACAACAGATATAGTTCTATAGTTTGCGAGAATGATCTTACAATCCTAAACTGTCCACTCTGGACAATTCAAGAGTTATCAATCACGCATTCATCCGGATTGATAATTCTCGAACGGGTCTAAGGTTTATTTTGATGAACAAATAATGCAAAATATGCTAATATATGTCAAACAATAACAACATATTATTTATACAACAATACAACAAAAACTTAATTAGTAGGTATTATTAAATCTTAACTATTTCTATTTTAATTTAAAGATTTAGTAGTATTTTAATTTGAATATTAATTTTATTAATTTATATTTAAGTATTTAAGTATTATTAAATCTTAATTATTTATATTTTAATTTAAAGATTTAGTAGTATTTTAATTTGAATATTAATTTTATTAATTTATCTTTAAGTATTTAAGTATTATTAAATCTTAACTATTTCTATTTTAATTTAAAGATTTAGTAGTATTTTAATTTGAATATTAATTTTATTAATTTATCTTTAAGTATTTAAGTATTATTAAATCTTAACTATTTCTATTTTAATTTAAAGATTTAGTAGTATTTTAATTTGAATATTAAACTTATTAATTTATCTTTAAGTATTTAAGTATTATTAAATCTTAACTATTTCTATTTTAATTTAAAAATTTAGTAGTATTTTAATTTGAATATTAATTTTATTAATTTATCTTTAAGTATTTAAGTATTATTAAATCTTAACTATTTCTATTTTAATTTAAAGATTTAGTAGTATTTTAATTTGAATATTAATTTTATTAATTTATCTTTAAGTATTTAAGTATTATTAAATCTTAACTATTTCTATTTTAATTTAAAGATTTAGTAGTATTTTAATTTGAATATTAAACTTATTAATTTATCTTTAAGTATTTAAGTATTATTAAATCTTAACTATTTCTATTTTAATTTAAAGATTTAGTAGTATTTTAATTTGAATATTAAACTTATTAATTTATCTTTAAGTATTTAAGTATTATTAAATCTTAACTATTTCTATTTTAATTTAAAGATTTAGTAATATTTTAATTTGAATATTAATTTTATTTATTTAGAATTAACAATATTAAATGGTAGTTGGTCCTAATTATTTGTGATTTAGTAGTACATATAATTTATAACCATACCAAACCTAACGTATTCTGTATACGTTATTGATGTAATGTCATTATCCGTTCAAATTATGAGAACCTATGTTCGAACAAAATGAATACGTTCGAACGGTAATCCGAACCCGTTCGAACGTATTCATTCCAGATTCCAGTCGTCTTCAACAACGCCGAAAACTCCATTAATCCCAAACTCTAACAAACACAAACAACAATCTCAAAGTATATAACTTTCTAACATTGCAAAATATAAAGTTCAAACCATACATTTATATTTTAAAAGAAATACCTGAATTTTTGAAGATGAAAAGGAAATAATCCGAGAATAATCCGAGAATAATCACAAACTATCCTACAAGTAATAATCCGAGAATAATGGAGTGAGATGAACAATTTTTTTGAGCTTAAGGGCTAGTTTGAGAAAGAATACCTCTGATATGCGAAGGGGTAATCTTCGGGCGACCACACGGAGCGACAGCAGAGGAGAGAAACAGAATTGTGAGGTTCTGTCGTGTTTTGGAAGAACATTTCATGTTCGAACGGTTATTTACTAACCGTTCGAACGTGAAAATATTAAGCGGGAGAAAATTCCCTCCTAATTTTCACGTTCGAACGTTAACATATGTGTTCGAACGTTATTGATTTATTACCGCTCGAAAATTAAACGTTCGAACTTTAATTTCTAACTGTTCAAACGGTATTGTAAATGTTTATTTATTTTTTTTTTTCATTACACCTTTTGAATAAAAGAACAACATTAATATATATAGACATATTAGATGATACTATAGTTTAATTGGCGGGATATTTTCCTACCACTGCAATAATCCGTTCGAACTATAACAAATTACGTTCGAACGGTAATCCAGCTGTCTTCTTTTTTGGCGGGATGTTTTCCCGCCATTTGCCTTGTCCGTTCGAATGTTTTTTTTACGTTCAAACGTTAACATATGTGTTCGAACGGTTTACGAGTACCGTTCGAACACATATCCTTTATGTTTAAATATAACTTTTTTCATCATTAAATGAAAAGTACTATAACATCATATGTATTAGTTATATATACTATCATATATAATGTAATATATACTATCATATATATAGTAATCTATACTAAATATATAGTATATATATATATAGTAATATATATTATCATATATGTAGTGACCTATACTATCATATATATTATTAAGATCATATGTATTAGTAATATATACTCACATATATATAGCCTCAAATATACTAAGGTCACATAATAAAGTGTAGAGAAATTTATAAGATGATAGTATATTAGTAAGCTATACTCTATATATATATGTTGTATAATGTCATATATAACTTTAGTAGGTAAAGTATAATGGAATATATAATATGACATATATTAGTTAAGTATAAACTCATACCATATAGCACTACATGCTATTATGTGGTACTATATACATATTAATATCTCATATATAACACTTTGATAGTAAAGTATTATGATATATTACTATTATACTATAAAAAAATATTTTATAAGTTATTATGCTTTCATTTAAAGTATTCTACTATCATAATATATATTATAATATTACATATATATTACAGTATATATAATCTACTATAATAGTATATATATTATAACAATTTATAGGAATATAAATATAGTATACATTTAATATATTTTTTAATAAACTTACAAAACTTCTGTTCGAACGTGAAATAGTAACGGTCGAACGGTTTTATATTAACGTTCGAACGTTAAATATTAACGTTCGAACGGTTATGCACGTATAAGTTATCGCAGGCAGCTCCTTCTCTCACGCCGCCGTCCCCACTGTTTGAAAAAGCGAGAAAACGTTTGAACGCACTACATTCACCGCCGTCTGCCGTCGTGATCAGCACATACGTCAATCACTTTTCCTCCCAAGTAAAGGTGTGTATTTTCAAACTCGTTTTACCGTTTATTTTATAATTTTATGGTTTTATTTGTTTTTTTTTAAATTGCATTTTTTCATCAATAATTACCGTAGAACATCATAAATCTATCGTAGGATGTTTAGAAATGAAGAGTACTTTGTTTTTAGTCGAAGAAACCACGGAATCGATTAATTTTTGAGTATTTTCATGGCCACTGAGTTGACTCAGCCATGGCCGAGTTAGATCTGTTTTACGTTCGAACGGTATTAACCAGTCCGTTCGAACGGTAAACCTGTACGTTCGAACTTGATCGACACGTTCGAACATTATTAATTGTCCGTTCGACCATATATTTAGACGTTCGAACGCTAATTATTAAATTCATTCCATTAACATTTTATTAGCTTATTAAATTGTTTTCATCGTTTAATTGATTATATGTTCTATCAATTAATTTATTAAATTGCTATTAGTATATAATTTTATAAATCTTTTAGTCGTAATTAGATTTTATCACTAATCTTGAATGTATATTTTATTTTTAAAATTTCAGGATCATAATAATGTCTTATCGGGGCCGTAAACGTGGTAGATCAGGAGAACCTTCCATCCAAACAGTTCGAGAGTGGACCGTTTTACTTGAGCGACAGGTAAAACTGTCTGATTTTGTCGCTCTTATATAGGAGGGTCATTCCCTCCCATCAGTATTCAATGATCGTGGTTGGGCACCAATCTTAGATCAGCGAGAAGAAGGAATGGAGCTCGTTTCCTTCATTGAGATTGTTAATGAGTTCTATAAAGAGCTCGGTGCTGCTAGCCCAGACGATGGAGGGGCATATAGGATCTGTGTCTGAGGAGCTCCTGTTATATTTTCAGCAGACGGACTCGCTGTATATCTGGGTATTCCTAGGCTTCTTGATGCCTATCCAAACCTGCCGCCTAGAGAGTCTGGTCCTTCAGGTGATGCAGCTATGTCTCAGGACGAGGGACTAGATTACACAGATGAGATCGATACACTTGCTGATCACGAGATCAGAGACTTGATTGTTGGTCCAGATGCTCCAGTGTACGATGGCTCCAAGAGTATTAGGCAGACAGATTTATCTTCATTCTTCAAGATTATGAATTTGATCATTGCCAATAATATTGACCCACGGCAGCACAAGACGGAGGTCGGCATGGATCGAGCGAGATTTATGATACGGGTCGCTCGTGGCATCCAGATCGACCTCGTTGGTTATATATTTGAGAGAATCCGATCAGAGGCACGGTTCATTACGACAGATATACTTCCGTTTGGGATCCTCATCACTCGATTTTTGCTACATGCCGGGGTTGTGTCCGAACCTGCCGAGCGTTCCCGATTTCCGATGGCACCGATCAACAGCACCACCCTATCACGGAGCACGGGACACTCTAGATTTCGTTTTCGTGGGGCTGTTCCTGACAGGGCTGAGATTCAGAGAGATGCGCAGCCGGGAGATACTGGAGTATCGGCTGGTGAGACATCTACACAGGCTGAGACATCACGCACATATATTCGCGAGGAGATGGCTGACATATTGCGTGCTGAGATCAGCGTACACACATCAGCAGTGATTGATGCAGTGCATACTGCCATGTCTGAGTTGCGTACAGAGATTATGGCTACCGTCTCTGGGTTACGTACAGAGATTAATGAGTTACGTACAGTGATTAATGCCAATAATGCAACTCAGGTCACAGTTAGTACTCGACTGACACAGGTAGAGACACAATTAGCTGCAGTCGAGGATGTGTGTAGAGACCTCGCATCACAATAGTTTTTATCTTTTATTTATATTTTCTTTTGTTGTAATTATGAACAATATATATGGCATTTTGATAATTTGCTTTATTTGGTTGATTAATATATATGTGGTTGATAATATTTATTTAACTAAAAATCTTATTTAACGTAAAAGAAATTATTAAAATATTTTAAAATTAATTACATAAAATTAATTAATGAATTTGTATATATGATATATATTTTTTATATTTTGAGTTTCGTACCGAGATTAATATTATACCTTCGAATGTATAAATGTGGTGCTTGAATATGTTCTAACTAAATATATTCCGTTCGAACGGTTTAGAAACCTTCCCGCCAGGATTTACCACCAAATATTTTCCGTTCGAACACAACAAATTCTCGTTCGAACGTTTTTGAACTTTCCCCGCCATAATAAAGTAATTATCCGCCAAATTTTACTGTTCGAACGTATTTTTTCACTTTCGAACGGAAAAATTTTTTTGAGACGATTTAATTCGTCACAGAAAATACTGTTCGAACGGTTATTTTGACGTTCGAACGATTTTCTAAATTCATCGATTTTTTGGGACGAAATTTAAATTTCGTCTCAAAAAATGACTTTTAAGGATGAAAAAAATTTCGTCCCTAAATCATTTCGTCCCAAAATCTTAAATTTGTTGTAGTGTATATACCTGCCGTCATATTCAAAATAACTGAAGGGTGGCTCTATAGCCACCGCTGGCAAGCTAGGAGCTCCACTATTGTATTTTATTTTTTTATATGTACTTTTTATATTATTAAATATTTAAAAAATAAAATAAAAAATCTCAACAGTTTCTGCCAACGGGAACTACCGACGAAAAGAATAGCATTTTCCCTAACTAAATGAAGGGCACACATTTAGTTAAACGAGCCCTTCCAACCAAAGTCTTTTCTGGAGCGTTTTACTATTTATCAAATTTACAGTCTGATTCAAATTTATTATGCTATTTATTTCCGTCTAAGAGCGGTCCTTTTCCAATATTAATTATTGGAATTGTCACTTTTATTTTTGGAATAATTCATTACAAACAGGAAAAAAGGTATGGATCATCATATAATATATTTTTTATTTAATTTCTAAGCCTGGGAAAACAGATGCAAGTGTCTTTATATTATCTCTTCAAATCTTCACGAAGAGTACTACAAAATTCAGATATTCATTTTTGGTTATTTGTTTCTAAAATGGAATACCCTCTTTATACTTATTCCGTTATGCTCATATAGTCTTGCCCATGCTTCCTATTCTTGATCTAAACTGAAAACATCCAAGGCAACTTAAAATATTGTCAAGGCCGGCTCAATACGTTTAGGGGCCTAAGGCTAAAATTCTTAGTGAGGCATTTTTTTTTTCTTCGAGTCAAATTAAATAAATTTATTTTTATTTTTATATTATATTTTTATTTAAAAATAATTCCTATCATTTTCTAAAGTAAAATTATTGATTAAGATTTTATACCACATTTTCAATTAATAACTGACTTTAATCTTTAGTAGGAAATTTTTGATTTAGAGAGAATTTTATCAAATCTAGTTTTACAAGTACTTTAGACTCTTAGACACAATTATAATCATTACTGTCAATAAAGTTCTATAAGCAACTTACACATTTGAAAAAAATTGGGCCTTTACCTCTTCAAAGGATTATACAAAAACCTTTTATGAACACTGGAAAATTAAATTTTGCTATTTATAATTTTCACATTAATTATATATTAAACTAATAATGACAAAAGAGAAGTGTATTCTTAGAAGGAAGATAGGTAAAATAATTATTATATGTGATACTTTTAAAAATTAATAATGATATAATATCTATTTGATCTTATTTATATTCTTATTCTCATTGAGTTAATTAAAGTTTTTTATTGGGTATATATTTTTTTAAAAAAAATTCTGTTATATATATATATATTTTTTTTTTTTGGGGGGTGGGCCTTCTTCCATTAGGGGGCCTTAAGCAATTGCCTAACTTGCGTAATGGAAGATCCGACGCTGAATATTGTGGAGGTAAGTGGTGAGTTATAAACAAATCAGTAAGCAGTGAGTTTATTCTAGCATGTAAACATGAGTAAGTTCAAAATGCAGAAATAAACAATTCACAAAATAGCAATGATAATCTCATAAACATTTCTTTATTCATAATAGAATATGTACAAAAAAGACCTTAGGCACAAGCAGAATTGAACAACATCAGAAATTGAGACAGAGGCTATGTTTACCCCCGTTGTAAGGTCGTGCAATCTTTGTCATCAAAATTGTATGCACTCAAATAGAGGCCACAATTATAATCAGCAGAGCCGGAGGCCACAACTATTACCCGTGGCTGGGCCGCAACCTAAGCCAAGCAAAATCTTATGCCTTAGGATTTTATAAATGCAGTATCATATCATAATGGAGTTGATAAAATTTCAGACATCATATTAATAATTTTATGCAGCAGAAAAATAGAGTAAAAAATTGCTCATGTCTACACAATCATGATAAAATTTCAAATTTGCAATGTCCAGAACAAAAATAGTGCAGAAAAATAACCAAGGTTGATTTCATAACAGAATATGTAAGTTTTTCATAAAATCAACCTCAGTCAGTTTTTGACAAAGTCTAGCATAAGAATACTGCCTACCTGGCTTCTCCAATATACTATCTAAGTTCTGAACTTGAACAGAATCTGTGTCCTGACCTAATCCAAAATACTAATATATACGTATCTCAATTTAACAAGGAGCCATACTACTAATAAAATCCTAAAATATTAAAATAATCTATATTTTCCTAAAGCCTAAAATCCTTAAAACTCTAAAATATTGTACTCGATAAATAAGTGATTCTCACATATATTCTCCAATCAACTATAGGATTAAAGCTATTTTCTCAACAATCAAAATCTATTTTCTATTAGTTTTGTTATAGAAAAAAAAAATCATAAAAAATAAACCCTATTATTAACAATAAAACGTCAGGTTATTTTATTTTATTTTTGTTAGAGTTTGTTGTGGGCACCTTTCAGGCTTGGAGAGGGTGAACTTAGGTCAGAGAAGAGAGAGGGAGGGTGACTGAGCTTACGTACAATAGCGTGTGGGCTGCGACGGTGGCGCATGGTAGGCATCTACACAGTAGCATCCGACGTTGGAGGCTTATTGTTTAGCGAGGGCAGCAGCTCGATGCAGTGGTCAAGGGCTGAACGATGCAGCTTGTTTTTGACTTTCCGCTATTGGTTTCAGGATCCAATGATGTAGCCACAGCGGCCTGTTGAGTGGTGATTGGCACTTTCTGCGCAGGAAGGTTCCATGTGGAGGGGGCTAGCTACATGTGGTGCTTTCTAAGGTGCAAGTGGGGTGACTGTCGTTTGGGTGTTGCAGACTAGCCGTTGTGGTGGGCTCGTGCTTGATGCAAGGAGTTGCATTTTACGATGGACTGATGGTTGGGGGGTTGATATGTTTTCATGTAGTTAAACAGAGGCTCACGATGGTTATAAAGGGCGGGTGGTGATTGTGCGAGGTAGTGGCTAGGTGGTGTTGGTTGTTTCACGGCAGTTGGGCATTGTTTTGGGTGGTTCATGCTTATTCCAACGTGGGCTTCATGGCTGAGCTACAATGCACGTTGAGTGGTTATTCTGTCACATGTCGAGAATTAGGGTTATGTTGTCTAAAGATAGCTAGGGCAACAGTTATGAGTAGAGTGGATTTAATGGGCTTAAAAAGGAGTGGCTTGAATTCTGGGAGTCGCAGGCTTAAATGTAAGAATGTCTTGGTGTGATTTGAGCCCATCTGTAATTTATGGCCCATTAATATGGATTGGTCTAATGAATAATCATTAAAAGAATTACAGCCAAACTCAAAATCTCTCTCTATAGATTCGATCTCTATCTTCTATCTTTTTCTTTCTTTCTTTATTTTTCTTGAGTAGATTCTTGACGTTCTTGGAGAAGGCATGTGGCAACGTGGTATCAAAGATTGAAGATCTTGATCTTTCTCATCATGGTGGAAGAAACTAGGATTAATCAGTTGTAGGATTATTTCTCCACTTTTAAGAAGTTAGTCGAGTCACACCAGAAGTCCTTATAGTTGGAGGTTGGTTCTTTGAAGAAGTCATTTGATTCTTAGCAAAAGGCAATGGAGTCACTAGTATGACACCCCGTATTTTAGTGTATTTTAATTGAAGAATTATTTTTATTAATCTAAAAATTGATTCTCTTGTTTTAAATTTATCCGATTTTTAGTTGGTTTATTTTTATGATTTTTAATTTGTGAAAATTATTTTGATATGCTTTATATATATTAATTATTGTTATGCATTTAAATTTTCTCTTCATTTTGAATTAAATTATTGTTGGATTTAATTATTTTATTTTCATTTAATCACTACGTTTAAATTATTTTATTTAACTTGCTGTTTTGAAATATTTTTCGTTTGATCATTTGTGTGACCTAAGATGTGAGGATTAGACCTCATTTCTTTCCCTCACTTTTTTCTTTTTCCTTTTTCTTTTCCTATTTTTCTTTTCTTCTTCTTTTCTCCTCTCTCTCTCTTCTCCCACGCGCGATTTCCTTCTCTCTCTCCCCGTCCGCGTGCCGTCCACCACAACGCTGCCGTGTGCCACCCATTGCCGTCTCCGCCCCTCCCATTCTTCTCCCCACCGGCCGGCGACCTCATCCCTCTTTTCAGCCCCTCTCGTGCCGCCGTGGGCCTCCATGCACAGCTTCAAGCCGTGGCACTCCTTGTGTTCGAGCGCCGTCGTTGCCCCGCCATTAACCACCACCTCTTCACCATATCACCAGCTACCCCCCAGCTACCTAACCCACCCATCCTCAGCTCCAATCCACCACTGATGAAGTCCATCCAACTTCATTTCCGTTTTGGGCTTTTTGGACTTCAACCGCACTCTACGCCGCCAGCCACGGCCAACCACCACCACAATTAGCTTCACCAACATCTCTAAGCCCTTCCCTTGTAATCTCGAGTCTTAGTTTGTCCCTGTTCAAAATTGAGTTTTTGAGACCCACGGCCATAGTGCATTTTGCACTGTTACATTGCTGTGTTGCCACTTCTAGCACTTCTGTGATCCTTTGAAAAGTATATTATAGCACTGTAAGTATTTTTCCAAAGAACTTTCATGATTTAAATATATTTTTGCACTAACTCATTTTTATTGTGATTTGGTTGGTTGTGCCGGACTGAGTCCAAGGAATAAGGGGGTCGGATGGATTGGAGGATTGAGTTGATTGTGTGACTGGACTATGTTGGGATTTGTTGGTTGTTGGATATTGTGTCGTATCATGTATATTGCATAATTGCACGCATGTTCATGTTTGTAAATGAAAACTGGGTTTTCGCATGATTGCATGTTCATGTGTATATTTGAAAACTGGGTTTTCATGTGAGAAATGGTTTTCGGGTATGTGTGTATTACGACCCCAAGTCGAGATGGAGCATTATCTCGTTGGAGCTACTCTGGTCATTCGGGAGCGGAATATACTGAGTGACATCCCCTGGGTTGTCGCTGGGCGACAACGGGATCGGACGGGATGATAATGCTCTTGTGCCGACTCCGTGGCCCCTCTGTTGGCGGGGGCTAAAGGATGCTTGGCCACATACACGCTGGGCGTGGAACTAGGCATTGCTCGTTACAAAGTCACTCGCACAGTCGTTACCTGTGGTGTGATGAAGGGAGCCAGGGTGTGCAGATGGTCCCTAGAGGAGATCATGTGCATACGGTAAAAATGGATATTGGGGCATTTTCTGGAAAAATGGCGAGTTTTTGATAAGTGGATATGTGGACTATTTTCTGGAAAAATGATGGATTATTGATTTGGGTCATTTTCTGGGAAAATGGCGGTTTTTGATAAATGGATATGTTGACCATTTTCTAGGAAAATGGTGGATTATTGTTTTGGACCATTTTCCGGGAAAATGGTGGGAAAATGTTTTTATGGATATGTTTTGGGCCTAAATGGGATTTTGGCGTGCGTTGGAAAATATTCATTTTCAAGAAAAATGATGTTTTGGGTCTAATACATATTTCATCATATGCATGCAAAATTGTTGCTTGCATTAATGCATTTTTATTCTCGAGGGTTATTTGGATTATACTTATCTGCGGTACTGTTTTATGGTATCTCAGATTTTGATGCAGATGATGCTGAGGTTGAGCCTGAGGATTCGTCACCGCCAGAGGAGTGATATAGGATCACTCATTTATGTATTTGGACTTTGTATTACATTTTTTGGGATAACTGTATAACTCTTTTTAAACGTTTTACTTATGTAAATTTGTATTAAAATTCTAGTACTTAATTGACTTACTTAAATTATCTACTGCGTTATTCATTGTACACTGTTGCATGTACACACACTTAGCACTATCGTTGGGATGTGTGACCTTGTTGTCATCATCCAGGCATCTCGATTCCTGAGTTTCCGTACATGGGGGTCGGGGGCGCCACAACTAGTATTGGAGTTGAAAGGCTTAACTACTAAAATGCAGAAAATGAATTAGTTGAGAAGTGGCAAAAATTCACAGAGTGGAAATAACAGTAATGGAGAGCATCAAATGCAAATTAGTCATACAACACATACCAATTTGTTAGAATAGAATTCCCTTCTTTCAATGGTGAGGATCCTGCTGGTTGGCTGTATAAGGTCAATCATTTTTTCTTGTATTACAATTCTTCGTTTCATCAAAGATTGCAGTTAGCATCTTTTCATATGGAGGGTAGAGCCCTCATTTGGTTCTAAGATTTGGAGGAGCCAAGCATGTTATCGAACGTATTTCTAACCATTCGAACGGTTTTGACGTTTTGAGACGATCTAATTCGTCACAGAAAATGTGGTCCGAACGAATTTTACGCCGTTCGAATGTTTTTACAAAGTCATCTTTTTTTTATATACGAAATTTATGATTTCGTCTCTAATAATTATTTTTTTCGTCTTTAAATTATTTCATCCCTAAAACTAAAATCTCTTGTAGTGTGCATGTTGTCATTAGATAGCAATGAGAAACTAAAATTAAAGATAGAAAAGTAGGTCAAACTAGATTAAATTCTGGACCTAATTTCAACCAATTAGGAAAAGGTCAAATCAGGATGATTCTAGCTCAAAATGCAACCCTAAGTTTAATGTCATGAGCTTAAAACAAGGGAAACAAAGAGCGAATGACAGATATCATGTGCCGGCCTTTTTGTAATGCTCATTCTATTTTTTTAAAAAAAATTTTATAAAAAAAATGACGTTACTTTAATTTTATTGATAACACTCACTTATGACGGGTGAATACCTTATATAAGAAGGAGCTTGGGGTTATATATATATATATATATATATATAGATTCTAAACTTATTTTTTCTAAAAAAAAATACATTAATTATTCGGCCTCTTAAACGCCTGTGTTTGGATGTTGAGCTGAGTTGTGTTCTTTATGAATAATAATGAGTTGAGATGGTGGAGTAAGTTTTGTGGGTCCCACTTAAGATGTGTTTGGATGTTAAAATGAATTTAAATACATTTATGAAAATTTGAAAAAAATTGTGGGTCCCAAATGTAAAGAGGTGTTGAATTGAAAAAGGTTGTAGGTCCCACGTGTAAAGAGGTTTTGAGTTGAGATGAGTTTAGTGATTTGAGAATTGGGTGTTTGAATGTTAGACTCAGGTTAAAATTAGGCTGAACTGAGTTGATTTTAGTACAGTCAAACAACCAAACGGGGACTTAGTCTATCACAAGTACTTTACAATGTAACACCCCGTATTTCAGTGTATTTTTACTGAAGGATTATTTTTATTGTTCAAAAATTTATCCTCTTATTTTAAAATTGGTTGGATTTTTAGTAAGTTTATTTCTATGATTTTAATTTGGTGAAAATTATTTTTATGTGCTTTCCAAATATTTATTTATTGTTATGCATTTAAATTGCTTTTAATATTTAAATTAATTGTTGTGGGATTTAATTATTTCAATTTGACTTTACCATTACGTTTAAATTATTTTATTTAACTTGTGGTTTTAAAATCATCTCTATTGGATCATTTTTGTGACCCAAGTTATGAGGATTGGACCTCATTTCTTTTCCCTCCATTTTTTCTTTCCTTCCTTTTCTTTTCTTTCTTTTCTTTTTCTTCTTTATTTTTCCCCCTCCCCCGTGCGCGCAACTCCCTCTCCCTCCCTCTCTCTCCGTCCGTTCTTCCTCTCCCCCAGCCCGCCGCCGTCGCGCCGCCGTGCGCGACACCGCCCGGCCGACCAGCTCCCCCTCCCTCCGGCGACCTCACCCCCCAAATCTCAACCCCTACCTCGCCGCCGGTAGCCCACACGAAGCCCACGAAGCCGCGGGCCACTTTCACTCCAGCGCCGCCGTGAGCTAGCGGTGGCCTTCACCGCCCACCCCATTGTGTTCCCCAGCCGCCGGCGACCTCACCCCACCAATATCACCTCCGTTCGTGCCGCCGTTAGCCCCCACGAAGCCCACGAATCCCGCGGCACTCTTTCCGCCGTTGCGCCGCCGTCGCACCGCCATTGGCCACCATCTTCCTACCACTTCATTCCCGACCTCTTGGCAACCCATTGGACCCAACCCCACCTCCGATCCGTCACCGGTGAAGCTCCACCATCTACATTTCCGATTTGGGCATTTTGGTCTTCTACCGCCCATTCCGCCGCCACCCACGGCAAACCACCACCACCATTGGCTTCACCGACCTCCCTAGGCCCTACCCTATCAATCTTGGGTCTTCGTTTGCCTCCGTTTGAAAGTTGGTATTTGTGACCCACGGCCACAGTGTATTTTACACTGTGGTGTTGCTCAAACGTCGCCTTTTTCAAATTCGTGATCCTTCGGAAATTGTTATATTGCACTGTAAGTATTTTCCTTAAAGAACTTTCGTGATTTAAATATATTTTTGCACTAACACATATTATCTGTGAATTGGTTTGTTTTGCCGGACTGAGTCCGAGGAGTTTCGGGGGTCGGATGGATTGTGGACGGAGTTGTGTGTTTGTTTGCATTGTGAATTGTGGTTGTTGGTTGTTGGTTATGGCTTGTTCATGTACATCGCATATTGCATGCATGATCATGTTTGTAAAGAAAACTGGGTTTTCGCATGATTGCATACATGTTCACGTGTTTATTGGAATTGGATTCTCTTGTGAGTAAAAGTAAAAGAGACTGTAGGGATGGTGGTTGTGTCCCGCCTGTGATTCCCGCCTACAGTGCTCTGTTAAGTATTCATCGTGTAAAGGAACTGTAAGGATGGTGGTAAGCAGGGATGGTGGTAGAGTCCCGCCTGCGATTCCCGCCTACGGTGCACGCGATAGGGATGGTGGTAAGCAGGGATGGTGGTTGTGTCCCGCCTGTGATTCCCGCCTACGGTGCACGCGGTAGGGATGGTGGTAAGCAGGGACAGTGGTAGAGTCCCGCCTGCGATTCCCGCCTACAGTGTCCGATAAATGGGTTGTTTGTGTGAATCATTTTATGGGAAAATGTTTTACGGATATTTTGGGCCAAAATGGGATTTTTGACGTGTGTTGGAAATAATCATTTTTCTGGGAAAAATTGGTATTTTATGGCTAAATGTATTTTGCTATATTGTTGGTTGCATTAATGTATTTTTATCCCGAGACTTGTTTGGTTTATACTTACCTGTGGTACCATTTTATGGTATCGCAGATTTTGATGCAGATGATGATGACGAGCCTTAGCTTGGCTCTGTTGGAGGAGTGATCTGGGATTGCTCCTGTTTAGTGAGTTATGTTTTTATCAATTACTGTATTTACCTTTTGTATTATATTTGGGATGACTGTATAATTTTTAAAGATAAATTGTGTTGAATATTTGTATTTAAATTTCTGGTACTTAGTTGACTTATTTATATTATCCGGTGCGACTTTTATTGTGCACCTTTGCATGTTGCACACACTTGAGCACATTTCGTTGGGATGCGTGACCGTGTTGTCACCATCCTGACGTCACGATTCCCTTGTTTTTGTACGTGGGAGTCGGAGCGTCACACTAACATGCATGCACATGATGAAATATGCATTTTTTTCACAAGACATCATTTTTCCCGAAAATGATAATTTTCCAACACACGCCAAAATCTCATTTTGCCCCAAAATATCCGTAAAACATTTTCCCAGAAAATGATTTACCCAAAAACCAACTCGCACTATTTTCCCAGAAAATAGTGCATTAATTCCAAATGCACCATACATTATTTCCATATGCACCATGGCCTCCCCTATGGACCATCCGCACGTCCTGGCTTCGTAACGGTGCTCAGTTCCGTGCCCAGCGCGTACATGGCCAAGCGCCCACACTACGCAATGAGCGATGCCTAGTTCCGCGCCCAGCGCGTACGTGGCCAGACATCCTCTAGTCCCCGCCAGTAGAAGGACCACAGAGTCGGCACGAGACCATCTCGTCCGATCCCATTGTCGCCCGGCGACAATCCAGGGGACGTTACTCAGTATATTCCGCTCCCGAGTAACCAGAGGAGCTCCACCGAGTTAATGCCCCATCTCGGCTTGGGGTCGTGATACACACGCACCAAAAATCCATTCTCACATGAAAACCCAGTTTTCATAAACACATGAACATGAATGCAATACACGAAAACCCAGTTTTCTTTACAAACATGATCATGCATGAAATAATGAAATGCACATGTACCAACACCAATCCAACGTCCATCAATAACCAGTCCCAACAAATCCAATCAAAACAACTCATCAACAACCAAACCAAATAAACCAAACCAACCAAACAACTCCAATCACAAATCCATCCGACCCCCGAACTCCTCGGACTCAGTCCGGCATGCCAAAAAATACAGTGAAATGGGTTAGTGCAAAAATACATTTAAATTACGAAAGTTCTTTGGAGAAATACTTACAGAGCAATATAACAATTTCCGAAGGATCACGAAGTTGAAAAAGGCGACGTTTGAGCAACACCACAGTGTAAAATACACTGTGGCCGTGGGTCACAAATACAAACTTTCAAACGGAGGCAAACGAAGACCCAAGATTGATAGGGTAGGGCCTAGGGAGGTCGGTGAAGCTAGTGGTGGTGGTGGTTGGCGGTGGGTGTCGGCGAAATGGGCGGTAGAAGACCAAAATACCCAAATCGGAAATGTAGATGGTGGAGCTTCACCGGTGGCGGATCGGAGCTGGGGTTGGGTCCAATGGGTTGCCAAGAGGTCGAGGATGAAGTGGTGTGAAGATGGTGGCCAATGGTGGTGCGACGGCGGCGCTGCGGCGGAAAGAGTGCCGCGGCTTCCAGCCGTGCGTAGAGGCTCACGGCGGCTTTTGGGAAGCTGGAATTGATGGGGGTTGGTCGCCGGCGGCAGGGGGAGCGAAGGAGCCGGGCGGTGTCGACCACCGCCGGCGCATGGCGGCGGGCTGGGGGAGAGATGAATGCATGGCGAGAGAGAGAGAGAGAGAGTCGCACACGGGAAGGAAATCAGGGAGGAGAAAAAGAAAAGAAAAAAAAAAGGAAAGAAGAAAAGAAAAAGAAAAGGAAAAGAAAAATAGAGGGAAAAGAAATGAGGTCCAATCCTCATAACTTGGGTCACAAAAATGATCCAACGGAAACGATTTCAAAACCTCAAGTTAAATAAAATAATTTAAACGTAATGGTAAAGTCAAATTGAAATAATTAAATCCCACAGTAATTAAATAAATATTAAAAGCAATTTAAATGCATAACAATAAATAAATATTAAGAAAGCACATAAAAATAATTTTCACCAAATTAAAATCATAGAAATAAACTCATTAAAAATCCAACCAATTTTAAAATAAGAGAATAAATTTTTAAATAAATAAAAATAATCCTTTAGTAAAAATACACTAAAATGCGGGGTGTTACATCCTCCCCCCCTTAAATAAAATTTCGTCCTCGAATTTGGCAAGGTCAACATTAAGACTAAGACAGGAATAAGATTCAACTAAGAGCAGACTAAGAACATACCACCAAAATAGTCTGGCAAGGCCACTCTATAAGCAACAAACCCAACTTTCTCTACGATCTGAAAATGGCCGACATATCTTGGACTAAGCTTTCCTTTCTTACCAAAGCGCTTAACGCCTTTCATAGGACAGACTTTTAAGATATACCCAGTCACCTACTTCAAAGGATAAGTCTCTTCTTCTTGTATCTGCATAACTCTTATGGCGACTTTCCGCTTCCGCCATTTTAGTCCTTATAAATTGAACTTGATCCTTCATTCCTTGAATTATCTCAGGCCCAAACAATTTGTTCTCGCCAACTTCATCCCAACATAAAGGCGATCTGCACTTCCGTCCATATAAAGCTTCATACGGGGCCATCTGAATGGAGGAATGAAAACTGTTATTATAAGAGAACTCAATAAGCGGTAAGTGATTCTCCCAACTTCCTTGGAATTCCATGACACAAGACCGCAACATATCCTCCAGAGTCTGAATAGTACGCTCTGATTGGCCGTCCGTTTGGGGGTGATACTCCAAACTAAACTTCAATTTAGTGCCTAATGCTGCCTGCAAACTCTTCCAGAAATGGGACGTGAATCGCGAGTCCCGATCTGACACGATACTCTTGGGTATTCCATGCAAACGCACTATCTCCTTGACATATAACCGAGTCAACTTACCCAACGAGTCAGTATTATTAACAGGCAAGAAATGGGCACTCTTGGTCAACCGATCCACAATCACCCAAATTGAGTTCTTCCCACTAGGAGTCCTCGGCAACCCTACCATAAAATCCATAGAAATATTATCCCACTTCCACTTAGGAATAGGGAGAGGTTGAAGTCTACCAGTAGGTCTTTTGATGCTCAGCCTTAACTTGACGGCACGTGGCACATTCCTCAATGAACATGGCACTATCCAACATACTCATTTTAGTCCCCCAATGACACATCACGCCCCGTAATCCCAGGGTGAATGTGCTATCCAAAATCTCATTTCCTCGAGAACCTTAATACCACATCCAGAAAATTCCAATGATCAAAAGCCCTTACAATACTATGTGCTAACTGCAATCAACTCCTATGCTCCAACTTCTAAACCTTCATTGAATTCTACTTTTGGTAACCTAATA
Organism: Juglans microcarpa x Juglans regia; assembly: GCF_004785595.1. Lineage (NCBI taxonomy): Eukaryota > Viridiplantae > Streptophyta > Magnoliopsida > Fagales > Juglandaceae > Juglans > Juglans microcarpa x Juglans regia. The sequence goes on from NC_054609.1 coordinate 16,261,367, forward strand.
GCCACTTCCAAAGTTAACCATCAATAACAAATTGCACAACCAAATGATTAATCTCCAATTACAAGTATCTTCTCAAAATTCAAGTCACCATTAATTCTTCAAATCAGCACAATTTGAACTCCTGACTACAACAAAAATACCACGCTTCTGCTGCGCACTCTGATATTCGCCACATGCATAAAACTTACGTCCTCATAAAACTAACACCATCGAGTACAAGGTGGCTCCATTCCTACTAACCAAAACTCTTATCACAATTTGGTAGAAAAATACTCTCTCTCCCAAAACCACGAGTTATAACTCAAATTCCTCAATTAACTTCTGCTGCCTTGATAAAAATCAAATTCTATAAAATACATCCATGATCAAAGACAGAAACCCAATATCAAACAACCTCAGCATCCCAAATTGAAAATAAACAACCTCAACCCAAAATACACTCATCTCCTCTAAGATAAGAAACATACTTTAAAGACTCAATTCCAACCTAGCGAATCAAAAAGAGTGCCTAGAGACTTCTACCTAACAACCTAAACCTGAAAGCTCACCATCTACATTCTAAACAACATCTAATCTAACGGTGACTAAACTCACAACGAACCACCATTGACTTCACCAAAACATTAACAAAACCTCCTTGGTAACTTGCCCACCTATTCCTACTCCAATAAGCTAGTATTAACACAACTAGTTCCTTCAATAGCACATCACTATTAAACCTCAGGGCAAACCATACTGATCAAATCTTCAATCTACCAAAAGCCATTGCAAAGCACCCAAGGATCCTAATGCTTTATTACCCCACATATTTGATCATATTATCCGCTGTTGATGCCTAAGCTTCAACTTCAAAGATCTTTTCATACACCATACATGACATCCCATCAATCTCTCTTCAAGTTAAATAACAATGTCCTTCATTCAACCAACTAGATGCTCAAACTCCAAAAGAAAGTATAGCCTCAAAAATTTAAATTCCTAGGTGACCTCAAGTCACAATTAATTCCTGAAGATAATCACAATAACTATTCCCAACCATGATTTCATTGAGTAACCCACTCGACTACACACTTCGATCAACTCACCAAAAACTCCAAGCCAAGGTCTCTTAAATTACTACTATTGTGTCGACTCCTCTTCCACACCTACCAAAACCACTTCTTTCAAACCAAAATGAGACTAGGACCTGAACTCTCCGAAATATGCATAAACACTCACCACTACCATGCATCGATCACATGCACCCTTAGCCAAAACCAAAAATGCTCCAAATGTGCAAGTGATCATCATTACCATTTCCATCACTAAACCTATATCCTCGAAATCAATAAGAATCATTTCTTAAATCATCACCATCTATTATCCTTAAAATTGATATGGATTAAATCATTAACCTGTCACTGTAACCTCAAGCTAAAAACAATTATTAACCGAACTAGATCAACATCTTCCATCTCCAAAGAAATTCTCCCCTAAAAAAAATTCTCATATCAATAACTTAACTCAGATCAATCCTATTTTAATTCAGCCATTCAACTCTGAAATTCTAAAACCTTAACCCAAATATAAATCATTTCCTGAAATCCTCAAGATCGATGAACTTAAATCTAAAACATTCGCCTTATAAAACTTGTAAATTCTAAAATCCCAAATGTTATCAAATTGCTTATCGAGGTCGGCAAGATCAAAAACTTCTAATCTAAGTAATCCCTTAATTGCTTGTTGAACCTACCAGCTTAAATCTCATAACTTATTTCTAAAAACTATGGGGCCTCAAACCTTAGATGAACTCCTCATAAATCTAACTTTGAAATTTGTTGAACTTACAACCTCCTACCCCAAAGACTCATTACCTAAATTCTACGGAACCTAAATCCTCAATTATCCTAAGCAATTAAAAACTATTCCCCTCCTTAGCAGCAACTTGAGTACCTAATCCAAAGAGTTCACCCAGACCCTGATGTTCAAGCCTTGATATTAAAACAACCAATCACCAAGAGTTCAGGCCTACTATACCAATGTTTAAGCCTAACAATGGCCTTCTCAGTCGTACCATCTTCCTGTCATAACATAACCCTTAACCCGCCTTTCAATTTCGAACAAAACAAAATAAAATAAAATTTCATAAATAAAATAACATACGACAAAATGCATAAAACCAATGAAGTAGTTCACAATAAAATAAATAAAGCAATAAAATAATCCGACATAAAATAAAACAATTAAATTAAAATGACATACAATAAAATAAATAAACAACAAAATTATTATAAAATAAAATAAATAAACACCAAAATTATTATACAATAAAATAAATAAACAACAGAATTATTATACAATAAAATAAATAAACAACAAAATTATTATACAATAAAATAAATAAAGCCAATAAAACCATACTCAATCAGAGGTAAACACTAATTAAAGCAATAAAATAAAATAAATCAAATAACATCAATTAACATAAAATAAAATAGCAATAAACTCATAATATAAAATAAATAACTTAACTTACATCACTTAAACAAAAATTTTATTATTTTAAAATAATAATAAAAATAATTTTTTGGTACTATCCTAAGGGACATGTGGTTTTACCCAGAGCCGAACTGCTCTGATACCACCTGTGGCGCCCCCAATCCCCCTTATATAAATACACAGGGATCGAGACGCCAGGATGGTGACAACACGGTCACACATCCCAACAAAGTGCTAGTGTGTGTACATGCAACAGTGTACAAATAAAATAACGCAGCGGATAGTCAACTAAGTACCATAATTTATTTACAATCAAACATCAGTAAAGATTTAAATAGCAGTTATACAGTAATCCATAAAATATATTACAATAGTTTCAGATAAACAAACGAGTGATCCCAGATCACTCCTCAGGCGGAGCCGTCTCCTCAGGCTCGCCCTCCTTCTCCTCATCTGCATCAAAATCTGCGTTACCACAAAATGGTATCGCAGGTAAGTATAACCCAAAATAACAATGTAATATAAAATGCATTAAATGCAACTAACATGCATGCACATGATGAAATATGCATTTTTCCACAAGACATCATTTTCTCCGAAAATGATAATTTTCCAACACACACCAAAATCCCATTTTGGCCCCATTAATTCCAAATGCACCATGCATTATTTCCATATGCACTATGGCCTCCCCTATGGACCATCCGCACGTCCTGGCTTCGTAGCGGTGCTCAGTTCCGGCCCAGCGCGTACATGGCCAAGCACCCACACTACGCAACGAGCGATGTCCAGTTCCGCGCCCAGCGCGTACGTGGCCAGACATCCTCTAGTCCCCGCCAGCAGAAGGACCACGGAGTCGGCACGAGACCATCTCGTCCGATCCCATTGTCGCCCGGCGACAATCCAGGGGACGTTACTCAGTATATTCCGCTCCCGAGTAACCAGAGGAGCTCCACAGAGTTAATGCCCCATCTCGGCTTGGGGTCGTGATACACACGCACCAAAAATCCATTCTCACATGAAAACCCAGTTTTCATAAACACATGAACATGAATACAATACACGAAAACTCAGTTTTCTTTACAAAAATGATCATGCATGAAATAATGAAATGCACATGTACCAACACCAATCCAACGTCCATCAATAACCAGTCCCAACAAATCCAATCAAAACAACTCATCAACAACCAAACCAAATAAACCAAACCAACCAAACAACTCCAATCACAAATCCATCCGACCCCCGAACTCCTCGGACTCAGTCTGGCATGCCAAAAAATACAGTGAAATGGGTTAGTGCAAAAATACATTTAAATTACGAAAGTTCTTTGGAGAAATACTTACAGAGCAATATAACAATTTTCGAAAGATCATGAAGTTGAAAAAGGCGACGTTTGAGCAACACCACAGTGTAAAATACACTGTGGCCGTGGGTCACAAATACCAACTTTCAAACGGAGGCAAACGAAGACCCAAGATTGATAGGGTAGGGCCTAGGGAGGTCGGTGAAGCTAGTGGTGGTGGTGGTTGGCCGTGGGTGGCGGCGAAATGGGCGGTAGAAGACCAAAATGCCCAAATCAAAAATGTAGATGGTGGAGCTTCACCGGTGGTGGATCGGAGCTGGGGTTGGGTCCAATGGGTTGCCAAGAGGTCGAGGATGAAGTGGTGTGAAGATGGTGGCCAATGGTGGTGCGACGGCGGCGCAGTGGCGGAAAGAGTGCCGCGGCTTCCAGCCGGGCGTAGAGGCTCACGGCGGCTCGAGAGAAGCTGGAATTGATGGGGGTTGGTCGCCGGCGGCAGGGGGAGCGAAGGAGCCGGGCGGTGTCGACCACCGCCGGCGCATGGCGGCGGGCTGGGGGAGAGATGAATGCACGGCGAGAGAGAGAGAGAGAGAGTCGCGCACCGGAAGGAAATCAGGGAGGAGAAAAAGAAAAGAAAAAAAAGGAAAGAAGAAAAGAAAAAAAAGGAAAGAAGAAAAGAAAAAGAAAAGGAAAAGAAAAATAGAGGGAAAAGAAATGAGGTCCAATCCTCATAACTTGGGTCACAAAAATGATCCAACGGAAACGATTTCAAAACCTCAAGTTAAATAAAATAATTTAAACGTAATGGTAAAGTCAAATTGAAATAATTAAATCCCACAATAATCAAATAAATATTAAAAGCAATTTAAATGCATACCAATAAATAAATATTAAGAAAGCACATAAAAATAATTTTCACCAAATTAAAATCATAGAAATAAACTCATTAAAAATCCAACCAATTTTAAAATAAGAGAATAGATTTTTAAATAAATAAAAATAATCTTTTAGTAAAAATACACTAAAATGCGGGGTGTTAGAAACATGAATACTTTAAATATTTTCTTAGAAATAGGTTTCAACAATGCTATTTTTCATGATAACAAAATTGAATTCTAGATTATCATGTAAATATTTCGGAAGAATCAATTTTCATAAATATATTATTATGAATTAATAAGATGGATTCCAAAACTTTAGTTCATTATCCATTAATATTTTATTCATTTTTTATATTAATTTTCATCTTCATAATTTATTTTAGTTCTTTTATTGTGATTAGTTTATTAAATTAATTATTTCTTGTTTTGATTAATTGATTGTTTAGTTCTTAATTTTTTGTTTTATTTTACAACTCATCTTTATTAGAATTTATTTGGTTTATAATTAATTAGATTTCTATGTTTTTACAAGTTCCTGTGAGTTCGACTTCGTTCTTGCTACAACTATACTTCGGTACGATTTGTCCACTTGCAAGTACAATTAAAATTTCACAACAATCTTACTGATATCTTTACGTTCTAGAAGCACTGTAAGTGTTATTTTTCTTTCAATTAATTATTTTAATGTTTATTTATATTTAGGTTTTTGAGTTTATTTTCAAAAACATATCTATCTAAATTCTTAACTAAGATTGTAAATGAAACCTTATTATTATGAGATGTGATTTCTTTCCCAATTGTTTGTGTTCAATGATTAATTGTTCTTGCTTCAAGTCAATTGATAGAGATGGAATTATAGATATGGGTTCAATCATAATTTTCTCACGATCTTGAATAATCTTAATTAATTGAGAATGATAATATCGGAATTGTGCATAATTTTACTACTTCAAATAAAGATTTATCACAATTAAGTAGTGTTAATCATTATATTTTTACTAATTTCGAAATAATTATTTTTTCTCATTTAACTTTAAATTTTATTTTAATGAAGTAATTGAAATAATTATTTTTTTTCTCATTTTATTTTAACAAATATAATTGATAATTTGACTTTAGTATTTTAAAAGAAAAAGAACATGCCTTAGAATTATTTTTTAAAAAATGATTTTAACGATATTATATTCCATGATAATGAAAGTTAATTTCTAAATTAAAATATAATTGTTAAGAGATGGTAAATTTATAATTTTTCACACATACTTTTCACTGATATTTTTAGTTTTAGTTGAACTCGATTTGTTTGTTAAATTTTTTATAGGTACAACAAAATGGACAAAAGCTGGATGAATCTTACTAATAGATTTTCTACAACATATGTAGAAGGGGTAAACCAATTTATTAGTATTGCACGTGGTCATGCAGACAAACTGGGCAGGATCAGGTGTCCATGTGTTAAGTGTAAGAATGGATATTATAGGACTATCGATGTAGTGGAAGATCATATATTCATTAAAGAAATTGATAAGAATTACACGCAATGGACATTTCATGGAGAAGATGATATATGGAATGAAAATCAGGTTCGTGACAATACTAATGAGAATTATTGGACGGAAAATGTTAACGAAGTTGAAGAACTGTTAGATGATGTTTACATGGGAACATTTATGGATACTAATATCGGAGAGTCTTCCAATAGCCAAGGTCTTGTATTGTCAAAATTGGGAAATAGAAATTTTGAACAGTTGTGGGAAGATTCTCAACGTCAACTTTATCCAGGTTGTGTGAAGTTTTCAAAATTGGCTTTCATTAGAAGGTTGCTCCGTTTGAAGACAATTAATAATTGGAGTAATAAGTCATTTGACATGTTGATCGACTTGTTGAGAAACGCACTTCCCGATGGAGAGACATTGCCTAAGTCATACTACGAGACAAAACAATTGAGACGGGGTTTGGGCTTTAATTATGATAAGATTGATGCATGGAAAAATGATTATGTACTTTTTTGGAAAGAGCATGCTAGTAGTCAAAAGTGTCCTATATGCAAAGTGTCCAGATGGATTGACAATGAAGAAAAAGACAAGAAAATTCCTCATAAGGTGTTGCGGTATTTTCCATTGAAGCCAAGGTTGCAAAGGTTATTTATGTCAAAAAATACAGCTGAGGATATGAGATGGTATAGAGAAAAAAGAGTTCAGGATTTGAATAATTTGAGACATCCAGCCGACTCTGTGGTTTGGAAAGAATTTGATAAATCGCATCAATGGTTTGCTCAAGAATCGCGCAACGTTCGACTTGGACTAGCAACAAATGGTTTTAATCCATTTAGTAACATGAGTTCATCTTACAACGTGTGGCCGGTACTACTTATGCCGTATAACCTACCTCCTTGGAAGTGTATGAAAGATCCATACTTCATGATGACCTTACTTATTCCTGGACCTAAGGCACCTGGAAATGAAATTGATGTGTATTTGAGACCATTGATTGATGAGTTGAAGCAGTTGTGGGAAGAAGGTGTAGATACATTTGATGCATCAGTATCACAAACCTTTCGATTACATGCAGCATTATTATGGACAATAAATGATTTTCCTGCATATGCAAACCTCTCTGGATGAAGCACTAAAGGAAAATTAGCGTGTCCAGTGTGTAATGACGAGACAGAATCTATGTGGTTGAAATATGGGCAGAAGCATTGTTATATGGCTCATCGTCGTCTTTTGAAACCGGGGCATATTTGGCAGAAAAAAAGGCTACTTTTAATGGTAAAGAAGAGCATAGATTGGCACCTCATGAACTGTCTGGCAATGATATGTTAGAACAACTTATGAATGTTAGAGATATGCAATTTGGAAAAACAAATAAGAGAAAATGTGCAGTAGAGGATTTGAATTGGACAAAACAAAAGTATATTCTTTGAGTTATCATATTGGTCAACACTGAAATTAAGACACAACCTGGACGTCATGCATGTTGAGAAGAATATTTGTGATAATGTCCTAGGAACGTTGATGAATATAGAAGGAAAGACAAAGGACACAATCAAAGCACGAAAGGATTTGTGTCAAATGGGTCTTAGGAAGGAACTACACGTAAAAGAAGATGGCGGTTCTTATCTAATGCCACATGCACCCTTCACATTGTCAAGTGATGAGAGAAAAAGTTTTTGTGCTTGGATAGAATTTGTGAAGTTCCCCGATGGTTATGCTTCAAATATTTCTCGATGTGTGAATGTTGCTAATCGCAGGATATCAGGAATGAAAAGTCATGATTGTCGTGTTTTTTTACAACGGTTACTCTCAGTTGCAATCCGTGAGTACTTACGAAAAGATATAAGGATGGCATTGATTGAGCTAAGTTTTTTTTTTAAAGAACTATGTTCACGTATGTTAAACATAGAGGTTTTGAAGCAACTAGAAAGCAACATTATCATCATTCTTTGCAAGTTCGAAATGATATTTCCACTAGCTTTTTTTGATATAATGATACACTTAGCCATTCATCTACCACGTGAAGCATTGCTTGTAGGACCGGTGCAATTTCGATGGATGTATCCCATTGAAAGGTTTCTCGGCAAATTTAAAAGGTATGTGCGAAATCGAGCACGTCCAAAAGGGTCAATTGCAGAGGCATATATTGATGTTGAATGCTTGACATTCTGCTCTATGTATTTTCATGATGTTGAGACAAGATTTAATCGTGTAGAGCGAAATACTGATATTGGGCAAGGGAATGAATGCAGAGGTTTGTCAATTTTTTCTCAGAATGTTCGTCCATTGGGATCCTCAACATTTCGCAGTTTAGATGAACAACTTTTTGCAAAAACACAATGGTATGTGCTAAATAATTGCACAGAAATTGAGCATTATCTAAAGTAAGTAAATCATGTATGATTTGTTTAATTGCACATGCATTTGAGTTATTAATTATGTCATATATTGATATAAATTTTATATGCAGTGAACACTATGAGGAGATCAAAGCAAAATGCACAAATAATGTATATCGTAGACATGAAGCTGAATTTCCAAAGTGGTTCAAACAATGTGTAAGTATGTTTTTTTAGCAATATGACGATATTTCTAACATGTTGAATACAATCCATATAATATTATTTTGCTAATTGTTATGTTTTGTTTGTTTTGCGTTATTTTTAATAGATTAAACATCTGCATAGCCAAGATGCACCTGAGGTGTCTGATCAATTATATGCACTAGCTTGCGGTCCTGACCCACAAGTTGCATTCTATAATGGTTGTATCGTGAATGGTGTTAGGTTTCACACTAAAGAATGTGAACAAAATCAGTGCACACAGTGTAGTGGTGTACTTGTTAAAGGGGAACACGAAACAAATGATGTTAACTTTTACGGAGTTTTAAATGATATTTTGGAGCTACATTACTTGGGAGGTCATCAAGTATTCCTTTTCAGTTGTGATTGGTGGGATATTGGAAAACGAAGAACAGGAATACAAATAGACAATCATTTTACAAGTATAAATATATCTCATGTTTGGTATAAGGACGATCCTTTTGTCTTAGCATAAGAGGACAAAGGGAGTTGGGGGCTCGGGGGGGGGGGGGGGGGGGGGGGGGGGGGGGGATTGGGGGGATGGGGGCTGTGTGTGTCGGTGGAGTATAAGAGGACAGAGGGAGTTGGGGAAAAATGGATAGGTTGGGATTGAAGGGTTTTAGGAAAATATCAATTGATTTGATAAAATTGATTGATAAAATTAATTAATTAATTTTTTTTTATTTTTATTTTTAAATTTAAATTTTACTTAATAATTAAAGAGAAGTAAATATATTTTTTTAAAATATTTAAATTTATGTAAAAAAATGATTAAAAGAAAATAAGAAAAAAATTAAAAAAATTAAAAAAACACTGCATCGGTTCACTTTGTCGGTTAACCATCGGTACTACTAGCATTATTCTAAAGGGTTTATATAGTGGAAAAAGAATTCGTGGGAAAATGATAATTTTGTTGTAATATGTATATTTAATGCAAAGTAGTTGTTGCATGTCAACATTATTATATATGCATGCATCTTTTAGAAGAGTTACAAAATAGTAATTCTATAATGATTTCTTCCTGTATTTTTCAGCCACTTCTAAGGTGAAACAAGGTCGTGGTAAAGCACAGTGCATATCATTTGAGAAACTGAGAAAAACTAGTCTCATTCCAGTAAAAATAAAATCGGGCAATAAGGAAGCTACTAGAACAAATAGTACTACTTTTATTACCAGGGTAGGCTATATTGCTACGCATTTTGCTCCCATTACATGCAAAAGCTGGAAGCACATCCCTGAAATAGATAAGGAAGAATTGTACGCTCGAGTCTGCGTAAGTAAACGTTGTGCTTATTTCTTATTTTCCTTTTTTGGTTTAAAAAATATGTAATACATTTGGTTAATTCAATTATGTTTTAGGGAGAGTTCCTCCTTGATTGGAGTGAAGATGAAGTCAAAGATAGCGTTAAAGCAAAGTTACAAAGAAGCTACAATGACTATCACCATACATTGCACAAGATATTCAAGAAATACTCAACAAAAGAAGAAGCGATTGCTCATGTCCCAGATGATTTGAATCAAGCTGATTGGGAGATATTGTGTGATTGATGGGCAGACCCAAAATACAAGGTATCTCAAATTTTTAAACTGTTAAAGTAATGTTAACATTTCTCACATATATAATCATAAGCTATTGTATTAGGTAGTATCAATTTCGTCATTAACAAGCATCCATACAAAACTTCATGAGAAAATAAATATAAATTGATGTTTATATTATTTACAAATAATGTAAATTTGGAGTTTATGGTTCGCGTTGTATATATAGTAGGCTTGTGATGGAATTGGAGTTTGAGAATGTGTATCTATGTTAAGGGTAGAACTAGTTGGTTGGTACAAGTTCTATTTCTAAATAAAATAAATATTAAGTTAGGATGGACAAAGAGGCTAGCTTTTACCTACTCATAGACCTTGCAGATCCTTTTTTTTTTTCTTTATGTTTTTATTGATGGAATTAACTTGCATTTTTTGGTTTATTTTTTTGTAGAAATTGTGTGATCAAAATGCTTTGAATAGAAGCAACTTGAAAGTTAACCACATGGCTGGATCAAAATCATTTGTTTGACTTCTCGAAGAAAATGTATTTTTTAATTATCATTTATACATTGTGATTTTTAATAATAGAGATTTTTTTTCTTAATTTTTTTAATCTGTTGAAGCGTGGGGAGGATACTACTCTGATTGATTTTTATAAACTCACACACTCGAAAGATGGCTCTTTCACGACTCCTACAGCAGAAGAAAATTATGTAAGTAATGCATTTTTCTTAACGAAATACCTTATTTCAACTTGAGCCTTGATTTTTTATCGTAACTCTAGCATATATATATATATGTTATATTTCTAATTTTTTCCTTTCATTAGTCTAAGGAATCTAATATTATTATTATTATTTTGTCATTGTCTTTGTCTAAATTATTATATAGAGTTACATTTTGAGTTAGAGTTAGAATATGCCATCTTGCACTATTTGCTTACTATAGTTCATAGATGAACTGATACAAGTAACTTAAACGTTATATGAGAAGTTATTTTTTATGTGCAAGAGTTTGGTATTTACATTGTTGTTTATTAGTTTTTAGATTTAGTGTTTTATGGCACCATGTAATTAGAATGTTTTTGTATTATTAATTATTATGATTATTTTAAAATAATGTATTAGAAACACCTCTTGCTTACTTATCTTAACCATGGTTGTAAACTATATTGTACAACAATGAAAAAAAATAAAAACTCAATTTCAACTTTGAGATGTTACTGATGTTTGTTTTTTCTTTTGTGATATTTTATTTCTTAACGTTAATTGATTTTATTTTACTTGGGTTATGCATTGGACTTGGACAAGCACAATGCTTACATATACTAACTTACTTTTCTAAGAAAAACTTGTTCTTGCTTTTGCAGCATAGGATGAAAGATTTATGGAATGAGAGAAATGCTGCTGGATCATCACGAACTGTAAAAGATATTTTCAATGACGTTTTGGGGCATAAATCTGGATATGCCAAAGGATTGAGAAATTATGTCATGCCAATTCCATCATCTTCGCGTTCATCCAAAGTCATCCAACTTACTCAACAAGTAGAAAAATACAAGAATGAGATGAAGGTTTATAAGGAGAAATGGGAGGAGTCGGTGCAAAGGGCAGAATCTATGCAATCAAATATCAACAATATGGTAGAGAAATAAAGTGAATATGATCATCGCCTCTCAGAAATTATGGCACAATTAGAGACTCATAGAGAGTCCTAAAGAGACATTCAATTTCACATTTTTATTTTAGTTTGCAAAGAACATACTTGATTTGAATGTTTTTATGAACAATGGTACTAGATTTAAATTATGGCTTTAATTTTATGCATTATGTTGTAGCACTAGAATTTATTATTAATTGTTTTTTAATAGTGATGATAGTTTGGTCTTTTATTTATAAAGAACGAACAATTGTGCAATTATACGTGATGAAATATATTTGTCACTAATTCTAAATGCATGTCACCATTTATGATGATAAATAATTGTCGCTAATTCTAAATCATGGTGAGTAGTGACGAGAGTTAGTCGTCGCCAATAATAAATAATAGTGACAAATTTAAATCGTCACCTATGCTAGAGTCCAGCTTCTTATTGTATTATTTGTGATAAATAAATTTTGACGGCAAAAATTAGCTTGGTGACGACAATACTTTCTCACAAATAGTTTTCTATTAGTGACAATTATTTTAGTCGCTATAATGTTCATATCTGTGACGAATTAATTATCTAATATTAATGAGGAACAAATCTTTCATCACAATTGCATTAGTTTTTATGACGATTTTGGTTATATGGGGACATTTTGGGACCAAGTATGAGACCCTTCTTGCGACAAAATTGTCGTCGCTAAATGTGATATCTTTTGCAACGGCGTACTTTTGTCATCATTAATAACTTTCAACGACGAGATATTTCCGACAAATGTGCGACGATTGTTTTTCCTCGCAAAAAATTATTTATGACGAAAATTCAATTTTTAGCGACAAACTTTTTTCTCGATAAAAGCTTTATTTCTTGTAGTGCTAGCGCTACCCTGCGTTCGCTCCTCCCTCTACCTAGCCCCCTGTGGTCTCCAGTTCATGAGCCCTGTTTCGCCGCCCCTCTGCTCAGCTTCGTAGATAACTCCACTACTATTTTTCCTTCCGTATTATTGAGAGAGGTGAATTTTGGGGCATATTTTGGGTTTTTTGAGATGGGTATTGCAGCTTAGGGCATGAAGATGCTTGCAAGTTTGTCAGTTTTTCGAGTACTTTAGAGTTTCATCGCTCTAGCCTTTTAGCTCTCTTTCTTGCCAACTTTCTCTCAAGTCCAATTTCATTGTATTTTCTTGACCTAGGGTTCACATCGCTGCTTTTTCCAAGTGTATATTTTCGCATTGCAAGGTTTCGCTCGTCATAATTAATTCCAAGAAAATCGTGTTTGTTTCAAAGCAAGACTTGTCTTCAGTCATTAGGTTAGTAATTCAACTTTTTCTCTTAATCTTTCTGTTTTAAAGCACTTTCTCTTCAAATCTTAGATATTGTTTTGACGATTTATGTATGGTGGTTAGTATTGTTGGCCTTTTAACTTGAGTAATGGATGGTGGAGAATAAACTGCCCATAAATAGCTAACACTAGCTAACATGCAAATGTCTGTTTTCTTTCCTTTTTATTTTGAATCTAAAAAATCTGTTGATCTTTAGTAATTTTTTAGAGTACTTTGCAGTATTTAATCATGGAAATTGTTTCTAGAGCAATTAAGGATGTTAGTTATGTGCAAATTGGTGTGATGATGGTGTTCTTGTCAATCCAAGCCACTTAATGGAGATGCCTTTGGTTCTGATTTTCCTCACGTCCCTTTTCCAAATTTTATATTATTCTATATGCAGTGGTGAGTATTTATGGAGATGCAGTTCTAATTTCACATTAGATCTATCTTTTACAATTTGGCTAATGCGTTAGCCTATGTCTTTTAATCTTCGTATTGCTTTTGGGGAATTGATTCTTTTGGTTATGACTTTACATGGAATTGTTAATGATAGTTAGATCTTTGTTAAGCTGGCTTCTAATTGGAATATTTTTTTTCCTATCTTGATTTTGTGATTTTATTTTTTCTAGGCATATTTTGATAGCTAGTAATCAAAGTGGGAAAATGAAAGGGATCAAGGTGTGGCTCAAGCGAGTAATCAAGGTATGGAGGCATTCTAATTTGTGTTCGGAGTAGTTTTTTTCAGTTTTTTGTTGTCTCTAGTCAATGTATGGAGTTATTCTTGATGTGTTTTAGGTAAGGGTATAAGGTTGTGATACTGTTTTACTAGTGTTTTGTTTTTAATCTATTACCTTAGTGTATTGGTAATATATTGTTCACTTTTTTTGTGGTTCAGGTATAAGGCTTTGATACTGTTTTATTAGTAATTTCTTTTTTTTTTTATATATATTTTTCATTAAAGACTATTTCCCACGATTTTCACGGCGACAGATAAGTATTTCCTACCCAAATTAACCATGGTTAGTACACTTTTTGCCATGAAAGTTTTCACTTTTTGCAAGGAAAAAGATCGTCGAAAATAAGAGTATTTCTGGCATATATTTCACTTGTAGCTTTAAGTACTATAAGTTGCCGCATATTTCTAATGAGTCAGCTACGACTTGAAATGGTGGGAAAAAAGTTATTTTGAACAAAAATATGGATTAATTGCGACAAAATCACTTGTGGCTAAAAGACTAATTTGCTGTAGTGTTTGTAAGCAATAAATCATTTCTCATGAAGACATATATATAGTTATTGAAAAGGAATTAACAATATTTTCTAATACTTTTTACTATAGTTATTTATCAAATATTAATGTTAGGTACAGTTATAACTTGTACAAGCACTGCGCATTCATTTTGAAAAAGAGTGGAGTTCACCATGGATAAAAAAATTAATTTTTTCATGGGAGTTTTATATTTATTCACTTTTTTTAAAAGAAATCTTACGTGACGCTTGTATACTCTATGACTGCAAATATTATATCTTTTATTTATAATATTTACCGGCCTAGGAAGCATCTTGTGCTTGTGCCTCGCCAATGGTGCCAGAGAACTGTAGATTCGTCTTTTCAACCTTGAAGGAAATAAAATAAATTAAGAAAAGAAGAGAAAGGAGGGAAGGAGATCAGGGAGAAGATCAGGAGGGAATGAGGGAGATAGGGGGAAAGAGAGGATTTCTAAAGTTAATACATAGTGAATTTAGTGCAATTAAAAAAGCAATTGGTATATTGGACTTGGCCTTGACTTTCATTTTTCCACAATAAAGTATTAACTTTGACAAGCTGGCCGTAATGAATATTCGTCGATCTAACATAGATAAAACTTGATTCAATATTGAAGATTTTAAGCTTAATTAATTGTTTAATGAAATGCAATTCTCCTGTGCCTCAAAACTGTGACAAACTCAGACATATATTGGACTTGACCTTGACTTTGATTTTTCCACAATAAAGTATTAACTTTGACAACCTAATTATTTGTCCATTAATTAAAATTTAATTTTTCACAAATAGGAATTGGCCTACGTGAGTAATATTTAGGTTGAGTACACGAGGTAACATAAAGAAGTCAAATGTTCATTTTTTTTTAATGAAGCGAGCATTAGGTATAATTAATCCCACAAGTTTATAAATTTATATTTATAAAATCTAGTATCTTTATTTTTTATTATATATGAAATCTTTAGCTGCCGTTTGGATAGTGAAATGAGATGGTTTTAGATAAAAGTAAAAATTTGAATAAAATATTGTTAGAATATAAAAAGTTGAATTGAGATTTGAAAAAGTTGAATTGCTTAATATTGTATTTTGTGTAGAAATTTGAGAAAGTTGTAATAATGAGATAAGATAAATTGATATGGTTTCTTAATCTACTATGGTAATATGTTGGGTCCGTAAAAAATAAGTTTATAAACGGATTGATTTTTTTCAACAACTTCGCCCACATGAATTAGAGAGACAATATGTATGCCATTCTATTGTGATATTGGCATTTTAATGGCTGATATGTATCCCCTTGCAGACTTGCAGCCAATAGAAAGTAGTCTCTGAAGATGCTCCCAAACCTTGCAAACAATATATAGTCGGTATAAGCCCCTTTCTACTGCTTGAGGGCAAAGCTTTCGTCCAATGGAAAAAAACGCTGCTATAACGTGTCTTTGTGGCGATTTAGTATAGCCGTAACCAAAATCCCCACAATTATAACTTGGTGCAGAACTCACAGCGGGAAAAGAAAGTCCCGCTAAAATCATAAGTTGCGGCAAAATTATCTTGCCGCAAATAGTTTCACCGAATGATTATTATAAGCGGCTTGCTAGGTACAAGCATTTTGGCACGCAAAACCGCATACCAACACTCACATAGTTTTTTTTATTGAAAAAAATTTTGAGAAAAGAATAAGGTCCTCTATCTCACAAAAATAATTTTCGTCTTCAATTCGTACTGTTTCATTAAACGGATGCCTTACATTTAACATCGGTGCACGGTTTGGTGCTGAAATTGCTTGTAAGAAGACTTTTCCTTATTATAATTCTTGAGTCTATTACGGCGACAAGTGACCTGTAACACTCCGTATTTTAGTGTATTTTTATTGAATGATTATTTTTATTAATTCAAAAATTTATTCTCTTGTTTTAAAATTATCGAATTTTTAAATGGCTTATTTTTATGATCTTTAAATTATGAAAATTAAATTTGATATGTTTTCTTAATATTTATTATTGTGATGCATTTAAATTGTTCTTTATTTTAAATTAATTGATTGTTGGATTTAATTATTTTATCTTCATTTTATCATTACGTTTAAATTATTTTAATTAACTTGTTGTTTTAAAATCTTTTTCGTTAAATCATTTTTGTGACCCAAGATGTGAGGATTGGATCTCATTTCTTTCCCTCTATTTTTTCCGTTTCCTTTTTCATTTTCTTTTCCTTCTCTTTTTCTTTCTTTTTCTTTTCTTTTTCTTCTCTCCTCTCTCCCTCTCCCGCGAGCGCTGCACCCCTCCTCTCCGCCCATTTTCTTCTCTTCCCCAGCCCACCGCCGCCGCGCCCGTCGTGGCCGGCACCACCCCTCCCGTTCGCTTCCCCTCCCTCCGGCGACCACCTCCCTCCAATTGCAGCCTCCCTCGCGCCGCCGTTAGCCACCATGAGCTCCTCAAAGCCACGGCACTCTTTGAGTCCTAGCACCGCCGTCGCACCACCTCCGGCCACCACCTCTTCACCACTTCATCCTCGACCTCCTAGCAACCCAATGCACCCATCCTTAGCTCCGATCCGCCACCGGTGAAGCACATCCAACTCCATTTCCGTTTTGGGCATTTTTGGCCTAAAACCGCCTCCTAGGCCGCCACCCACGGCAAACCACCACCACCACTAGCTTCACCGACATCCCTAAGCCCTACCCTATCAATTTCGGGTCTTGGTTTGTCCCCATTCAAAAGTGGGTTTTTGAGACCCACGACCACAGTGTATTTTACACTATTTTGTTGCTGAGCCGCCACCTTTTGCACCTCCGTGATTCTTCGGAAATTATTATATCTCACTGTAAGTATTTTTCAAAGAACTATCGTGATTTAAATATATTTTTGCACTAACTCATATTATTATGATCTGATTGGTTATGCCGGACTGAGTCCGAGGAGTACGTGGGTCGAATGGATTGTGGACGGAGTTGTTGTGTGTTTGATTTGCATTGTGAGTTGTTGGTTGTTGGTTATGGCGTTGTTCATGTACATAGCATATTGCATGCATGATCATGTTTGTAAAGGAAACTGGGTTTTCGTGTAAATGCATTCATGTTCATGTGTTGATTGAAAACTGGGTTTTCATGTGTAAAAGGATTTTTGGATGCGTGTATATCACGACCCCAAGCCTAGATGGGGTATTATCTCGGTGGAGCTCCTCTGGTCACTCGGGAGCGGAATATACTGAATGACGTCCCCTAGATTGTCGCTGGGCGACGATGGGATCGGACGAGATGGTCTCGTGTCGACTCTGTGGCCCCTCTGCTGGCGGGTGCTAGAGGATCCTTGGCCACGAACGCACTGGGCGCGAAACTGGGAATCGCTACGAAGCCAGGACGTGCGGATGGTCTTTAGGGGAGATCATGGTGCATATGGTTAATGGATTGATGGGCTATTTTTTGAGAAAATAGCGTGTGTTGAATAAAATGATTTTATGTGATTCATTTTCTGGGAAAATGAGGTTTTATTGATTTGGGTCATTTTCTGGGAAAATGACAGATTACTATTTTTGGGCCAAAATGGGATTTTGGCGTGTGTTGGAAAATATCCAATTTCGTGGAAAATGATATTTTGGATATGATGCATCTTTCATCATATGCATGCATGTTAGTTGCATCATTATATTTTTATCTCGTGGTTGTTTGGTTTATGCTTACCTGCGGTACCATTCTATGGTAACACAGATTTTGATGCAGAGGAGGATGAGGGTGAGCCTGAGGATTCGGCTCCACCCGAGGAGTGATTGGGATCACTCGTTTATGGTTTGAGACTTGTATTATATTTTATTTGGGATGACTGTATAACTCTTTTAATCTTTTTATTTAAGTATTTGTATTAAAAATTCTGGTATTTAGTTGACTTGCTTAATTTATCCGTTGCGACTGTTGTTGTGCACTTTTGCTTGTTGCACACACTTGAGCACATTTCGTTGGGATGCGTGACCGTGTTGTCATCATCCTGACGTCACGATTCCTGTGTTCCCGTACATGGGGGTCGGGGGCGTCAGAGGTGGTATCAGAGCAATTCGGCTCTGGGTAAACCCACATGTCCCTTAAGTGATGTACCAGAAATTTTTATTTTTAAAGTTGTAAGTTCAATTATTTAATTTAAAGTATGTGTTTTTATTGGTTTTATTTATTTTATTGTATACTGCCTTGTTTGTTTACTTATTTTATTGTATGTTATTTATTTTATTTGTTTTATTTATTTTTTAATTATTTTATTGTGCACCGCTTCATTTGTTTTCTTCATTTTGTCTTATGATATTTTATTGTTGGTTTTATTCTATTTTATTTTATGTTGTATTGTGGTATTTTAATTTATTTTGCTACAGTTGTATTTTAATTTGCTTGAATTGAAAGTGGGTTAAAGGTTGTGCTATGACAGGAAGATGGTACCACTGTAAATGTCATTGTTAGGCTTGAACATTTAGTGTAGTAGGCCTGAACTCTTGGCAATTGGTTTGTTTTAATATCGAGACTTGAAGGGAACGACATGGTCTGGATGATCTCTGGGGAATTGGATAATTGAGGTTTTAGATTTTGTGGAGATGACAGGAGGCTTTAGAATAGGAGGTTGTAAGTTCAACGAACTTCAAGGTTAGATTTATGAGAAGTTCATCTAAGGTTTGAGGTCTTATAATTTTTAGGAAATAAGTTTATGGGATTTAAGGTGGTAGGTTCAGCAAGCAATTGAGGGATTACTTAGATTAGAAATTTTATATCTTGATGACTTGGATAAGCAGTTTGATAACATTTGGGACTCTAGAAATTTTCAAGCTTTATAAGGTGAATGTTTTAAATTTAAGGTCATCGATCTTGACGATTTCGGGGAATGATTCTTATCTAGTTTATGGTTTTAGAATTGCAGAGTTGAAGGATTGAATTATAATAGGATTTGAGTTCTTAGTTTTGTAGACTTGGTACGCTAGCTTGGTCTATTCTAGCAATTGATTAGTTAGTAACCATTAAATGGGATTGATCAGAGTTGAGTTACTGATATGAGAATTTTTCAGGAGAGAACTTCTTTGTAGATGGAAGGTAATGATCTAGTTTGTGTATTTTCTGAGAATTGAAGATGTTGATCTAGTTCAGAAAATTATTGTTTTTAGCTAGAGGTTAGAGACAGGTTGAGGATTTAATCCATAACAATTTTAAGGATAATAGATGGTGCGAATTTAGGAAATGATTCTTGTTGATTTCGAGGATATAGGTCCAAATGATGGAAATGGTAACGATGGATCACTTGCATGTTTGGAGGCTTTTTGGTTTTGACTAAGGGTGCATGAGATCGATGTGTAGTAGTGGTGAGTCTGTATGCATTTCGGAGAGTACAGGGGTCCTTGTCTCATTTTTGGCTTGGAAGAAGTGTCTTGGGTAGGTGTTGAAGATGAATAAATACAATAGTATTAAATTCAAGTGATTTTGGCTTGGAGTTTTTTTTATGAGTCGATCGGAGTGTGTAGTCGAAACGGATTACTCAATGGAATGATGGTTGGCAATAATTATTGTGATTATCTACAGGAATTAATTGTGACTTGAGGTTACCTACGAATTTAAATTTTGAGGTTATACTTTCTTTGGAGATTGAGCATCCAGTTGGTTGAATTAAGGACATTGTTATTTAACTTGAAGAGAGATTGATGGGTCGTCATGTTTGGTGTATGATAAGATCTTGGAAGTTGAAGCTTAGGCATTAGCGATGGATAATATGATCAAGTATGTGAGTTAATCAAGCATTAGGATCCTTGGGTGACTTGCATTGGCTTTTGGTGGATTGATGATTTGAGCAGTATGGCTTGCCTTGAGGTTTAATAGTGATGTGCTATTGAAGGAACTAGTCGTACTAATACTAGCTTATAGGAGTAGAAGTAGGTGGGCAAGTTAACAAGAAGGTTTTGATAATGTTTTGATGAAGTCAATGATGGTTCATAATAAGTTTAGTCACCGTTAGATTAGATGTTATTCTAAATGTAGGTGACGAGCTTTTGGGTTTAGTTGTCGGGTAGAGGTTTATAGGCGCTCTTATTGGTTGGCCATGTTGGAATCGAGCCTTTTAAGGTATGCTCCTTATCTTAGATGAGATGGGCGTATTTTGGGGTAATGTTACTTGTTTGCAATTTGAGATGTTGAGGTTGATTGATATTGGTTTCCTGTCAATGATCATGGACGTATTTTGCGGAATATTGATTTTGATCAAGGTAGCGAGAGTTAATTAAGGAATATGAGTGATAACTTCTGGTTTTGGGAAATAGAGTATTTTCTTCCAAAAGGTGGTAAGAGTTTTCTGGTTGGTAGGTATGGAGCTACCTTGTACTCGATGGTATCTTTTTATGAGGACATAAATTTTATGCATGTGGCGAATTATCAGAGTGTGCAGTAGAAGCGTGATATTTGTGGTTGTAGTTAGGAGTTCGGGTTTTTTGCTAATCTTGAGGAATTCGTGGTGACTTGAATTTTTTTAGATGATGCTTGTAGTTGGAGATTAATCATTTGGTTGTGCAAAATTTGTTATTGATGGTTAACTTTGGAAATGGCCATTAGGTTACCAAATGTAGAATTCTATGGAGGTTTAGAAGTTGTAGTATAGGAGTTGATTGAGGTTAGCACATATTATTGTATGGAGCTATTAATCATTGAAATTTATTGGATGTTGCATTAAGGTTCTTGAGGAAATGAGATTTTGGACAACATAGCCATCCTAGGAATACTGGACGTGAGATGCCATTGGAAGTCTAATGTGAGTCTGATGGAATTGCCTATGGGAGTAGATTTGAGAGAGCATTACTTACGCTTTTGGGCGTTGGTGATGGTATGTTTTCTCAAGCGTGTACTGGTTGTATCCTGTATCCTGTTTTAGCGTGATGTATGGCCTTACAAATTTTGAGGACGAAATTTTTTTTTAAGGGGGGAGAATGTAACATCCCGTATTTTAGTGTATTTTTATTGAAGGATTATTTTTATTAATTCAAAAATTTATTCTCTTGTTTTAAAATTATCGAATTTTTAAATGGCTTATTTTTATGATCTTTAAATTGTGAAAATTAAATTTGATATGTTTTCTTAATATTTATTATTGTGATACATTTAAATTGTTCTTTATTTTAAATTAATTGATTGTTGGATTTAATTATTTTATCTTCATTTTATCATTACGTTTAGATTATTTTAATTCACTTGCTGTTTTAAAATCTTTTTCGTTAGATCATTTTTGTGATCCAAAATGTAAGGATTTGACCTCATTTCTTTCCCTCTATTTTTTCTTTTTCTTTTCCTTCTCTTTTTCTTTCTTCTTCTTTTCTTTTTCTTCTCTCCTTTCTCCCTCTCCTGCGCGCGCTGCACCCCTCCCCTCCGCCCGTTTTCTTCTCTTCCCCAGCCCACCGTCGCCGCGCCGCCGCGGCCGGCACCACCCCTCCCGTTCACTTCCCCTCCCTCCGGCGACCACCTCCCTCCAGTTGCAGCCTCCCTCGAGCCGCCGTTAGCCACCACGAGCTCCTCAAAGCCGCGGCACTCTTTGAGTCCTAGCGCCACCTCTGGCCACCACCTCTTCACCACTTCATCCTCGACCTCCTAGCAACTCAATGCACCCATCCTTAGCTCCGATCTGCCACCGGTGAAGCACATCCAACTCCATTTCCGTTTTGGGCATTTTTGGCCTAAAACCACCTCCTACGCCGCCACCCACGGCAAACCACCACCACCACTAATTTCACCGACATCCCTAAGCCCTACCCTATCAATTTCGGGTCTTGGTTTGTCCCCATTCAAAAATGAGTTTTTGAGACCCACGACCACAGTGTATTTTACACTGTTTTGTTGCTGAGCGCCACCTTTTGTACCTCCGTGATTCTTCGGAAATTATTATATAACACTGTAAGTATTTTTCCAAAGAACTATCGTGATTTAAATATATTTTTGCACTAACTCATATTATTGTGATCTGGTTGGTTATGCCGGACTGAGTCCGAGGAGTACGTGGGTTGGATGGATTGTGGACGGAGTTGTTGTGTGTTTGGTTTGCATTGTGAGTTGTTGGTTGTTGGTTATGGCGTTGTTCATGTACATGGCATATTGCACGCATGATCATGTTTGTAAAGGAAACTGGGTTTTCGTGTAAATGCATTCATGTTCATGTGTTGATTGAAAACTGGGTTTTCATGTGTTAAAGGATTTTTGGGTGCGTGTGTATCACGACCCCAAGCCGAGATGGGGTATTATCTCGGTGGAGCTCCTCTGGTCACTCGGGAGCGGAATATACTGAATGACGTCTCCTGGATTGTCTCTGGGTGACGATGGGATTGGACGAGATGGTCTCGTGCCGACTCCGTGGCCCCTTTGCTGGCGGGTGCTAGAGGATGCTTGGCCACGAATGCACTGGGCACGGAACTGGGTATCGCTAAGAAGTCAGGACGTGCGGATGGTCCTTAGGGGAGATCATGGTGCATATGGTTAATGGATTGATGGGCTATTTTCTGGAAAAATAGCGTGTGTTGAATAAAATGATTTTATGTGATTCATTTTCTGAGAAATTGAGATTTTATTGATTTGGGTCATTTTCTGGAAAAATGACGGATTATTATTTTTGGGCCAAAATGGGATTTTGGCATAAGTTGGAAAATATCAATTTTCGGGGAAAATGATATTTTGGATTTGATGCATATTTCATCATATGCATACATGTTGGTTGCATCAATATGTTTTTATCTCGTGGTTGTTTGGTTTATACTTACCTGCGGTACCGTTCTATGGTAACGCAGATTTTGATGCAGAGGAGGATGTGGGTGAGCCTGAGGATTTGGCTCCGCTCGAGGAGTGATTGGGATCACTCGTTTATGGTTTGAGACTTGTATTATATTTTATTTGGGATGACTGTATAACTCTTTTAATCTTTTTATTGAAGTATTTGTATTAAAAATTATGGTATTTAGTTGACTTGCTTAATTTATCCGCTGTGACTGTTGTTGTGCACTTTTGCTTGTTACACACATTTGAGCACATTTTGTTGGGATGCGTGACCGTGTTGTCATCATCCTGACGTCACGATTCTCATGTTTTTGTATGTGGGAGTTGGGGCGTCATATGACCGCCGCTAAAGTTTGAATACCAGCTACAACTTGGGAAAACCCCCAAATTCCCTCCCCTGCACCTTATTTTTTCCTTTTCCTTCCCAAATTGGTAGATGATCAGTTGGATTTATTTGGAAAAAGAACTCTTCTACTCATCATTCTTACACCACACTTGATTTTATATATATATATATATATATTTGTTTTATTCTTGCTAAACTAATTAAAGAAATTCTTCTACTAATCATGATCCTTATACCACATATTTGATTAGTTCGTTTGCCCACTTTGGACATGACTACTGATATTCAGTTTTTGTTGAAGCATTGTTTCCTCTTGAATATTATTACTAGCTTAATAGCCACTAGCATTACAAGAAAAATGCTTTTTTATAGTCAACTATTTGTAATGAAAATAACTATTTGCAAAAGAAATGAGTGTTTTCACTGCAAATACCTGATGGCCACAAATAAACATTTTTCTATTAATAAACATGTTTGTTCTAAACTTTAAGAAAAAAATCACATTATTCATTATTCGTCATCTATCACAAGTACTTTACAATATTAATACGATTTAGATCTAGATTTGACTGTTAAATTGGAAGAAAAATTAAGCCAATCAGGGGGTTCGATCCCAATGGTAGAAAATGATAAGAAATGTTTAAGGTCACAAACCTACAGCTAAACCATGCATGCACATGGATAATTGTCTTCGCTATGGGCATGGACGTACATTAATAATGTCTCAATTAAGGTTTCAAAGTCAAATTAGAGTGAATTACGTTACACAAATTAAGCTTATACAATTTCTTAATTTATCCAAAACTAATTACTACCTAATTCTGGAAAAATCAATTGATGGTGTAACACTACGTACAAGAAATACTTGTTTTACTAGGAGGAGTTTTGGTGGCAAAAGGCATATATGGTATATCTGTGAGAAATATCTTTTTCCCACCAACTCGTGCCGTGGCGAGCTCGTGGAATAACTCACCAAATTATCTCCATTATTCTTAAAATCAAGAATAGAAATATTGGGCGTGATTAGTTGAGCCTAGTGGAAAAAGTGAAAAAAGTTACAAGAGTCTATAAGGGGATTTTATTCAAGAAAATAGTCATCTTTTTAGTGTTACTTTGTAATATTGACGTTGTTATTGAGACTTTATGTTGTTCTTAGTTAATTAAATTTGAGTAGTTCATTAATGTTCTTGTAGAGGAACGCATATTTTGGATTGAATCAATAATTTTTTTGTGTTTTTTAGACTTTGGAGTTTATACATGTATTATAGAATGTGATTTTAAGTGATAGGAAGTAACTTTCCATCTCTCCAGGTACAGGGCGTTACATCACAAGAATTTGAAGTCTCTTCTCACTAATGTGACCAAGCTTCTTATACCATAGCTCAGTGGAGAATTCATTCTTAGTAGTAGTAACATCTCTGTTGATCAACCTTGCATCTGTCTAGTAGAAACTGTTTCCACTTTCCATCTCTAAGGTGATTAGGGTAGCCTTCATCATATAAATTTTCAACTAAAATCAAATTAAATTGCATATCATGAAAATGGATGCTTGACATGTTTGAGAACCAATTTACACCCAATTACACCCAACGTTGGTTTCCAATTGCACATCTCCTATGCCCACAATTTGGCACTTTGTTTCATTTCTCATCATAACTTAGCCAAAGTTACCACTAGTATAAGAAGAGAAGAAATCTCTACGTGGGGTAATATGAAAAGAAGTTGATGCATAAATTACCAAGTAGAATCCTGACAAGTGACATTAACATGAGCATCATCGTAAACTATGAACACATCAGTATCAGATGTAACGCCCCATACTCGGATGGGTCGGAGAGTTAATTCCTGACATTTAAAAATCACTAGTAGTAATGAAACGTCTATGGGACGTTTGCCCAGTGGAGGGAAAATACATATGGTAATTATATATATATATATATGAACTATATATAGATAGAAATAAAAATAACATAATTGCATTATAAAAAAAAAATTATATTTTCTCACAAATTTATAAATCATATAGCAAAAAAAAAAAAAAAAAAAAGGTTATAACCTAATTGCAAAAAAAAAAAAAAAAAAAAAAAAAAAAGAAAAAATAAATGTCAAAGAGAATAAATAATATATGCAACAACCACAGTAATATATATGCAAAAGAAGCTTGATATAAGTTTACAAAATGTAGTTTGGTTTAAGTTTTAAACAATAACTAAAGTTTATGCTACAACCATAGTAACTAACATATCTCTTTCTGTTTTGTAGAATTAATTGATAAGATATTAAAATTTTTATGGCGTTGTTGGCTCATTTGGTCTATATCTGCACGAAGTTTAATTATCTATTCTTTTTCCGAGATTTCTTTCGCCATGCTTTCTAAGAGTGGCAAATGCTCCTGAAAAAAACATGAACACAACTGTATCATTTGATAAAACCAATCATTTGAATTGAAAAAGTTTTAAAAATGTAATATTATATTTCCTTGCCAGTATGATTCATGAAATGAATTGCTGAATAACCCAACGCTTTTTTTGCAATTTCGCCAAATACTATTGCAGCTAGCTGTCTTGTACCATCATCAACTTCAACATATGCTCGACAACTATCATCAACAAAAATATAGTTATCTGTTAGAATGTATAGAAAATATATGTTAAATTTTTCAAGCAAGTGATACGAACTGAATGTTTAGAAAAAAGGTACATACCATGGTTGTGTAATGCTCATATGCTTACAATAATAACATGAAAATTTTTCATTGTAATCATAGATTGTTCCTTTATTACATCTAATGCAAGACATACAAAAGAAGATTTGTTGGAGATCAAGCACGTTTATCTTGCCTTTCACCCAAAATTTTGGTTTTTGTATGATATTTATAACAAGTATTAAAATGATTGTGTTGTAATAATTAATAATTAAAAAATATTGTTAAGAATATAATTTACTATTACAGGTTGTGAAGCCTTAAGAAGTTCTGCAACATAAAATATGTTTGTTAATTTTCGGACAGCATGAGCAGTGGCAGATGTGTGTGTTGGATCCAAGCATTTTATAATCACATCTTCAAGTAAGAAATCATTGAGTTTTGCCCTGCAAAAATTTAAGAGAAATCAAAAATAAATAATAATTTTTGAAAATGTAATGATTTTATGTTGTAAACAAAAATTAATAAAAGTTTTTTTTTTATAATTAAACGGGAAAAAAAAACATATATTACCATTCTTGCAATGATGTTGCGCAAGGAATTGTAGGATTTATTGTAAACATACTCGTTGGTTGAGACGACAAAGAGAGTTCTAAATTAAAAAGATATGTTAGATATGGCATGAGCATATTATACAAAACAAAAATAAAGGTATCATGAATTTTTTTTATAATACCATTATAAGAAGTGACTTTTAATCGTCTGGCAAAAATTATTGGTTTACTTGCAATAACTTCTGAAATTTGTTGACGTTCAGCATCAACAAACCGGCCCCACATAGTCAAATACATAGGGTTCAATCTATAAAATTGAAGCAAAAGTAAACAATAATTTCATGTTAATAGATGGAATTTAAAAAAATTACTATTGAAAATGTAATAAATATTTCTTGCAAGACTATGGAACCATTTACTGTCTTCACTTCTCTAGTTGGCTTAATGTATAATGCAATTTCCAAGAAATCTAATAAATCATGTTCATAGTTTTTTCTTTGTTAATAAATATAGTTATGAAAGGATCTGTAAATTTTGATTGAATATTTACCTATCTCTGCAACCGAGTCTTTATAATTATGAAACTCACTAAATGGAACAATATCATAAACTGGTGGCTGTAATACTTGTTTATCATCTGGAATTTCTTCAATTATTGTCCTTGAATTTAAGATCCATTGGTATTGATGAGCTTCAGTTTTATATTTAGGATCCAACGGCTTCACATAAGCATTACTGACGTAGTATGACTGAAATACTTGCAAAGTATCATCATGTGAATCAATATCTTTGTCAAACATGGTTGCTTGCAGTCAATTGCCTTGCAAAATATTAAAATAATATATTTCCAGCAGAAATTAATATATGCTTATTATTATTAAAAAAACATTTTATAACACTAAATGTATAGTCATAACTTTTTGTAAATTTATAAAGTAACAAGTATTATACCTCTACATCAATTAAGATTAAGTGTTGATATTTTAATGGCGACTGCTGTGCTGTACATTTTGGAGATTTTTCTGCCACAAGCATTTTAATGGATGTATACCTTGTGCTTGGTGTGATATCTTTGATGGATGTATAAAGCTTCCACATCTTGAACACTGCATATGTAAAAAAGGAAAAAATCCCATTAGTATTCAAACTTGAAGTTTCACAAAATAATAACAATATGAATGTAAATTATTGAATCACTTTACTTGTATAATCTTAAGATGAAAATGTCAAACTTAATAATTCTCTATACACAATATTTCTATCAGCTGATGTTGTCCTTATCATAATTTTTACTAAAGAGGCTGTCTTAGCTCTTGATAATGCTACATAGAATTGTCCATGAGAGAATACAGGTTGCGGCAGATATATCCCTACAAAATCCAATGTTTGGCCTTATGCTTTGTTGATTGTTATTGCAAAGCTTAATCTGATAGGAAATTGAGTTCTCTTGAATGGAAAACCATTATTTTCATCAGCATTTGGCAAAAATGGGATTCTTGGTATAAAAACTTTTTTACCACTATGATAACCAACGGCAATTTCTGCATCAATGACGTTACGCTCAAAGTTACAACATATCATACGAGTTCTATTGCATAAGCCTTCTGAAGGATTAATGTTTCTAAGCAACATAATTTGACAATTTTTTTTAAGTAGCAATTCATAAGGTGGAACCCCATTTGGTGTCAAGGTATTCAAGAAGTCTTCCATAATGTCTTGTTCAGATGCATCAATTGCTTAATTGAAACTATAATATTGTTTTAGTTCACCTGGAAACATCTGTATAAGTCTAGCATTTATTTCATCAACAAATGTATTTTTTGGAGTAAATATAGCACGATTCAACATTTCAAATGAATTTTTTGAATAATCGTGAATGTTATGAAAAACAGTATCTATCAGTTTTTGCAAAGAACCAGCATCACTTTCATAACGAATAAGCATATCATCAAGAATTCTTGTCTCTTCTTCAATTGTGATTGGGGATGTTCCATTGCCTAAGTGAAGCAAGTAATTTGAAAAATTTGGATCTAATCTTGCTTGCATGTTTTGAGTCAATGAAATTTTTGTTAGAACAGGCCATATGTAATAGGAGAGCAAACTTGCATCAATTTATTCTTGTCTTGTACTTTTACGAACGACGGGTAAAATTTGTGAAAATCTCCACAAAAAACAACAACCTTGCCACCTGTGGCGCCCACGACCCCCATGTAAGGAGACACGGGAATCGAGACATTGGGATGATGACAACAGGGTCACACATCCCAACGATAGTGCCAAGTGTGTGTACATGCAACAGTATACAAAAACAACGCAGCGGATAATTAATACAACTAAGTATCAGAATTGTTAATACAATTTAAAGAATCAGTAAAAAGGTTTAAAAATTATACAGTCATCCAAAAATAAATATTTTAAAAGTCTCAAACCAAGACGAGTGATACCAGATCACTCCTCAGGCAGAGCCAAATCCACAGGCTCACCCTCAGCCTCATCTGCATCGAAATCTGCGTTACCAAAAAATGGTACCACAGGTAACTATAAACCAAACAACTCTCGGAATAAAAACATATTAATGCAACCAACATTCATTCATATGACAAAATACACTTAACCATAAAATACCATTTTTCCCAGAAAAATGATTATTTCTAACACACGCCAAACATCCCAGTTTGGCCCAAAAACATAGTCTGTCACTTTCCCAGAAAATGATTCACACAAAACAAATCATTTATCGGACACTGTAGGCGGGAATCGCAGGCGGGACTCTACCACCGTCTCTGCTTACCACCATCCCTACCACGTGCACCGTACGAGGGAATCACAGGCGGGACACAACTACCATCCCTACTTACCACCATCCCTATCGCGTGCACCGTAGGCGGGAATCACAGGCGGGACTCTACCACCATCCCTACAGTTCCTTTCCACACAATGAATATTTATCACACACAATGAATAGTAATCAGAGTACTGTAGGCGGGAATCACAGGTGGGACTATACCACCATCCCTGCTTACCACCATCCCTACCGCGTGCACCGTAGGCGGGAATCACAGGCGGGACACAACCACCATCCCTGCTTACCACCATCCTTATCGCGTGCACCGTAGGCGGGAATCGCAGGCGGGACTCTACCACCATCCCTGCTTACCACCATCCCTACAGTCTCTTTTCTTTTTTCTCAAACTAGTCAATCCAGTCATTTCAAACACACTTAAATCATTTCACATGAAAATCCAATTTTCAGATAAACACATGAACATGTATGCAATCATGTGAAAACTCAGTTTTCTTTTACAAACATGAACATTCATGCAAATATGTCATATACATGAAACAACACCACAACAACCAACAATTCACAATACCAACCAAACACACAACTCCGTCCATAATCCATCCAACCCCCGAACTCCTCGGACTCAGTCCGGCATGTCCAACCAGATCACAATAATATGTGTTAAAGCAAAAATACATTTAAATCACGAAAGTTCTTTAGAAAAATACTTACAGTGCTATATAATAATTTTCGAAGGATCACGAAGCTGCAAGAAGTGGCGGCTCAGCAACGTAACAGTGTAAAATACACTGTGGCCGTGGGTCTCAAAAACCCACTTTTCAACGGAGGCAAACTAAGATCCGAAATTGATAGGGTAGGGCCTAGAGAGGTCAGTGAAGCCAATGGTGGTGGTGGTTTGCCGTGGGTGGTGGCGCAAATGGTGGTTTTAGGCCAAAAATACCCAAATCGGAAATGAGGTTGGATGTGCTTCACCGGTGACAGATCGGAGCTGGGGTTGGATCCATTGGGTTGCTAGGAGGTCGAGGATGAAGTAGTGAAGAGATGGTGGCTGGAGGTGGTGCGACGACGGCGCGCGAAGGAAGAGAAGGCCGCGGTTGGGTGTTGCGCGTGGAGGCTATTGGCGGCGAGATAGGGGCTGGGATTTGGGAGGTGAGGTCGCCGGCCGATGGGGAGGTGGACGGAAGGGGAGGTGTCAGTCACCGGCGGCTCATGGTGGTGGGCTGGGTGGAGGAGAAATCAGACGGGGAGAGAGAGAGAGAGTGCGTTGTGGCGCCCCAATCCCCCTTATAAAAATACACATGGATCGAGATGCTAAGATGGTGACAACACGGTCACATATACCAACAAAGTGCCAGTGTGTGTACATGCAACGGTGTACAAATAAAATAACGCAGCGGATAGTCAACTAAGTACCAGAATTTAAAATACAAATTAAATATCAGTAGAGGTTTAAAAGCAGTTATACAGTCATCCCAAAATAAAATTTAACACATGTCCCGAAGATACGATAAGCAAAATAAAATAATAATAACAAGTGATCCCAGATCACTCCTCGGGCGGAGCCGTCTCCTCAGGCTCGCCCTCCTCCTCCTCATCTGCATCAAAATCTGCGTTACTACAGAAGGGTACCGCAGGTAAGTATAACCCAAATAATCCTCAAGAAATAAAATGCATTTAATGCAACCAACATGCATGCATATGATGAAATATGCATTTTTCTCAAAACATCATTTTTCCCGAAAATGACAATTTTCCAACACACGCCAAAATCTCATTGGCCCAAAATATCCGTAAAACATTTTCCCAGAAAATGATTTACACAAAATCCACGCACACTATTTTTCCAGAAAATAGCCAATTTAATCCTTTATTAACCTATGCACCATGGCCTCCCCTAGGGACCATCCGCACGTCCTGGCTTCGTAGCGATGTTCAGTTCCGCGCCCAGCGCGTACATGGCCGAACACCCACTACGCACAAGCGATGCCCAGTTCCGCGCCCAGCGCGTACATGGCCAGACATCCTCTAGTCCCCGCCAGCAGAAGGACCGCGGAGTCGGCACGAATCTCTCGTTCGATCCCATCATCGCCCAGCGACAATCCAGGGGACGTTACTCAGTTTATTCCGCTCCTGAGTAACCAGAGGAGCTCCACCGAGATAATGCCCCATCTCGGCTTGGGGTCGTGATACACACGCACCCAAAAATATTCTCACATAAAATCATAATTTCCAATTCACACATGAGCATGAATGCACAACACGAAAACCCAGTTTTCTTTACAAACATGATCATGCATGAAATAATGAGATGCACAGGTACCAACACCAATCCACAACCATCAATAACCAAACCAATCAACTCCAACCAAACACTCCAACCAACAAACCATCTGACTCCCGTACTCCTCGGACTCAGTCCGGCAAAACCAACAATAGATTAAATACAGTAAAATGTGTTAGTGCAAAAATACATTAAATTCACAAGAATTCTTTGGAGAAATACTTACAGTGCAATATAATAATTTCCGGAGGATCACGAAGCTGCAAGTAGTGATGTCTGAGCAACACCACAATGTAAAATACACTGTGGCCGTGGGTCACAGATACCCACTTTTCAACGAGGACAAACGAAGACCCAAAAATGGTAGGGTAGGGCCTAGAGAGGTCGGTGAAGCCAATGGTGGTGGTGGTTTGCTGTGGGTGGCAGCGCAAGGGGTGGTTTTAGGCCAAAAATGCACAAATCGGAAATGGGCTTGGTGGGGCTTCACCGGTGACGGATCGGAGCCGGGGTTGGGTCCATTGGGTTGCCAAGAGGTCGGGGATGAAGTGGTAGGAAGATGGTGGCCAATGGCGGTGCGACGGCGGCGCAACGGCGGAAAGAGTGCTGCGGCTTCATGGGCTTCGTGGGGGCTAACGGCGGCACGAACAGAGGTGATATTGGTGGGGTAGGGCGGCCGGCGGCCGGCGGCAGGGGAATGCAAGGGACCGGGCGGTGTCGACCACCGCCGACAGACAGCGGCGCTGGGAGGGGACGTTAGAAACGGGCGGACGAGAGGAGAGAGAGAGATCGCGCGGGAGAGAAGAAACCGAAGGAAAATAAGGAGAAAAAGAAAAAAGGGAGGAAAAGAAAAGGAGAGGAAAGAAAAAGAGGGGAAAAGAAATGAGGTCCAATCCTCATAACTTGGGTCACAAAAATGATCCAGCGGAAACGATTTTAAAACCACAAGTTAAATAAAATAATTTAAACGTAATAGTAAAGTCAAATTGAAATAATTAAATCTCACGGTAATTAATTTAAATATTAAAAGCAATTTAAATGCATAATAATAAATAAATATTAAGAAAGCACATAAAAATAATTTTCACCAAATTAAAATCATAGAAATAAACTCACTAAAAATCCAACCAATTTTAAAATAAGAGAATAAATTTTTGATTACATAAAAATAATTCATTCAGTAAAAATACACTAAAATACAGGGTGTTACATGTGTCGCGCGGGAGGGGGGAAAACTGGGGAAGAAAAAGAAAAAAGAGAAAGGAAAGAAAAGAAAAAGGGAAAAAGAAAAATGGAGGGAAAGAAATGAGGTCCAATCCTCACATCTTAGGTCACAGAAAATGATCCAACGAAAATTATTTTAAAATAGCAAATCAATTAAATTAAATTAAACGTAATGATACAATGAAAATAAAATAATTAAATCCCACAATCAATTAATTTAAAAGAAGAACAATTTAAATGTACAACAGTAAATAAATATTAAGAAAACATAACAATTTAATTTTTCACAATTTAAAGATCATAAAATAAAACATCTAAAAATAACCAATATATTTAAAACAAGAGAATAAAGTTTTGAATTAATAAAAATAATCTTTGAGTGAAAATACACTAAAATACGGGGTGTTACATTCTCCCCCCTTAAAAAAAATTTCGTCCTCGAAATTTGTAAGGCCATACATTATGCTAAAACAGGATACATGATACAACCAGAACACGCTTAAGATAACATACCATCACCAACGCCCAAAAGCGTAAGTAATGCTCTCTCAAGTCTACTCCCATAGGCAAATCCATCATACTCGCATTTGTCTCCCAGTGGCACAGCACGCCTAATATTCCTATGGTGGCTATGTTATCCAAAATCTCCTTTCCCTAAGAACCTTAATACAATATCCAATAAATTCCAATGATTAATAGCTCCATACAATAATCCATGCTAACCTCAATCAATTCCTATGCTACAACTTATAAACCTCCATTGAATTCTACCTTTGGTAACCTAATGGCCACTTCCAAAGTTAACCATCCATAACATAATTGGCACAACCAAATGATTAATCTTCAACTATAAGTATCGTCTAAAAAATTCAAATTACCACTAATTCCTCAAGATCAGCACAACATCCGAACTCCTAACTACAACAAAAATATCACGCTTCTGCTGCGCACTCTAATAATCACCACAAGCATAAAATTTATGTCCTCATAAAAACTAGCACCATCGGGTACAAGGTGGTTCCAACCTACTAACCAAAAACTCTTATCACAATTTAGTAGAAAAATGCTCTCTTTCCCAAAACCACGAGTTAACTCAAATTCCTCAATAGCACATCACTATTAAACCTCAAGGCAAGCCATTTTGCTCAAATCATCAATATACCAAAAGCCAAATGCAAATCACCCAAGGATCCTAATGCTTGGTTAACTCACATACTTAATCATATTATTCATCGCTAATACCTAAGATTCAACTTCCAAGATCTTATCATACATCAAACATGACGACCCATCAATCTCTCTTCAAGTTAATAGCAATATCCTTAATCTAACCAACTGGCTGCTCGATCTTCAAAGAAAGTATAACCTTGAAATTTAAATTCCTAGGTAACCTCAAGTCACAATTAATTCATGAAGATAATCACAATAATTATTGTCAACCTTCATTCCATTGAGTAATCCGCTTCGACTACACACTCCGATTGACTCACCAAAAACTCCAAACCAAAATCTCTTGAATTTAATATTATTGTATTTATTCATCTTCAACACCTACCCAAGACACTTCTTCCAAGCCAAAAATGAGACAAGAACCCCTGTACTCTCCGAAATGTATACACACTCACCACTATTACGCATCGATCTCATGCACACTTAGCCAGAACCAATAATCCTCCAAACGTGCAAGTGATCAGACACTATCATTTCCATCATCTGAGCCTATATCCTCGAAATCAACAAGTATAATTTCCTACATCCGCACCATCTATTATCCTTAAAATTGATATGGATTAAATCCTTAACCTGCCACTAACCTCGAGTTAAAACAATCATTTTATGAACTAGATCAACATCTTCAATCCTCAGAAAATACACAAACTAGATCATTACCTTCCATCTCCAAAGAAGTTCTCTCTTAAAAATTCTTATATCAGTAACTCAACTCTGATCAATCCCAATTTAATGGTTACCAGCTAATCAATTGATAGAATAGACTAAGCTAGCGTACCAAGTCTACAAAACTAAGAACTCAAATCCTATTATAATTCAACCTTTCAACTTTGCAATTCTAAAACCTTAACCCAGATAAGAATCATTCTTCGAAATCCTCAAGATTGACGATCTTAAATCTAAAACATTCACCATATAAAGCTTGTAAATTCTAAAGTCTCAAATGTTAACAAGCTGCTTATCAAGGTCGGCAAGATCAAAAACTTCTAATCTAAGTAATCCCTTAATTGCTTGTTGAACCTACCACTTTAAATACAATAAACTTATTTTCTAAAAACTATGGAGCGACAAACTTTAGATAAACTTCTCATAAATCTAACCTTGAAGCTTGTTGAACTTACAACCTTCTATTCTAAAACCCCCTATCATAACTCCACAAAATCTAAAACCTCAATTATCTTATTCCCCAGTGATCACCCAGACCATGCCGTTCCCTTCAAGCCTCGATATAATAAAAACAACCCAAGCCGATAAAAGTTCAAGCCGACTACCCTAAATATTCAAGCCTAACAATAGCAATCACAGTCGTACCATCTTCCTGCCATAGCACAACTCTTAACCCGTTTTTCAACTCCGAACAAAACAAAATAAATAAAATTTCATAAATAAATAACATACGACAAAATGAATAAAACCAACAAAAAAATATCATAAGACAAAATGAATAAAACAAATGTAGTGCACAATAAAATAATTAAAAAAATAAATAAATAAAATAACTTACCATAAAATAAAACGAATAAAATAAAATAACATACAAGTAGTATACAATAAAATAAATAAAACCAACAAAATATAAAAACATAAATAAATTAAAACCATTAAAATAACATACTTCAAACCAAATAGTTTCAAGTCACAATTTTAAAACTTTCTGGTACTCCACCTATGGGACATGTGGTTTTACCCAGAGCCGAACTGCTCTGATACCACCTGTGGCGCCCACGACCCCCATCTAAGGAGACACGAGAATCGAGACACCGGGATGATGACAACAGGGTCACACATCGCAACGATAGTGCCAAGTGTGTGTACAAGCAACAGTGTACAAAAACAACGCAGCGGATAATTAATACAACTAAGTACCAGAATTGTTAATACAATTTAAAGAATCAGTAAAAATGTTTAAAAATTATACAGTCATCCAAAAATAAATATTTTACAAGTCTCAAACCAAGACGAATGATCCCAGATCACTCCTCGGGTGGAGACAAATCCACAGGCTCACCCTCAGCCTCATCTGCATTGAAATCTGCGTTACCAAAAAATGGTACCATAGGTAAGTATAAACCAAACAACTCTCGGAATAAAAATATATTAATGCAACCAACATGCATTCATATGACAAAATACACTTAACCATAAAATACCATTTTTTCCAGAAAAATGATTATTTCCAACACACGCCAAACATCCCATTTTGGCCCAAAAACATAGTCTGTCATTTTCCAAGACAATGATTCACACAAAACAAACCATTTATCGGACACTGTAGGCGGGAATCGCAGGCGGGACTCTACCACCGTCCCTGCTTACCACCATCCCTACCGCGTGCACCGTAGGCGGGAATCACAGGTGGGACACAACCACCATCCCTGCTTACCACCATCCCTATCGCGTGCACCGTAGGCGGGAATCGCAGACGGGACTCTACCACCATCCCTGCTTACCACCATCCCTGCTTACCACCATCCCTACAATCTCTTTTCCTTTTTCTCAAACCAGTCAATCTAGCCGTTTCAAACACACTTAAATCATTTCACATGAAAATCCAATTTTCAGATAAACACATGAACATGTATGCAATCATGTGAAAACCCAGTTTTCATTTACAAACATGAACATGCATGCAAATATGTCATATACATAAAACAACACCACAACAACCAACAATTCACAATACCAACCAAACACACAACTCTGTCCATAATCCATCCGACCCCCGAACTCCTCGGACTCAGTCCGGCATGTCCAACCAGATCACAATAATATGTGTTAGTGCAAAAATACATTTAAATCACGAAAGTTCTTTGGAAAAATACTTACAGTGCTATATAATAATTTTCGAAGGATCATGAAGCTGCAAGAAGTGGCAGCTCAGCAACGTAACAGTGGCCGTGGGTCTCAAAAACTCACTTTTCAACGGAGACAAACTAAGACCCGAAATTGCTAGGGTAGGGCCTAAAGAGGTTGGTGAAGCCAATGGTGGTGGTGGTTTGCCGTGGGTGGCGGCGCAAATGGTGGTTTTAGGCCAAAAATATCCAAATCGGAAATGAGGTTGGATGTGCTTCACCGTTGACGGATCGGAGTTGGGGTTGGGTCCATTGGGTTGCTAGGAGGTCGATGATGAAGTGGTGAAGAGATGGT
This sequence comes from Juglans microcarpa x Juglans regia, assembly GCF_004785595.1. Lineage (NCBI taxonomy): Eukaryota > Viridiplantae > Streptophyta > Magnoliopsida > Fagales > Juglandaceae > Juglans > Juglans microcarpa x Juglans regia. The sequence continues at coordinate 16,298,866 of NC_054609.1, forward strand.
GGCCGGAGGTGGCACGACGACGGCGCGCGAAGGAAGAGAAGGCCGCGACTGGGTGCTGCGCGTGGAGGCTTTTGGCGGCGAGATAGGGGCTGGGATTTGGGAGGTGAGGTCGCCGGCCGATGGGGAGGTGGACGGAAGGGGCGGTGTCGGTCACCGGCAGCTCATGGCGGCAGGCTGGGTGGAGGAGAAATCGGACGGGGAGAGAGAGAGAGAGTGCGTCGCGCGGGAGGGGGAAAACTGGGGAAGAAAAAGAAAAAAGAGAAAGGAAAGAAAAGAAAAAGGGAAAAAGAAAAATGGAGGGAAAGAAATGAGGTTCAATCCTCACATCTTAGGTCACAGAAAATGATCAAACGAAAATGATTTTAAAACAGCAAATCAATTAAATTAAATTAAACGTAATGATACAATGAAAATAAAATAATTAAATCCCACAATGAATTAATTTAAAAGAAGAACAATTTAAATGTACAACATTAAATAAATATTAAGAAAACATAACAATTTAATTTTTCACAATTTAAAGATCATAAAATAAAATATCTAAAAATAACCAATATATTTAAAACAAGAGAATAAATTTTTGAATTAATAAAAATAATCTTTAAGTGAAAATACATTAAAATACGGGGTGTTACACCACCAAATAACAATTCAGAATCATTGAGGTCTCGAAGAATCATGTCCAATGCTTCTATGGATTGTTTTTTTGACATAGGGTCTTCATCCCGTATAATTAACTTTGCAACACATAACAATCTGGCAAGTCCACGCTATTTACTAACATTGCAAGTGCTGTTTTTGTCAAAACTTAATGGAATTTTGAATTGTGAATGTGTTGTTCGATCTCCAGGTAAAATAGATGCAACAACACCAGATGATGCAGTTGCAAGTACTATCAATTGTTTAGATCTTAAAGTAGCAAGAAGTGCTTTATATAGAAATGTCTTTCTTGTTCCATCGGGACCATTAATAAAAAAAGAACCTGCTTGATTTGAGAAAACCTTATGTAAAATTGAATCATAGGCATGTTGTTGTTCGTCATTGAGAATTGTTGATGCCATAAGGTCCTCTTCTGAATTTGTGATTGCCGATTCATCATTAATTTCTGTAGATTAAAGCTGGTCGTCGTCAAAAGAAATATCATGATCGAAGAGATGAAACATGTTGATGTCTTTCCAATTGACTCAAGTGTAGAAGAAATATGCTGCAAAACTTCTTTTCTAATATTCATAGAGTTACTTTCAACTCTTTTAAAGTTAGCTGACATACTTTCTTCAAAATGTTCTCACAGTTCTTTTGGATTCGTAGGATTACAATAAACCAAGATTTTAGCAAATAGTCTTCTCAAATTGTATGGCATTTGATATAGTGATGCTTCATATAATCAATCTTCTAAGGATGTATCTGACTCTAATAAGCCATGCCATGTAGCTGCCGCACGAAATGTCGGAGCAATGACGCCATTAATTGTTTTGAAATGGACAAAAGATAGAGGACCTCTTATATGGTTCAATAGTATCCGTAGATAATACATTTCACCTTCAAACGGATTTGTTGCAACGATTCTGCCAATAACTGTTTGTTTCTTTTGAGTGGTCCAAATTTTATGTTGGTTGCTCCAAACAAAGAATTCAGGAAATTCGTTATACAACAATGTTCGAGAGCTTTCATTTACACGATTTGTTGTAAAAAATTCTGTTAACATTGATTTTGCATAAAAATCAGAGTTGACAATATTGTTCAAGCTTTGATTTGAAGGAAAAGTCACCAAATGTTGATCTTCAAGATGTAAATGTAAGTTATATACTACTGGATGCATTTCATTTACAATAAAGCAAAAATCCTCCACATAGCTTCGGGTGGAGCAATCCATCAACCTGATTGGAATAATTGAATTTCATCAACATGTTGATTGCTTTGTTCTAAAATTACATTAAAAGCAACACGGTCATAACCTTTGTAGATATATTTGTAAAGATATTACACTTCTTTAATTGTAGAGTAGATCTCAACATTGATGTGAGAATCAAATGTTGCAACCAAATATGGATTGTAAGGAACAACCCAACGATTATCCAAATGTTGCCCTCTAACTTTCTTAGTAATTCCATTATCACGATGTTTGTACTATGAGTAACAACTATTTCCAACTATTGTACTAGGCGTGAAATTTTTTGGATAATGACTTTTGTAAGTGTCATTTGTTTTCATATAGACATTCGTCGGATTTAATATTCAACAAGGCCATGCATCATATGGTTGACAACAGCTTTATAGAGATGTAGATTATCATTTTTATCTAGTATTTCTGCCGATACAATTTTATCAAAAGATTCCGAAGCATAAATCTTTCAATCTGTCTGTAATATAATCAAGAAATGAGCATGCGAAAGTCCTATTTTTTGGTGTTCGATCACATTAACATATGCTGCAACTTTGTCAAAAATTTGTCACTTGAATAGTTGATATTTAAGCTCTTCTAACTTTGCTCTGAAAATCCTAGCAATCAAATCAAGACGATTTTGTGCTTCTTGTTATGGACCTAATTCATTTAGAATTTCTTTCCAACTTGGATTGCATGTTATCTTCAAAAAAATATCTGGTTTTCTATAATGTTGGACTAAATTCATTGCTTCCATATATCTTTTCCGCATATCGATCCACCAATAAAAGAAGAATGTAATATAATACGTTTGCCAATTATGGAACTATCTCTTTTTCCAAGCGAAAAACTATCAACAATGCCTTGATATACTTCAGATCGAATTTGTTGTTGTTTAGCACGAAAGTAATCCAATCTCGAAGTTTCAATCTTAACATACATGTCAACAACGAATTATTGCAACAAATGGCCAGATCATAACAAAATGGATCTGATGTTTTCTCTAATTTGTAGCTTGCAACAATAATATTCGTGGCATGAAAAAATTCGTTTTTTTTTCTTTTTTCTTCTTTTTCCAGAGCACTACAGAAATCAAATTTGAGAATATAAGGTGACTCCAAATTTAGAAGTAAAAACATCATTAAATTATCAAGGTATAAAAAATATTTAAACCTTGTGTTTCTCTAGAAAGTAAATCATCAGCTGATATTGATCGTTGCGGTTCAAATAATGTTGATGTTTCATTTGACAGGAGTTGTGCACCTTTTTTTACTCTTTGTTTGCCCAATCAAATTACTGCCACTTGTGATCTTCAGGAGCATTAAAAACACAGTGGTCTAAACCAGGATCTGATTTGATATGGATTTCATGATGTTCCAAATTGGGCATATCACCAAGTCTTCAGAAAAAAACAGAATACGGATTAACAGAAAGAATTTCCATAAGTTGAGCGATAATTGATGCATCCAATCTTTCTGAATCAGAAATTCGATTCTGTAATTCATGATCAGTATCATAGAAATATAATTGCAAATAAGAAGGATGTCCTTCCAAATGAGTCAAATCGTTAAGATAATGATAGTTTTGTCTCTGATCTCAAAATGTATAGATTCTTCTGTTTCTTCTGCAAAGATCTCTATCAAATTTAACTCCAAAGGACATAAATGCAAATTTATTGTTGTATGTGCGAACATAGGTTAAAAAATTGGCTGTCTCAGTTGTGTTTGAACAAAATAGATGATAAAGTTGATCAGGAACATTATTTGCAGCTAAAGCAATTGTTCCATCAGCACAGCAGAAGCTATTTGTTTCACGATAAAATATTTTTGCCTGACAATACTTAGGAGCCCTCCTATAGATTCTCAAACCAGAAATTTCATTTCTCAGCCCAGCAATATTCAACAGAGAGATCAAACCCTCAGTACAAATCAGAAACAAATAAGGAGACAAAGGATCCCCTTATCTCAAGCCTCTTGTAGGTATTATTGGACCCTTAGGAACCCCATTGATTAAAACAGAAAATGAGACAGAGCTAATACAACACATGATCAACTCAATAAATTTCTGATGAAACCCCATCACCCCCATAACAGATTTTATAAAACCCCACTCGACACAGTCATAGGCTTTACTCATATCTAACTTCAAAGACATGAATCCCTTTTTCCCATTCCTTTTCTTTTTAAGGTAATGGACTAACTCATATGCAATAAGAATATTATCATAAATAAGGCGTACAGGGAAAAAAACACTTTGACTCTCACTAATAACATTAGGTAAAGCAATTTTGAGTCGATTTGAGAGAACTTTTGCAATGAGTTTATAAGCCACATTACAAAGACTGATGGGTCTAAAATTACCCATCTTAGAAGGACTCTTCTTTTTTGGAATAAGGGAAATATGAGTAAGGTTCAAAGAAGATGGAAAGGAACCTGAATTTAAAGCTTGAAGAACTGTTGAAATCAAAGAATTTCCAACGACATGCCAATATTTTTGAAAAAATATTGGGGCCATTCCATTAGGGTTAGGGGCCTTCGCAGGGTCCATTTGAAACAAAGCTTCCTTCACTTCTTCAGCATTGAACTCCTTAATCAACTCCTGATTCATATCATCCGACACCTTCCTAGTTAATGGTTCTAAAAAATCCAAAGAAACATTATTCAGAGAAGGATTAGAGCTAGTAAACAACTGCTGAAAATAATCCAGAATAATCCTATCCCTCTGATCTCCCTCTTGCCACTGCCCATGTTCATCTTGGATTTTATAAATTCTGTTTTTCCGTCTCCTTTGTGAGGCCTTCATGTGAAAGTACCTTGTATTATTATCCCCCTCCTTCAGCCATAAAGCCTTAAAACGTTGTCTCCACATAATCTCATTTCTCTCCAACCATAAATGAACCTCAGCTCTAGCCAAATCTAGTGCCTCAGCATCGGCACCATTTGAATCCTCCACAACCAAGTTCTACAGATTTTTCTAAGCTCGTACAAACTGCTGTTGAACATTCCCAAAAGAGTGTTTGTTCCATGTATTCAAACGTGCCCCACACTCTTTTAACATTTCTGATATTTCTCCCATAGATACCTAATCAGTCACCCTACCCCACACATCCTTTATAATCTCCTCACAATTTGATTCTCCCACCCACATAGCCTTAAATTTAAAAGGCTTTGAAAACCTAGGAAACTCCCTTTCACCTTCCAAAATAACATTAATAGGTGAATGATCAAAGCCACCACCCCATGAGAGACTCGAGCATGAGGATAACAATTCCACTAAGCAGAATTAACAAGAAATTCGTCTAACCTCTCATGTACGCGATTAATCCCAGTTCTCCTATTACACCATGTAAATTTATGCCTTGAAAATCCCAGATCCCTCAAATTACAATCTTCAACAACTGATCTAAAATCAGATAATTGTCGATCAGGCCTTGTTTTCCCACCATTCTTCTCATGCTGATGCAATAATTCATTAAAATCACCCATAACCAACCAAGCTTCCCCATTAATTCTACACAATGATCTAAGCAAATTCCAAGTTTTACACCGTAAATTTGTTTCAGGAAAGCCATAAATAGCAGTTAAAAACCATTGTCCCATATCCAAATTCTCATCTTTAACAACAGCATCAAAATGATTTGTGGAATAAGATATAGTTGATAAATCACTATCACGGCCCCATAACAGAGCCATCCCTCCCTTTCTACCACAACAACTAACAACCAAACAATTAAGAAACCCTAACTTGTACTTACAAGATTCAAACTCTTGAGTAGAAAGCCTTGTCTCCTGTAAGAACACCACATCAGGATCTTCCTTCTTGACTAGATCACAAAGGGTTCGAATGCCCTATGGGTTCCCAAGCCAACGGACATTCCAACTGCACAGTTTCATGGCATCCGGCAGCCACCGCTGATTTCGCAAACTTTGCAATCCCACTACCATCCTGTGAAACATCCGAAACATGAGCACGCTTCGATGACCTACACCGAGAAGATCTTTCTGGAGCAATCCCCTTACGCTTCTTAGCTCTTTCCTCCAACATAACACAAGATGAATTAGTAGTTAGGAAATTACAGATTGTCGTTTCATGTAGTTTAGACACCCGTTTCCATTTCTGAGTAATCTGGCCATCAGGCTTATGAACCACAGGCTTTGCATCACTCAGGCCTTTTTCAATTGTCTTTGGCAGAAATGGCCCAGTAGG